>NC_091283.1:659910204-660222547 GCF_032444005.1 Ranitomeya imitator
GCAGGGGCACAAGTGCGGGCTAGGCATAAGGCAGGGGCACAAGTGCGGGCTAGGCATAAGGCAGGGGCACAAGTGCGGGCTAGGCATAAGGCAGGGGCAAAAGTGCGGGCTAGGCTTTAGGCAGGGGCACAAGTGCAAACTAAGCATAAGGCAGAGGAACAAGTGCAGGCTAGGCATAAGGCAGGGGCACAAGTGCGGGCTAGGCATAAGGCAGGGGCACAAGTGCTGGCTAGGCATAAGGCAGGGGCACAAGTGCGGGCTAGGCATAAGGCAGGGGCACAAGTGCGGGCTAGGCATAAGGCAGGGGCACAAGTGCTGGCTAGGCATAAGGCAGGGGCACAAGTGCTGGCTAGGCATAAGGCAGGGGCACAAGTGCTGGGTAGGCATAAGGCAGGGGCACAAGTGCTGGCTAGGCATAAGGCAGGGGCACAAGTGCTGGCTAGGCATAAGGCAGGGGCACAAGTGCTGGCTAGGCATAAGGCAGGGGCACAAGTGCTGGCTAGGCATAAGGCACGGGCACAAGTGCTGGCTAGGCATAAGGCAGGGGCACAAGTGCTGGCTAGGCATAAGGCAGGGGCACAAGTGCTGGTTAGGCATAAGGCAGGGGCACAAGTGCTGGCTAGGCATAAGGCAGGGGCACAAGTGCAGGCTAGGCATAAGGCAGGGGCACAAGTGCAGGCTAGGCATAAGGCAGGGGCACAAGTGCAGGCTAGGCATAAGGCAGGGACACAAGTGCAGGCTAGGCATAAGGCAGGGGGCACAAGTGCAGGCTAGGCATAAGGCAGGGGGCACAAGTGCAGGCTAGGCATAAGGCAGAGGCACAAGTGCAGGCTAGGCATAAGGCAGGGGCACAAGTGCAGGCTAGGCATAAGGCAGTGGCACAAGTGATGGCTACACATAAGGCATACGGCTAACTCTTTGCACTCTTTGCATAAAGGGATAGGCACCCTTAGGGGTGAAGAGCTAGCTTTCACCCCTCTACTCTGTACTTTGTCGTACAGTGCGGAGCCACTCCATAACCCACATGCTCCAAGCGACCAGGCATATCTTGTCTGTCCTCCGTAAATGGGTAATGCCTTCGTCCCCAATTACAGTCGTGCATGTGCATTCAGACGGGACAAGAGCGAAGAGCGTAAAGCCTGCCCTGTGTGCATAACCAACATGAAGCTAAAGACAAAAAAACAATAATGCAAGGGGCTCAAAAGTGCTGGCTAGGCATAAGGCAGGGGCACAAGTGCTGGCTAGGCATAAGGCAGGGGCACAAGTGCTGGCTAGGCATAAGGCAGGGGCACAAGTGCTGGCTAGGCATAAGGCAGGGGCACACGTGCGGGCTAGGCATAAGGCAGGGGCACAAGTGCTGGCTAGGCATAAGGCAGGGGCACAAGTGCTGGCTAGGCATAAGGCAGGGGCACAAGTGCTGGCTAGGCATAAGGCAGGGGCACAAGTGCTGGCTAGGCATAAGGCAGGGGCACAAGTGCTGGCTAGGCATAAGGCAGGGGCACAAGTGCAGGCTAGGCATAAGGCAGGGGCACAAGTGCTGGCTAGGCATAAGGCAGGGGCACAAGTGCTGGCTAGGCATAAGGCAGGGGCACAAGTGCTGGCAAGGCATAAGGCAGGGGCACAAGTGCTGGCTAGGCATAAGGCAGGGGCACAAGTGCTGGCTAGGCATAAGGCAGGGGCACAAGTGCTGGCTAGGCATAAGGCAGGGGCACAAGTGCTGGCTAGGCATAAGGCAGGGGCACAAGTGCTGGCTAGGCATAAGGCAGGGGCACAAGTGCGGGCTAGGCATAAGGCAGGGGCACAAGTGCGGGCTAGGCATAAGGCAGGGGCACAAGTGCTGGCTAGGCATAAGGCAGGGGCACAAGTGCTGGCTAGGCATAAGGCAGGGGCACAAGTGCGGTCTAGGCATAAGGCAGGGGCACAAGTGCAGACTAGGCATAAGGCAGGGGCACAAGTGCAGACTAGGCATAAGGCAGGGGGCACAAGTGCAGGCTAGGCATAAGGCAGGGGCACAAGTGCAGGCTAGGCATAAGGCAGTGGAACAAGTGCAGGCTAGGCATAAGGCAGGGGCACGAGTGCGGGCTAGGCATAAGGCAGGGGCACGAGTGCGGGCTAGGCATAAGGCAGGGGCACGATTGCGGGCTAGGCATAAGGCAGGGGCACGAGTGCGGGCTAGGCATAAGGCAGGGGCACGAGTGCGGGCTAGGCATAAGGCAGGGGCACGAGTGCAGGCTAGGCATAAGGCAAGGGCACGAGTGCAGTCTAGGCATAAGGCAGGGGCACGAGTGCAGGCTAGGCATAAGGCAGGGGCACGAGTGCAGGCTAGGCATAAGGCAGGGGCAGGAGTGCAGGCTAGGCATAAAGCAGGGTCACAAGTGCGGGCTAGTCTTTAGGCAGGGGCACAAGTGCAAACTAACCATAAGGCAGAGGCACAAGTGCAGGCTAGGCATAAGGCAGGAGCACAAGTGCAGGCTAGGCATAAGGCAGGGGCACAAGTGCAGGCTAGGCATAAGGCAGGGGCACAAGTGCGGGCTAGGCATAAGGCAGGGGCACAAGTGCGGGCTAGGCATAAGGCAGGGGCACAAGTGCGGGCTAGGCATAAGGCAGGGGCACAAGTGCGGGCTAGGCATAAGGCAGGGGCACAAGTGCAGGCTAGGCATAAGGCAGGGGCACAAGTGCGGGCTAGGCATAAGGCAGGGGCACAAGTGCGGGCTAGGCATAAGGCAGGGGCACAAGTGCGGGCTAGGCATAAGGCAGGGGCACAAGTGCGGGCTAGGCATAAGGCAGGGGCACAAGTGCGGGCTAGGCATAAGGCAGGGGCACAAGTGCGGGCTAGGCATAAGGCAGGGGCACAAGTGCGGGCTAGGCATAAGGCAGGGGCACAAGTGCGGGCTAGGCATAAGGCAGGGGCACAAGTGCGGGCTAGGCTTTAGGCAGGGGCACAAGTGCAAACTAGGCATAAGGCAGGGGCACAAGTGCTGGCTAGGCATAAGGCAGGGGCACAAGTGCAGACTAGGCATAAGGCAGGGGGCACAAGTGCAGACTAGGCATAAGGCAGGGGGCACAAGTGCAGGCTAGGCATAAGGCAGGGGCACAAGTGCAGGCTAGGCATAAGGCAGTGGAACAAGTGCAGGCTAGGCATAAGGCAGGGGCACGAGTGCGGGCTAGGCATAAGGCTGGGGCACGAGTGCGGGCTAGGCATAAGGCAGGGGCACGAGTGCGGGCTAGGCATAAGGCAGGGGCACGAGTGCGGGCTAGGCATAAGGCAGGGGCACGAGTGCGGGCTAGGCATAAGGCAGGGGCACGAGTGCAGGCTAGGCATAAGGCAGGGGCACGAGTGCAGGCTAGGCATAAGGCAGGGGCACGAGTGCAGGCTAGGCATAAGGCAGGGGCACGAGTGCAGGCTAGGCATAAGGCAGGGGCACGAGTGCAGGCTAGGCATAAGGCAGGGGCAGGAGTGCAGGCTAGGCATAAAGCAGGGTCACAAGTGCGGGCTAGGCATAAAGCAGGGTCACAAGTGCGGGCTAGTCTTTAGGCAGGGGCACAAGTGCAAACTAACCATAAGGCAGAGGCACAAGTGCAGGCTTGGCATAAGGCAGGGGCACAAGTGCAGGCTAGGCATAAGGCAGGGGCACAAGTGCAGGCTAGGCATAAGGCAGGGGCACAAGTGCGGGCTAGGCATAAGGCAGGGGCACAAGTGCGGGCTAGGCATAAGGCAGGGGCACAAGTGCGGGCTAGGCATAAGGCAGGGGCACAAGTGCGGGCTAGGCATAAGGCAGGGGCACAAGTGCGGGCTAGGCATAAGGCAGGGGCACAAGTGCGGGCTAGGCATAAGGCAGGGGCACAAGTGCGGGCTAGGCATAAGGCAGGGGCACAAGTGCGGGCTAGGCATAAGGCAGGGGCACAAGTGCGGGCTAGGCATAAGGCAGGGGCACAAGTGCGGGCTAGGCATAAGGCAGGGGCACAAGTGCGGGCTAGGCATAAGGCAGGGGCACAAGTGCGGGCTAGGCATAAGGCAGGGGCACAAGTGCGGGCTAGGCATAAGGCCTGGGCACAAGTGCGGGCTAGGCTTAAGGCCTGTGCACAAGTGACATGGGGGCTAGGCTTAAGGCCTGGGCACAAGTGCAGTGCTGACTAGGATCAAGGCAGGGGGCACAAATGCTGGCTAGGCTTAAGGCATGGGCACAAGTGCCAGCTAGGCTTAAGGCCTGGACACAAGTGGAGGCTAGGCTTAAGGCCTGAGCAAAAGTGCAGGCTTGGCTTAAGGCCTTGGCACAAGTGCGGGCTAAGCTTAAGGCATGGGCACAAGTGCAGTGCTGGCTAGGATCAAGGCAGGGTGCACAAGTGCTGGCTAGGCTTAAGGCATGGGCACAAGTGCTGGCTAGGCTTAAGGCATACAGCTACCTCTTTGCACTCTTTGCATAAAGGGTTAGGCACCCATAGGGGTGAAGAGCTAGCTTTCACCCCTCTACTCTGTACTTGGACATTTAGGACTAGATCCTTTGTTGTACAGTGCGTAGCCTCTCCATAACCCCATGCTCCAAGCGACCAGGCACTTCTTGTCTGTCCTCCGTAAATGGGTAATGCCTTCTTCCCCAATTACAGTCGTGCATGCGCATTCAGACGGGACAAGAGCAAAGAGCGTAAAGCTGGCCCTATGTGCATAACCAACATGAAACTGAAGACAAAAACAAACAAACAAGCATTCAAGGGGCTCAAAAGTGCGGGCTAGGCTTAAGGCCTGGGCACAAGTGCGGGCTAGGCTTAAGGCCTGGGCACAAGTGCGGGCTAGGCTTAAGGCCTAGGCACAAGTGCGAGCTAGGCTTAAGGCCTGGGCACAAGTGCGGGCTAGGCTTAAGGCCTGGGCACAAGTGCGAGCTAGGCTTAAGGCCTGGGCACAAGTGCGAGCTAGGCTTAAAGCCTGGGCACAAGTGCGGGCTAGACTTAAGGGCGGGGCACAAGTGCGGGCTAGGCTTAAGGCCGGGGCACAAGTGCGGGCTAGGCTTAAGGCCTGGGCACAAGTGCAGGCTAGGCTTAAGGCTGGGGCACAAGTGCGGGCTAGGCTTAAGACCTGGGCACAAGTGCGGGCTAGGCTTAAGGCCTGGGCACAAGTGCGGGCTAGGCTTAAGTCATGGGCACAAGTGCGGGCTAGGCTTAAGGCCTGGGCACAAGTGCGGGCTAGGCTTAAGGCCTGGGCACAAATGCAGTGCGGGCTAGGCTTAAGGCCTGGGCACAAATGCAATGCTGGCTAGCATCAAGGCAGGGGGCACAAATGCTGGCTACGCTTAAGGCATGGGCACAAGTGCCAGCTAGGCTTAAGGCCTGAGCAAAAGTGCAGGCTAGGCTTAAGGCCTTGGCACAAGTGCGGGCTAGGCTTAAGGCATGGGCACAAGTGCAGTGCTGGCTAGGATCAAGGCAGGGGGCACAAGTGCTGGCTAGGCTTAAGGCCGGGGCACAAGTGCGGGCTAGGCTTAAGGCCGGGGCACAAGTGCGGGCTAGGCTTAAGGCCGGGGCACAAGTGCGAGCTAGGCTTAAGGCCTGGGCACAAGTAAGGGCTAGGCTTAAGGCCGGGGCACAAGTAAGGGCTAGGCTTAAGGCCGGGGCACAAGTGAGGGCTAGGCTTAAGGCCTGGGCACAAGTGCGGGCTAGGCTTAAGGCCGGGGCACAAGTGCGGGCTAGGCTTAAGGCCTGGGCACAAGTGCGGGCTAGGCTTAAGGCCTGGGCACAAGTGCGAGCTAGGCTTAAGGCCGGGGCACAAGTGCGGGCTAGGCTTAAGGCCGGGGCACAAGTGCGGGCTAGGCTTAAGGCCGGGGCACAAGTGCGGGCTAGGCTTAAGGCCGGGGCACAAGTGCGGGCTAGGCTTAAGGCTGGGGCACAAGTGCGGGCTAGGCTTAAGGCCTGGGCAAAAGTGCGGGCTAGGCTTAAGTCATGGGCACAAGTGCGGGCTAGGCTTAAGGCCTGGGCACAAGTGCGGGCTAGGCTTAAGGCCTGGGCACAAGTGCGGGCTAGGCTTAAGGCCTGGGCACAAGTGCGGGCTAGGCTTAAGGCCTGGGCACAAGTGCGGGCTAGGCTTAAGGCCTGGGCACAAGTGCGGGCTAGGCTTAAGGCCTGGGCACAAGTGCAGTGCGGGCTAGGCTTAAGGCCTGGGCACAAGTGCAGTGCTGACTAGGATCAAGGCAGGGGGCACAAATGCTGGCTAGGCTTAAGGCCTGGGCACAAGTGCAGGCTAGGCTTAAGGCCTGAGCAAAAGTGCAGGCTAGGCTTAAGGCCTTGGCACAAGTGCGGGCTAAGCTTAAGGCATGGGCACAAGTGCAGTGCTGGCTAGGATCAAGGCAGGGGGCACAAGTGCTGGCTAGGCTTAAGGCATGGGCACAAGTGCTGGCTAGGCTTAAGGCATACAGCTAACTCTTTGCACTCTTTGCATAAAGGGTTAGGCACCCATAGGGGTGAAGAGCAAGCTTTCACCCCTCTACTCTGTACTTGGACATTTAGGACTAGATCCT
Organism: Ranitomeya imitator; assembly: GCF_032444005.1. Classification (NCBI taxonomy): domain Eukaryota; kingdom Metazoa; phylum Chordata; class Amphibia; order Anura; family Dendrobatidae; genus Ranitomeya; species Ranitomeya imitator. The sequence goes on from NC_091283.1 coordinate 659,916,708, forward strand.
TTGTTGTACAGTGCGGAGCCTCTCCATAACCCCATGCTCCAAGCGACCAGGCACTTCTTGTCTGTCCTCCGTAAATGGGTAATGCCTTCTTCCCCAATTACAGTCGTGCATGCGCATTCAGACGGGACAAGAGCAAAGAGCGTAAAGCTGGCCCTATGTGCATAACCAACATGAAGCTGAAGACAAAAACAAACAAACAAGCATTCAAGGGGCTCAAAAGTGCGAGCTAGGCTAAAGGCCGGGGCACAAGTGCGGGCTAGGCTTAAGGCCTGGGCACAAGTGCGGGCTAGGCTTAAGGCCTGGGCACAAGTGCGGGCTAGGCTTAAGGCCGGGGCACAAGTGCGGGCTAGGCTTAAGGCCGGGGCACAAGTGCGGGCTAGGCTTAAGGCCTGGGCACAAGTGTGAGCTAGGCTTAAGGCCTGGGCACAAGTGCGGGCTAGGCTTAAGGCCGGGGCACAAGTGCGGGCTAGGCTTAAGGCCGGGGCACAAGTGCGGGCTAGGCTTAAGGCCTGGGCACAAGTGCGGGCTAGGCTTAAGGCTGGGGCACAAGTGCGGGCTAGGCTTAAGACCTGGGCACAAGTGCGGGCTAGGCTTAAGGCCTGGGCACAAGTGCGGGCTAGGCTTAAGACCTGGGCACAAGTGCGGGCTAGGCTTAAGTCATGGGCACAAGTGCGGGCTAGGCTTAAGGCCTGGGCACAAGTGCAGGCTAGGCTTAAGGCCTGGGCACAAATGCAGTGCGGGCTAGGCTTAAGGCCTGGGCACAAGTGCAGTGCTGGCTAGAATCAAGGCAGGGGGCACAAATGCTGGCTAGTCTTAAGGCATGGGCACAAGTGCCAGCTAGGCTTAAGGCCTGAGCAAAAGTGCAGGCTAGGCTTAAGGCCTTGGCACAAGTGCTGGCTAGGCTTAAGGCCTGGGCACAAGTGAGGGCTAGGCTTAAGGCCGGAGCACAATTGCGGGCTAGGCTTAAGGCCGGGGCACAAGTGCGGGCTAGGCTTAAGGCCGGGGCACAAGTGCGGGCTAGGCTTAAGGCCGGGGCACAAGTGCGGGCTAGGCTTAAGGCCGGGGCACAAGTGCGAGCTAGGCTTAAGGCCTGGGCACAAGTGAGGGCTAGGCTTAAGGCCTGGGCACAAGTGCAGTGCGGGCTAGGCTTAAGGCCTGGGCACAAGTGCAGTGCTGACTAGGATCAAGGCAGGGGGCACAAATGCTGGCTAGGCTTAAGGCCTGGGCACAAGTGCAGGCTAGGCTTAAGGCCTGAGCAAAAGTGCAGGCTAGGCTTAAGGCCTTGGCACAAGTGCGGGCTAAGCTTAAGGCATGGGCACAAGTGCAGTGCTGGCTAGGATCAAGGCAGGGGGCACAAGTGCTGGCTAGGCTTAAGGCATGGGCACAAGTGCTGGCTAGGCTTAAGGCATACAGCTAACTCTTTGCACTCTTTGCATAAAGGGTTAGGCACCCATAGTGGTGAAGATCTAGATTTCACCCCTCTACTCTGTACTTGGACATTTAGGACAAGATCTTTTGTTGTACAGTGCGGAGCCTCTCCATAACCCCATGCTCCAAGCGACCAGGCACTTCTTGTCTGTCCTCCGTAAATGGGTAATGCCTTCTTCCCCAATTACATTCGTGCATGCGCATTCAGACGGGACAAGAGCGAAGAGCGTAAAGCTGGCCCTATGTGCATAACCAACATGAAGCTGAAGACAAAAACAAACAAACAAGCATTCAATGGGCTCAAAAGTGCGGGCTAGGCTTAAGGCCTGGGCACAAGTGCGGGCTAGGCTTAAGGCCGGGGCACAAGTGTGGGCTAGGCTTAAGGCCGGGGCAAAAGTGTGGGCTAGGCTTAAGGCCTGGGCACAAGTGCGGGCTAGGCTTAAGGCCGGGGCACAAGTGCGGGCTAGGCTTAAGGCCTGGGCACAAGTGCGGGCTAGGCTTAAGGCCGGGGCACAAGTGCGGGCTAGGCTTAAGGCCGGGGCACAAGTGCGGGCTAGGCTTAAGGCCGGGGCACAAGTGCGGGCTAGGCTTAATCTCGGGGCACAAGTGCGGGCTAGGCTTAAGGCCGGGGCACAAGTGCGAGCTAGGCTTAAGGCCTGGGCACAAGTAAGGGCTAGGCTTAAGGCCGGGGCACAAGTAAGGGCTAGGCTTAAGGCCGGGGCACAAGTGAGGGCTAGGCTTAAGGCCTGGGCACAAGTGCGGGCTAGGCTTAAGGCCGGGGCACAAGTGCGGGCTAGGCTTAAGGCCTGGGCACTAGTGCGGGCTAGGCTTAAGGCCTGGGCACAAGTGCGAGCTAGGCTTAAGGCCGGGGCACAAGTGCGGGCTAGGCTTAAGGCCGGGGCACAAGTGCGGGCTAGGCTTAAGGCCGGGGCACAAGTGCGGGCTAGGCTTAAGGCCGGGGCACAAGTGCGGGCTAGGCTTAAGGCTGGGGCACAAGTGCGGGCTAGGCTTAAGTCATGGGCACAAGTGCGGGCTAGGCTTAAGGCCTGGGCACAAGTGCGGGCTAGGCTTAAGGCCTGGGCACAAGTTCGGGCTAGGCTTAAGGCCTGGGCACAAGTGCGGGCTAGGCTTAAGGCCTGGGCACAAGTGCAGTGCGGGCTAGGCTTAAGGCCTGGGCACAAGTGCAGTGCTGACTAGGATCAAGGCAGGGGGCACAAATGCTGGCTAGGCTTAAGGCCTGGGCACAAGTGCAGGCTAGGCTTAAGGCCTGAGCAAAAGTGCAGGCTAGGCTTAAGGCCTTGGCACAAGTGCGGGCTAAGCTTAAGGCATGGGCACAAGTGCTGGCTAGGCTTAAGGCATACAGCTAACTCTTTGCACTCTTTGCATAAAGGTTTAGGCACCCATAGGGGTGAAGAGCAAGCTTCCACCCCTCTACTCTGTACTTGGACATTTAGGACTAGATCCTTTGTTGTACAGTGCGGAGCCTCTCCATAACCCCATGCTCTAAGCGACCAGGCACTTTTTGTCTGTCCTCCGTAAATGGGTAATGCCTTCTTCCCCAATTACATTCGTGCATGCGCATTCTGACGGGACAAGAGCGAAGAGCGTAAAGTTGGCCCTATGTGCATAACCAACATGAAGCTGAAGACAAAAACAAACAAACAAGCATTCAATGGGCTCAAAAGTGCGGGCTAGGCTTAAGGCCTGGGCACAAGTGCGGGCTAGGCTTAAGGCCGGGGCACAAGTGCGGGCTAGGCTTAAGGCCGGGGCAAAAGTGCGGGCTAGGCTTAAGGCCTGGGCACAAGTGCGGGCTAGGCTTAAGGCCGGGGCACAAGTGCGGGCTAGGCTTAAGGCCGGGGCACAAGTGCGGGCTAGGCTTAAGGCCTGGGCACAAGTGCGGGCTAGGCTTAAGGCCGGGGCACAAGTGCGGGCTAGGCTTAAGGCCGGGGCACAAGTGCGGGCTAGGCTTAAGGCCGGGGCACAAGTGCGGGCTAGGCTTAAGGCCGGGGCACAAGTGCGGGCTAGGCTTAAGGCCGGGGCACAAGTGCGAGCTAGGCTTAAGGCCTGGGCACAAGTGCGGGCTAGGCTTAAGGCCGGGGCACAAGTGCGGGCTAGGCTTAAGGCCGGGGCACAAGTGCGGGCTAGGCTTAAGGCTGGGGCACAAGTGCGGGCTAGGCTTAAGGCCTGGGCAAAAGTGCGGGCTAGGCTTAAGTCATGGGCACAAGTGCGGGCTAGGCTTAAGGCCTGGGCACAAGTGCGGGCTAGGCTTAAGGCCTGGGCACAAGTGCGGGCTAGGCTTAAGGCCTGGGCACAAGTGCGGGCTAGGCTTAAGGCCGGGGCACAAGTGCGGGCTAGGCTTAAGGCCTGGGCACAAGTGCGGGCTAGGCTTAAGGCCTGGGCACAAGTGCAGTGCGGGCTAGGCTTAAGGCCTGGGCACAAGTGCAGTGCTGACTAGGATCAAGGCAGGGGGCACAAATGCTGGCTAGGCTTAAGGCCTGGGCACAAGTGCAGGCTAGGCTTAAGGCCTGAGCAAAAGTGCAGGCTAGGCTTAAGGCCTTGGCACAAGTGCGGGCTAAGCTTAAGGCATGGGCACAAGTGCAGTGTTGGCTAGGATCAAGGCAGGGGGCACAAGTGCTGGCTAGGCTTAAGGCATGGGCACAAGTGCTGGCTAGGCTTAAGGCATACAGCTAACTCTTTGCACTCTTTGCATAAAGGGTTAGGCACCCATAGGGGTGAAGAGCAAGCTTTCACCCCTCTACTCTGTACTTGGACATTTAGGACTAGATCCTTTGTTGTACAGTGCGGAGCCTCTCCATAACCCCATGCTCCAAGCGACCAGGCACTTCTTGCCTGTCCTCCGTAAATGGGTAATGCCTTCTTCCCCAATTACAGTCGTGCATGCGCATTCAGACGGGACAAGAGCAAAGAGCGTAAAGCTGGCCCTATGTGCATAACCAACATGAAGCTGAAGACAAAAACAAACAAACAAGCATTCAAGGGGCTCAAAAGTGCGAAGCTAGGCTTAAGGCCGGGGCACAAGTGCGGGCTAGGCTTAAGGCCTGGGCACAAGTGCGGGCTAGGCTTAAGGCCTGGGCACAAGTGCGGGCTAGGCTTAAGGCCGGGGCACAAGTGCGGGCTAGGCTTAAGGCCGGGGCACAAGTGCGGGCTAGGCTTAAGGCCTGGGCACAAGTGTGAGCTAGGCTTAAGGCCTGGGCACAAGTGCGGGCTAGGCTTAAGGCCGGGGCACAAGTGTGGGCTAGGCTTAAGGCCGGGGCACAAGTGCGGGCTAGGCTTAAGGCTGGGGCACAAGTGCGGGCTAGGCTTAAGACCTGGGCACAAGTGCGGGCTAGGCTTAAGGCCTGGGCACAAGTGCGGGCTAGGCTTAAGTCATGGGCACATGTGCGGGCTAGGCTTAAGGCCTAGGCACAAGTGCGGGCTAGGCTTAAGGCCTGGGCACAAATGCAGTGCGGGCTAGGCTTAAGGCCTGGGCACAAGTGCAGTGCTGGCTAGAATCAAGGCAGGGGGCACAAATGCTGGCTTGTCTTAAGGCATGGGCACAAGTGCCAGCTAGGCTTAAGGCCTGAGCAAAAGTGCAGGCTAGGCTTAAGGCCTTGGCACAAGTGCTGGCTAGGCTTAAGGCCTGGGCACAAGTGAGGGCTAGGCTTAAGGCCGGAGCACAATTGCGGGCTAGGCTTAAGGCCGGGGCACAAGTGCGGGCTAGGCTTAAGGCCGGGGCACAAGTGCGGGCTAGGCTTAAGGCCGGGGCACAAGTGCGGGCTAGGCTTAAGGCCGGGGCACAAGTGCGGGCTAGGCTTAAGGCCGGGGCACAAGTGCGAGCTAGGCTTAAGGCCTGGGCACAAGTGAGGGCTAGGCTTAAGGCCTGGGCACAAGTGCGGGCTAGGCTTAAGGCCGGGGCACAAGTGCGGGCTAGGATTAAGGCCGGGGCACAAGTGCGGGCTAGGCTTAAGGCCGGGGCACAAGTGCGGGCTAGGCTTAAGGCCGGGGCACAAGTGCGGGCTAGGCTTAAGGCCTGGGCACAAGTGAGGGCTAGGCTTAAGGTCGGGGCACAAGTGCGGGCTAGGCTTAAGGCCGGGGCACAAGTGAGGGCTAGGCTTAAGGTCGGGGCACAAGTGCGGGCTAGGCTTAAGGCCGGGGTCACAAGTGCGGGCTAGGCTTAAGGCCGGGGCACAAGTGCGGGCTAGGCTTAAGGCCGGGGCACAAGTGCGGGCTAGGCTTAAGGCCGGGGCACAAGTGCGGGCTAGGCTTAAGGCCGGGGCACAAGTGCGAGCTAGGCTTAAGGCCTGGGCACAAGTGAGGGCTAGGCTTAAGGCCGGGGCACAAGTGCGGGCTAGGCTTAAGGCCGGGGCACAAGTGCGGGCTAGTCTTAAGGCCTGGGCACAAGTGCGGGCTAGGCTTAAGGCCGGGGCACAAGTGCGAGCTAGGCTTAAGGCCGGGGCACAAGTGCGGGCTAGGCTTAAGGCCGGGGCACAAGTGCGGGCTAGGCTTAAGGCCGGGGCACAAGTGCGGGCTATGCTTAAGGCCTGGGCACAAGTGCGGGCTAGGCTTAAGGCTTGGACACAAGTGTTGGCTAGGCTTAAGGCCTGGGCACAAGTGCGGGCTAGGCTTAAGGCCTGGGCACAAGTGCGGGCTAGGCTTAAGTCATGGGCACAAGTGCGGGCTAGGCTTAAGGCCTGGGCACAAGTGCGGGCTAGGCTTAAGGCCAGGGCACAAGTGCGGGCTAGGCTTAAGGCCTGGGCACAAGTGCGGGCTAGGCTTAAGGCCTGGGCACAAGTGTGGGCTAGGCTTAAGGCCTGTGCACAAGTGCGGGCTAGGCTTAAGTCATGGGCACAAGTGCGGGCTAGGCTTAAGGCCTGGGCACAAGTGCGGGCTAGGCTTAAGGCCTGGGCACAAGTGCGGGCTAGGCTTAAGGCCTGGGCACAAGTGACATGCGGGCTAGGCTTAAGGCCTGGGCACAAGTGCAGTGCTGACTAGGATCAAGGCAGGGGGCACAAATGCTGGCTAGGCTTAAGGCATGGGCACAAGTGCCAGCTAGGCTTAAGGCCTGGACACAAGTGGAGGCTAGGCTTAAGGCCTGAGCAAAAGTGCAGGCTTGGCTTAAGGCCTTGGCACAAGTGCGGGCTAAGCTTAAGGCATGGGCACAAGTGCAGTGCTGGCTAGGATCAAGGCAGGGGGCACAAGTGCTGGCTAGGCTTAAGGCATGGGCACAAGTGCTGGCTAGGCTTAAGGCATACAGCTAACTCTTTGCACTCTTTGCATAAAGGGTTAGGCACCCATAGGGGTGAAGAGCTAGCTTTCACCCCTCTACTCTGTACTTGGACATTTAGGACTAGATCCTTTGTTGTACAGTGCGAAGCCTCTCCATAACCCCATGCTCCAAGCGACCAGGCACTTCTTGTCTGTCCTCCGTAAATGGGTAATGCCTTCTTCCCCAATTACAGTCGTGCATGCGCATTCAGACGGGACAAGAGCGAAGAGCGTAAAGCTGGCCCTATGACCATAACCAACATGAAGCTGAAGACAAAAACAAACAAGCATTCAAGGGGTTCAAAAGTGCGGGCTAGGCTTAAGGCCTGGGCACAAGTGCGGGCTGGGCTTAAGGCCGGGGCACAAGTGCGGGCTAGGCTTAAGGCCGGGGCACAAGTGCGGGCTAGGCTTAAGGCCGGGGCACAAGTGCGAGCTAGGCTTAAGGCCTGGGCACAAGTGAGGGCTAGGCTTAAGGCCGGGGCACAAGTGCGGGCTAGGCTTAAGGCCGGGGCACAAGTGCGGGCTAGGCTTAAGGCCTGGGCACAAGTGCGGGCTAGGCTTAAGTCCGGGGCACAAGTGCGGGCTAGGCTTAAGGCCTGGGCACAAGTGCGGGCTAGGCTTAAGGCCTGGGCACAAGTGTGAGCTAGGCTTAAGGCCTGGGCACAAGTGCGGGCTAGGCTTAAGGTCGGGGCACAAGTGCGAGCTAGGCTTAAGGCCTGGGCACAAGTGCGGGCTAGGCTTAAGGCCGGGGCACAAGTGCGGGCTAGGCTTAATGCCTGGGCACAAGTGCGGACTGGGCTTAAGGCTGGGGCACAAGTGCGGGCTAGGCTTAAGACCTGGACACAAGTGCGGGCTAGGCTTAAGGCCTGGGCACAAGTGCGGGCTAGGCTTAAGGCCTGGGCACAAGTGCGGGCTAGGCTTAAGGCCTGGGCACAAGTGCGGGCTAGGCTTAAGGCCTGGGCACAAGTGCAGGCTAGGCTTAAGGCCTGGGCCCAAATGCAGTGCGGGCTATGCTTAAGGCCTGGGCACAAGTGCAGTGCTGGCTAGGATCAAGGCAGGGGGCACAAATGCTGGCTAGGCTTAAGGCATGGGCACAAGTGCCAGCTAGGCTTAAGGCCTGAGCAAAAGTGCAGGCTAGGCTTAAGTCCTTGGCACAAGTGCGGGCTAGGCTTAAGGCATGGGAACAAGTGCAGTGCTGGCTAGGATCAAGGCAGGGGGCACAAGTGCTGGCTAGGCTTAAGGCATGGGCACAAGTGCTGGCTAGGCTTAAGGCATACAGCTAACTCTTTGCACTCTTTGCATAAAGGGTTAGGCACCCATAGCGGTAAAGAGCTAGATTTCACCCCTCTACTCTGTACTTGGACATTTAGGACAAGATCCTTTGTTGTACAGTGCGGAGCCTCTCCATAACCCCATGCTCCAAGCGACCAGGCACTTCTTGTCTGTCCTCCGTAAATGGGTAATGCCTTCTTCCCCAATTACATTCGTGCATGCGCATTCTGACGGGACAAGAGCGAAGAGCGTAAAGCTGGCCCTATGTGCATAACCAACATGAAGCTGAAGACAAAAACAAACAAGCATTAAAGGGGCTCAAAAGTGTGGGCTAGGCTTAAGGCCTGGGCACAAGTGCGGGCTAGGCTTAAGGCCGGGGCACAAGTGCGGGCTAGGCTTAAGGCCGGGGCACATGTGCGGGCTAGGCTTAAGGCCGGGGCACAAGTGCGGGCTAGGCTTAAGGCCGGGGCACAAGTGCGGGCTAGGCTTAAGGCCGGGGCACAAGTGCAGGCTAGGCTTAAGGCCTGGGCACAAGTGAGGGCTAGGCTTAAGGCCTGGGCACAAGTGCGGGCTAGGCTTAAGGCCTGGGCACAAGTGCGAGCTAGGCTTAAGGCCGGGGCACAAGTGCGGGCTAGGCTTAAGGCCGGGGCACAAGTGCGAGCTAGGCTTAAGGCCGGGGCACAAGTGCGGGCTAGGCTTAAGGCCGGGGCACAAGTGCGGGCTAGGCTTAAGGCCGGGGCACAAGTGCGGGCTAGGCTTAAGGCCGGGGCACAAGTGCGGGCTAGGCTTAAGGCCGGGGCACAAGTGCGAGCTAGGCTTAAGGCCGGGGCACAAGTGCGGGCTAGGCTTAAGGCCGGGGCACAAGTGCGGGCTAGGCTTAAGGCCTGGGCACAAGTGCAGGCTAGGCTTAAGGCCTGAGCAAAAGTGCAGGCTAGGCTTAAGGCCTTGGCACAAGTGCGGGCTAAGCTTAAGGCATGGGCACAAGTGCAGTGCTGGCTAGGATCAAGGCAGGGGGCACAAGTGCTGGCTAGGCTTAAGGCATGGGCACAAGTGCTGGCTAGGCTTAAGGCATACAGCTAACTCTTTGCACTCTTTGCATAAAGGGTTAGGCACCCATAGGGGTGAAGAGCAAGCTTTCACCCCTCTACTCTGTACTTGGACATTTAGGACTAGATCCTTTGTTGTACAGTGCGGAGCCTCTCCATAACCCCATGCTCCAAGCGACCAGGCACTTCTTGCCTGTCCTCCGTAAATGGGTAATGCCTTCTTCCCCAATTACAGTCGTGCATGCGCATTCAGACGGGACAAGAGCAAAGAGCGTAAAGCTGGCCCTATGTGCATAACCAACATGAAGCTGAAGACAAAAACAAACAAACAAGCATTCAAGGGGCTCAAAAGTGCGAGCTAGGCTTAAGGCCGGGGCACAAGTGCGGGCTAGGCTTAAGGCCTGGGCACAAGTGCGGGCTAGGCTTAAGGCCTGGGCACAAGTGCGGGCTAGGCTTAAGGCCGGGGCACAAGTGCGGGCTAGGCTTAAGGCCGGGGCACAAGTGCGGGCTAGGCTTAAGGCCTGGGCACAAGTGTGAGCTAGGCTTAAGGCCTGGGCACAAGTGCGGGCTAGGCTTAAGGCCTGGGCACAAGTGCGGGCTAGGCTTAAGGCCTGGGCACAAGTGCGGGCTAGGCTTAAGTCATGGGCACAAGTGCGGGCTAGGCTTAAGGCCTGGGCACAAGTGCGGGCTAGGCTTAAGGCCTGGGCACAAATGCAGTGCGGGCTAGGCTTAAGGCCTGGGCACAAGTGCAGTGCTGGCTAGAATCAAGGCAGGGGGCACAAATGCTGGCTTGTCTTAAGGCATGGGCACAAGTGCCAGCTAGGCTTAAGGCCTGAGCAAAAGTGCAGGCTAGGCTTAAGGCCTTGGCACAAGTGCTGGCTAGGCTTAAGGCCTGGGCACAAGTGAGGGCTAGGCTTAAGGCCGGAGCACAATTGCGGGCTAGGCTTAAGGCCGGGGCACAAGTGCGGGCTAGGCTTAAGGCCGGGGCACAAGTGCGGGCTAGGCTTAAGGCCGGGGCACAAGTGCGGGCTAGGCTTAAGGCCTGGGCACAAGTGAGGGCTAGGCTTAAGGCCGGGGCACAAGTGCGGGCTAGGATTAAGGCCGGGGCACAAGTGCGGGCTAGGCTTAAGGCCGGGGCACAAGTGCGGGCTAGGCTTAAGGCCTGGGCACAAGTGCGGGCTAGGCTTAAGGCCTGGGCACAAGTGAGGGCTATGCTTAAGGTCGGGGCACAAGTGCGGGCTAGGCTTAAGGCCGGGGCACAAGTGAGGGCTAGGCTTAAGGTCGGGGCACAAGTGCGGGCTAGGCTTAAGGCCGGGGCACAAGTGCGGGCTAGGCTTAAGGCCGGGGCACAAGTGCGGGCTAGGCTTAAGGCCGGGGCACAAGTGCGGGCTAGGCTTAAGGCCGGGGCACAAGTGCGGGCTAGGCTTAAGGCCGGGGCACAAGTGCGAGCTAGGCTTAAGGCCTGGGCACAAGTGAGGGCTAGGCTTAAGGCCGGGGTACAAGTGCGGGCTAGGCTTAAGGCCGGGGCACAAGTGCGGGCTAGTCTTAAGGCCTGGGCACAAGTGCGGGCTAGGCTTAAGGCCGGGGCACAAGTGCGAGCTAGGCTTAAGGCCGGGGCACAAGTGCGGGCTAGGCTTAAGGCCGGGGCACAAGTGCGGGCTAGGCTTAAGGCCGGGGCACAAGTGCGGGCTAGGCTTAAGGCCTGGGCACAAGTGCGGGCTAGGCTTAAGGCTTGGACACAAGTGTTGGCTAGGCTTAAGGCCTGGGCACAAGTGCGGGCTAGGCTTAAGGCCTGGGCACAAGTGCGGGCTAGGCTTAAGTCATGGGCACAAGTGCGGGCTAGGCTTAAGGCCTGGGCACAAGTGCGGGCTAGGCTTAAGGCCAGGGCACAAGTGCGGGCTAGGCTTAAGGCCTGGGCACAAGTGCGGGCTAGGCTTAAGGCCTGGGCACAAGTGTGGGCTAGGCTTAAGGCCTGTGCACAAGTGCGGGCTAGGCTTAAGTCATGGGCACAAGTGCGGGCTAGGCTTAAGGCCTGGGCACAAGTGCGGGCTAGGCTTAAGGCCTGGGCACAAGTGCGGGCTAGGCTTAAGGCCTGGGCACAAGTGCGGGCTAGGCTTAAGGCCTGGGCACAAGTGCAGGCTAGGCTTAAGGCCTGGGCCCAAATGCAGTGCGGGCTATGCTTAAGGCCTGGGCACAAGTGCAGTGCTGGCTAGGATCAAGGCAGGGGGCACAAATGCTGGCTAGGCTTAAGGCATGGGCACAAGTGCCAGCTAGGCTTAAGGCCTGAGCAAAAGTGCAGGCTAGGCTTAAGTCCTTGGCACAAGTGCGGGCTAGGCTTAAGGCATGGGAACAAGTGCAGTGCTGGCTAGGATCAAGGCAGGGGGCACAAGTGCTGGCTAGGCTTAAGGCATGGGCACAAGTGCTGGCTAGGCTTAAGGCATACAGCTAACTCTTTGCACTCTTTGCATAAAGGGTTAGGCACCCATAGCGGTAAAGAGCTAGATTTCACCCCTCTACTCTGTACTTGGACATTTAGGACAAGATCCTTTGTTGTACAGTGCGGAGCCTCTCCATAACCCCATGCTCCAAGCGACCAGGCACTTCTTGTCTGTCCTCCGTAAATGGGTAATGCCTTCTTCCCCAATTACATTCGTGCATGCGCATTCTGACGGGACAAGAGCGAAGAGCGTAAAGCTGGCCCTATGTGCATAACCAACATGAAGCTGAAGACAAAAACAAACAAGCATTAAAGGGGCTCAAAAGTGTGGGCTAGGCTTAAGGCCTGGGCACAAGTGCGGGCTAGGCTTAAGGCCGGGGCACAAGTGCGGGCTAGGCTTAAGGCCGGGGCACATGTGCGGGCTAGGCTTAAGGCCGGGGCACAAGTGCGGGCTAGGCTTAAGGCCGGGGCACAAGTGCGGGCTAGGCTTAAGGCCGGGGCACAAGTGCAGGCTAGGCTTAAGGCCTGGGCACAAGTGAGGGCTAGGCTTAAGGCCTGGGCACAAGTGCGGGCTAGGCTTAAGGCCTGGGCACAAGTGCGAGCTAGGCTTAAGGCCGGGGCACAAGTGCGGGCTAGGCTTAAGGCTGGGGCACAAGTGCGAGCTAGGCTTAAGGCCAGGGCACAAGTGCGGGCTAGGCTTAAGGCCGGGGCACAAGTGCGGGCTAGGCTTAAGGCCGGGGCACAAGTGCGAGCTAGGCTTAAGGCCGGGGCACAAGTGCGGGCTAGGCTTAAGGCCGGGGCACAAGTGCGGGCTAGGCTTAAGGCCTGGGCACAAGTGCAGGCTAGGCTTAAGGCCTGAGCAAAAGTGCAGGCTAGGCTTAAGGCCTTGGCACAAGTGCGGGCTAAGCTTAAGGCATGGGCACAAGTGCAGTGCTGGCTAGGATCAAGGCAGGGGGCACAAGTGCTGGCTAGGCTTAAGGCATGGGCACAAGTGCTGGCTAGGCTTAAGGCATACAGCTAACTCTTTGCACTCTTTGCATAAAGGGTTAGGCACCCATAGGGGTGAAGAGCAAGCTTTCACCCCTCTACTCTGTACTTGGACATTTAGGACTAGATCCTTTGTTGTACAGTGCGGAGCCTCTCCATAACCCCATGCTCCAAGCGACCAGGCACTTCTTGCCTGTCCTCCGTAAATGGGTAATGCCTTCTTCCCCAATTACAGTCGTGCATGCGCATTCAGACGGGACAAGAGCAAAGAGCGTAAAGCTGGCCCTATGTGCATAACCAACATGAAACTGAAGACAAAAACAAACAAACAAGCATTCAAGGGGCTCAAAAGTGCGAGCTAGGCTTAAGGCCGGGGCACAAGTGCGGGCTAGGCTTAAGGCCTGGGCACAAGTGCGGGCTAGGCTTAAGGCCTGGGCACAAGTGCGGGCTAGGCTTAAGGCCGGGGCACAAGTGCGGGCTAGGCTTAAGGCCGGGGCACAAGTGCGGGCTAGGCTTAAGGCCTGGGCACAAGTGTGAGCTAGGCTTAAGGCCTGGGCACAAGTGCGGGCTAGGCTTAAGGCCGGGGCACAAGTGCGGGCTAGGCTTAAGGCCGGGGCACAAGTGCGGGCTAGGCTTAAGGCTGGGGCACAAGTGCGGGCTAGGCTTAAGACCTGGGCACAAGTGCGGGCTAGGCTTAAGGCCTGGGCACAAGTGCGGGCTAGGCTTAAGGCCTGGGCACAAGTGCGGGCTAGGCTTAAGTCATGGGCACAAGTGCGGGCTAGGCTTAAGGCCTGGGCACAAGTGCGGGCTAGGCTTAAGGCCTGGGCACAAATGCAGTGCGGGCTAGGCTTAAGGCCTGGGCACAAGTGCAGTGCTGGCTAGAATCAAGGCAGGGGGCACAAATGCTGGCTTGTCTTAAGGCATGGGCACAAGTGCCAGCTAGGCTTAAGGCCTGAGCAAAAGTGCAGGCTAGGCTTAAGGCCTTGGCACAAGTGCTGGCTAGGCTTAAGGCCTGGGCACAAGTGAGGGCTAGGCTTAAGGCCGGAGCACAATTGCGGGCTAGGCTTAAGGCCGGGGCACAAGTGCGGGCTAGGCTTAAGGCCGGGGCACAAGTGCGGGCTAGGCTTAAGGCCGGGGCACAAGTGCGGGCTAGGCTTAAGGCCTGGGCACAAGTGAGGGCTAGGCTTAAGGCCGGGGCACAAGTGCGGGCTAGGATTAAGGCCGGGGCACAAGTGCGGGCTAGGCTTAAGGCCGGGGCACAAGTGCGGGCTAGGCTTAAGGCCTGGGCACAAGTGCGGGCTAGGCTTAAGGCCTGGGCACAAGTGAGGGCTATGCTTAAGGTCGGGGCACAAGTGCGGGCTAGGCTTAAGGCCGGGGCACAAGTGAGGGCTAGGCTTAAGGTCGGGGCACAAGTGCGGGCTAGGCTTAAGGCCGGGGCACAAGTGCGGGCTAGGCTTAAGGCCGGGGCACAAGTGCGGGCTAGGCTTAAGGCCGGGGCACAAGTGCGGGCTAGGCTTAAGGCCGGGGCACAAGTGCGGGCTAGGCTTAAGGCCGGGGCACAAGTGCGAGCTAGGCTTAAGGCCTGGGCACAAGTGAGGGCTAGGCTTAAGGCCGGGGTACAAGTGCGGGCTAGGCTTAAGGCCGGGGCACAAGTGCGGGCTAGTCTTAAGGCCTGGGCACAAGTGCGGGCTAGGCTTAAGGCCGGGGCACAAGTGCGAGCTAGGCTTAAGGCCGGGGCACAAGTGCGGGCTAGGCTTAAGGCCGGGGCACAAGTGCGGGCTAGGCTTAAGGCCGGGGCACAAGTGCGGGCTAGGCTTAAGGCCTGGGCACAAGTGCGGGCTAGGCTTAAGGCTTGGACACAAGTGTTGGCTAGGCTTAAGGCCTGGGCACAAGTGCGGGCTAGGCTTAAGGCCTGGGCACAAGTGCGGGCTAGGCTTAAGTCATGGGCACAAGTGCGGGCTAGGCTTAAGGCCTGGGCACAAGTGCGGGCTAGGCTTAAGGCCAGGGCACAATTGCGGGCTAGGCTTAAGGCCTGGGCACAAGTGCGGGCTAGGCTTAAGGCCTGGGCACAAGTGCGGGCTAGGCTTAAGGCCGGGGCACAAGTGCGGGCTAGGCTTAAGGCCGGGGCACAAGTGCGGGCTAGGCTTAAGGCCGGGGCACAAGTGCGGGCTAGGCTTAAGGCCGGGGCACAAGTGCGGGCTAGGCTTAAGGCCGGGGCACAAGTGCGGGCTAGGCTTAAGGCCGGGGCACAAGTGCGAGCTAGGCTTAAGGCCTGGGCACAAGTGCGGGCTAGGCTTAAGGCCGGGGCACAAGTGCGGGCTAGGCTTAAGGCCGGGGCACAAGTGCGGGCTAGGCTTAAGGCTGGGGCACAAGTGCGGGCTAGGCTTAAGGCCTGGGCAAAAGTGCGGGCTAGGCTTAAGTCATGGGCACAAGTGCAGGCTAGGCTTAAGGCCTGGGCACAAGTGCGGGCTAGGCTTAAGGCCTGGGCACAAGTGCGGGCTAGGCTTAAGGCCTGGGCACAAGTGCGGGCTAGGCTTAAGGCCGGGGCACAAGTGCGGGCTAGGCTTAAGGCCTGGGCACAAGTGCGGGCTAGGCTTAAGGCCTGGGCACAAGTGCAGTGCGGGCTAGGCTTAAGGCCTGGGCACAAGTGCAGTGCTGACTAGGATCAAGGCAGGGGGCACAAATGCTGGCTAGGCTTAAGGCCTGGGCACAAGTGCAGGCTAGGCTTAAGGCCTGAGCAAAAGTGCAGGCTAGGCTTAAGGCCTTGGCACAAGTGCGGGCTAAGCTTAAGGCATGGGCACAAGTGCAGTGTTGGCTAGGATCAAGGCAGGGGGCACAAGTGCTGGCTAGGCTTAAGGCATGGGCACAAGTGCTGGCTAGGCTTAAGGCATACAGCTAACTCTTTGCACTCTTTGCATAAAGGGTTAGGCACCCATAGGGGTGAAGAGCAAGCTTTCACCCCTCTACTCTGTACTTGGACATTTAGGACTAGATCCTTTGTTGTACAGTGCGGAGCCTCTCCATAACCCCATGCTCCAAGCGACCAGGCACTTCTTGCCTGTCCTCCGTAAATGGGTAATGCCTTCTTCCCCAATTACAGTCGTGCATGCGCATTCAGACGGGACAAGAGCAAAGAGCGTAAAGCTGGCCCTATGTGCATAACCAACATGAAGCTGAAGACAAAAACAAACAAACAAGCATTCAAGGGGCTCAAAAGTGCGAAGCTAGGCTTAAGGCCGGGGCACAAGTGCGGGCTAGGCTTAAGGCCTGGGCACAAGTGCGGGCTAGGCTTAAGGCCTGGGCACAAGTGCGGGCTAGGCTTAAGGCCGGGGCACAAGTGCGGGCTAGGCTTAAGGCCGGGGCACAAGTGCGGGCTAGGCTTAAGGCCTGGGCACAAGTGTGAGCTAGGCTTAAGGCCTGGGCACAAGTGCGGGCTAGGCTTAAGGCCGGGGCACAAGTGTGGGCTAGGCTTAAGGCCGGGGCACAAGTGCGGGCTAGGCTTAAGGCTGGGGCACAAGTGCGGGCTAGGCTTAAGACCTGGGCACAAGTGCGGGCTAGGCTTAAGGCCTGGGCACAAGTGCGGGCTAGGCTTAAGTCATGGGCACATGTGCGGGCTAGGCTTAAGGCCTAGGCACAAGTGCGGGCTAGGCTTAAGGCCTGGGCACAAATGCAGTGCGGGCTAGGCTTAAGGCCTGGGCACAAGTGCAGTGCTGGCTAGAATCAAGGCAGGGGGCACAAATGCTGGCTTGTCTTAAGGCATGGGCACAAGTGCCAGCTAGGCTTAAGGCCTGAGCAAAAGTGCAGGCTAGGCTTAAGGCCTTGGCACAAGTGCTGGCTAGGCTTAAGGCCTGGGCATAAGTGAGGGCTAGGCTTAAGGCCGGAGCACAATTGCGGGCTAGGCTTAAGGCCGGGGCACAAGTGCGGGCTAGGCTTAAGGCCGGGGCACAAGTGCGGGCTAGGCTTAAGGCCGGGGCACAAGTGCGGGCTAGGCTTAAGGCCGGGGCACAAGTGCGAGCTAGGCTTAAGGCCTGGGCACAAGTGAGGGCTAGGCTTAAGGCCTGGGCACAAGTGCGGGCTAGGCTTAAGGCCGGGGCACAAGTGCGGGCTAGGATTAAGGCCGGGGCACAAGTGCGGGCTAGGCTTAAGGCCGGGGCACAAGTGCGGGCTAGGCTTAAGGCCGGGGCACAAGTGCGGGCTAGGCTTAAGGCCTGGGCACAAGTGAGGGCTAGGCTTAAGGTCGGGGCACAAGTGCGGGCTAGGCTTAAGGCCGGGGCACAAGTGAGGGCTAGGCTTAAGGTCGGGGCACAAGTGCGGGCTAGGCTTAAGGCCGGGGTCACAAGTGCGGGCTAGGCTTAAGGCCGGGGCACAAGTGCGGGCTAGGCTTAAGGCCGGGGCACAAGTGCGGGCTAGGCTTAAGGCCGGGGCACAAGTGCGGGCTAGGCTTAAGGCCGGGGCACAAGTGCGAGCTAGGCTTAAGGCCTGGGCACAAGTGAGGGCTAGGCTTAAGGCCGGGGCACAAGTGCGGGCTAGGCTTAAGGCCGGGGCACAAGTGCGGGCTAGTCTTAAGGCCTGGGCACAAGTGCGGGCTAGGCTTAAGGCCGGGGCACAAGTGCGAGCTAGGCTTAAGGCCGGGGCACAAGTGCGGGCTAGGCTTAAGGCCGGGGCACAAGTGCGGGCTAGGCTTAAGGCCGGGGCACAAGTGCGGGCTATGCTTAAGGCCTGGGCACAAGTGCGGGCTAGGCTTAAGGCTTGGACACAAGTGTTGGCTAGGCTTAAGGCCTGGGCACAAGTGCGGGCTAGGCTTAAGGCCTGGGCACAAGTGCGGACTAGGCTTAAGTCATGGGCACAAGTGCGGGCTAGGCTTAAGGCCTGGGCACAAGTGCGGGCTAGGCTTAAGGCCAGGGCACAAGTGCGGGCTAGGCTTAAGGCCTGGGCACAAGTGCGGGCTAGGCTTAAGGCCTGGGCACAAGTGTGGGCTAGGCTTAAGGCCTGTGCACAAGTGCGGGCTAGGCTTAAGTCATGGGCACAAGTGCGGGCTAGGCTTAAGGCCTGGGCACAAGTGCGGGCTAGGCTTAAGGCCTGGGCACAAGTGCGGGCTAGGCTTAAGGCCTGGGCACAAGTGACATGCGGGCTAGGCTTAAGGCCTGGGCACAAGTGCAGTGCTGACTAGGATCAAGGCAGGGGGCACAAATGCTGGCTAGGCTTAAGGCATGGGCACAAGTGCCAGCTAGGCTTAAGGCCTGGACACAAGTGGAGGCTAGGCTTAAGGCCTGAGCAAAAGTGCAGGCTTGGCTTAAGGCCTTGGCACAAGTGCGGGCTAAGCTTAAGGCATGGGCACAAGTGCAGTGCTGGCTAGGATCAAGGCAGGGGGCACAAGTGCTGGCTAGGCTTAAGGCATGGGCACAAGTGCTGGCTAGGCTTAAGGCATACAGCTAACTCTTTGCACTCTTTGCATAAAGGGTTAGGCACCCATAGGGGTGAAGAGCTAGCTTTCACCCCTCTACTCTGTACTTGGACATTTAGGACTAGATCCTTTGTTGTACAGTGCGAAGCCTCTCCATAACCCCATGCTCCAAGCGACCAGGCACTTCTTGTCTGTCCTCCGTAAATGGGTAATGCCTTCTTCCCCAATTACAGTCGTGCATGCGCATTCAGACGGGACAAGAGCGAAGAGCGTAAAGCTGGCCCTATGACCATAACCAACATGAAGCTGAAGACAAAAACAAACAAGCATTCAAGGGGTTCAAAAGTGCGGGCTAGGCTTAAGGCCTGGGCACAAGTGCGGGCTGGGCTTAAGGCCGGGGCACAAGTGCGGGCTAGGCTTAAGGCCGGGGCACAAGTGCGGGCTAGGCTTAAGGTCGGGGCACAAGTGCGAGCTAGGCTTAAGGCCTGGGCACAAGTGAGGGCTAGGCTTAAGGCCGGGGCACAAGTGCGGGCTAGGCTTAAGGCCGGGGCACAAGTGCGGGCTAGGCTTAAGGCCTGGGCACAAGTGCGGGCTAGGCTTAAGTCCGGGGCACAAGTGCGGGCTAGGCTTAAGGCCTGGGCACAAGTGCGGGCTAGGCTTAAGGCCTGGGCACAAGTGTGAGCTAGGCTTAAGGCCTGGGCACAAGTGCGGGCTAGGCTTAAGGTCGGGGCACAAGTGCGAGCTAGGCTTAAGGCCTGGGCACAAGTGCGGGCTAGGCTTAAGGCCGGGGCACAAGTGCGGGCTAGGCTTAATGCCTGGGCACAAGTGCGGACTGGGCTTAAGGCTGGGGCACAAGTGCGGGCTAGGCTTAAGACCTGGACACAAGTGCGGGCTAGGCTTAAGGCCTGGGCACAAGTGCGGGCTAGGCTTAAGGCCTGGGCACAAGTGCGGGCTAGGCTTAAGGCCTGGGCACAAGTGCGGGCTAGGCTTAAGGCCTGGGCACAAGTGCAGGCTAGGCTTAAGGCCTGGGCCCAAATGCAGTGCGGGCTATGCTTAAGGCCTGGGCACAAGTGCAGTGCTGGCTAGGATCAAGGCAGGGGGCACAAATGCTGGCTAGGCTTAAGGCATGGGCACAAGTGCCAGCTAGGCTTAAGGCCTGAGCAAAAGTGCAGGCTAGGCTTAAGTCCTTGGCACAAGTGCGGGCTAGGCTTAAGGCATGGGAACAAGTGCAGTGCTGGCTAGGATCAAGGCAGGGGGCACAAGTGCTGGCTAGGCTTAAGGCATGGGCACAAGTGCTGGCTAGGCTTAAGGCATACAGCTAACTATTTGCACTCTTTGCATAAAGGGTTAGGCACCCATAGCGGTAAAGAGCTAGATTTCACCCCTCTACTCTGTACTTGGACATTTAGGACAAGATCCTTTGTTGTACAGTGCGGAGCCTCTCCATAACCCCATGCTCCAAGCGACCAGGCACTTCTTGTCTGTCCTCCGTAAATGGGTAATGCCTTCTTCCCCAATTACATTCGTGCATGCGCATTCTGACGGGACAAGAGCGAAGAGCGTAAAGCTGGCCCTATGTGCATAACCAACATGAAGCTGAAGACAAAAACAAACAAGCATTAAAGGGGCTCAAAAGTGTGGGCTAGGCTTAAGGCCTGGGCACAAGTGCGGGCTAGGCTTAAGGCCGGGGCACAAGTGCGGGCTAGGCTTAAGGCCGGGGCACATGTGCGGGCTAGGCTTAAGGCCGGGGCACAAGTGCGGGCTAGGCTTAAGGCCGGGGCACAAGTGCGGGCTAGGCTTAAGGCCGGGGCACAAGTGCAGGCTAGGCTTAAGGCCTGGGCACAAGTGAGGGCTAGGCTTAAGGCCTGGGCACAAGTGCGGGCTAGGCTTAAGGCCTGGGCACAAGTGCGAGCTAGGCTTAAGGCCGGGGCACAAGTGCGGGCTAGGCTTAAGGCCGGGGCACAAGTGCGAGCTAGGCTTAAGGCCGGGGCACAAGTGCGGGCTAGGCTTAAGGCCGGGGCACAAGTGCGGGCTAGGCTTAAGGCCGGGGCACAAGTGCGGGCTAGGCTTAAGGCCGGGGCACAAGTGCGGGCTAGGCTTAAGGCCGGGGCACAAGTGCGAGCTAGGCTTAAGGCCGGGGCACAAGTGCGGGCTAGGCTTAAGGCCGGGGCACAAGTGCGGGCTAGGCTTAAGGCCTGGGCACAAGTGCAGGCTAGGCTTAAGGCCTGAGCAAAAGTGCAGGCTAGGCTTAAGGCCTTGGCACAAGTGCGGGCTAAGCTTAAGGCATGGGCACAAGTGCAGTGCTGGCTAGGATCAAGGCAGGGGGCACAAGTGCTGGCTAGGCTTAAGGCATGGGCACAAGTGCTGGCTAGGCTTAAGGCATACAGCTAACTCTTTGCACTCTTTGCATAAAGGGTTAGGCACCCATAGGGGTGAAGAGCAAGCTTTCACCCCTCTACTCTGTACTTGGACATTTAGGACTAGATCCTTTGTTGTACAGTGCGGAGCCTCTCCATAACCCCATGCTCCAAGCGACCAGGCACTTCTTGCCTGTCCTCCGTAAATGGGTAATGCCTTCTTCCCCAATTACAGTCGTGCATGCGCATTCAGACGGGACAAGAGCAAAGAGCGTAAAGCTGGCCCTATGTGCATAACCAACATGAAGCTGAAGACAAAAACAAACAAACAAGCATTCAAGGGGCTCAAAAGTGCGAGCTAGGCTTAAGGCCGGGGCACAAGTGCGGGCTAGGCTTAAGGCCTGGGCACAAGTGCGGGCTAGGCTTAAGGCCTGGGCACAAGTGCGGGCTAGGCTTAAGGCCGGGGCACAAGTGCGGGCTAGGCTTAAGGCCGGGGCACAAGTGCGGGCTAGGCTTAAGGCCTGGGCACAAGTGTGAGCTAGGCTTAAGGCCTGGGCACAAGTGCGGGCTAGGCTTAAGGCCGGGGCACAAGTGCGGGCTAGGCTTAAGGCCGGGGCACAAGTGCGGGCTAGGCTTAAGGCTGGGGCACAAGTGCGGGCTAGGCTTAAGACCTGGGCACAAGTGCGGGCTAGGCTTAAGGCCTGGGCACAAGTGCGGGCTAGGCTTAAGGCCTGGGCACAAGTGCGGGCTAGGCTTAAGTCATGGGCACAAGTGCGGGCTAGGCTTAAGGCCTGGGCACAAGTGCGGGCTAGGCTTAAGGCCTGGGCACAAATGCAGTGCGGGCTAGGCTTAAGGCCTGGGCACAAGTGCAGTGCTGGCTAGAATCAAGGCAGGGGGCACAAATGCTGGCTTGTCTTAAGGCATGGGCACAAGTGCCAGCTAGGCTTAAGGCCTGAGCAAAAGTGCAGGCTAGGCTTAAGGCCTTGGCACAAGTGCTGGCTAGGCTTAAGGCCTGGGCACAAGTGAGGGCTAGGCTTAAGGCCGGAGCACAATTGCGGGCTAGGCTTAAGGCCGGGGCACAAGTGCGGGCTAGGCTTAAGGCCGGGGCACAAGTGCGGGCTAGGCTTAAGGCCGGGGCACAAGTGCGGGCTAGGCTTAAGGCCTGGGCACAAGTGAGGGCTAGGCTTAAGGCCGGGGCACAAGTGCGGGCTAGGATTAAGGCCGGGGCACAAGTGCGGGCTAGGCTTAAGGCCGGGGCACAAGTGCGGGCTAGGCTTAAGGCCTGGGCACAAGTGCGGGCTAGGCTTAAGGCCTGGGCACAAGTGAGGGCTATGCTTAAGGTCGGGGCACAAGTGCGGGCTAGGCTTAAGGCCGGGGCACAAGTGAGGGCTAGGCTTAAGGTCGGGGCACAAGTGCGGGCTAGGCTTAAGGCCGGGGCACAAGTGCGGGCTAGGCTTAAGGCCGGGGCACAAGTGCGGGCTAGGCTTAAGGCCGGGGCACAAGTGCGGGCTAGGCTTAAGGCCGGGGCACAAGTGCGGGCTAGGCTTAAGGCCGGGGCACAAGTGCGAGCTAGGCTTAAGGCCTGGGCACAAGTGAGGGCTAGGCTTAAGGCCGGGGTACAAGTGCGGGCTAGGCTTAAGGCCGGGGCACAAGTGCGGGCTAGTCTTAAGGCCTGGGCACAAGTGCGGGCTAGGCTTAAGGCCGGGGCACAAGTGCGAGCTAGGCTTAAGGCCGGGGCACAAGTGCGGGCTAGGCTTAAGGCCGGGGCACAAGTGCGGGCTAGGCTTAAGGCCGGGGCACAAGTGCGGGCTAGGCTTAAGGCCTGGGCACAAGTGCGGGCTAGGCTTAAGGCTTGGACACAAGTGTTGGCTAGGCTTAAGGCCTGGGCACAAGTGCGGGCTAGGCTTAAGGCCTGGGCACAAGTGCGGGCTAGGCTTAAGTCATGGGCACAAGTGCGGGCTAGGCTTAAGGCCTGGGCACAAGTGCGGGCTAGGCTTAAGGCCAGGGCACAAGTGCGGGCTAGGCTTAAGGCCTGGGCACAAGTGCGGGCTAGGCTTAAGGCCTGGGCACAAGTGTGGGCTAGGCTTAAGGCCTGTGCACAAGTGCGGGCTAGGCTTAAGTCATGGGCACAAGTGCGGGCTAGGCTTAAGGCCTGGGCACAAGTGCGGGCTAGGCTTAAGGCCTGGGCACAAGTGCGGGCTAGGCTTAAGGCCTGGGCACAAGTGCGGGCTAGGCTTAAGGCCTGGGCACAAGTGCAGGCTAGGCTTAAGGCCTGGGCCCAAATGCAGTGCGGGCTATGCTTAAGGCCTGGGCACAAGTGCAGTGCTGGCTAGGATCAAGGCAGGGGGCACAAATGCTGGCTAGGCTTAAGGCATGGGCACAAGTGCCAGCTAGGCTTAAGGCCTGAGCAAAAGTGCAGGCTAGGCTTAAGTCCTTGGCACAAGTGCGGGCTAGGCTTAAGGCATGGGAACAAGTGCAGTGCTGGCTAGGATCAAGGCAGGGGGCACAAGTGCTGGCTAGGCTTAAGGCATGGGCACAAGTGCTGGCTAGGCTTAAGGCATACAGCTAACTCTTTGCACTCTTTGCATAAAGGGTTAGGCACCCATAGCGGTAAAGAGCTAGATTTCACCCCTCTACTCTGTACTTGGACATTTAGGACAAGATCCTTTGTTGTACAGTGCGGAGCCTCTCCATAACCCCATGCTCCAAGCGACCAGGCACTTCTTGTCTGTCCTCCGTAAATGGGTAATGCCTTCTTCCCCAATTACATTCGTGCATGCGCATTCTGACGGGACAAGAGCGAAGAGCGTAAAGCTGGCCCTATGTGCATAACCAACATGAAGCTGAAGACAAAAACAAACAAGCATTAAAGGGGCTCAAAAGTGTGGGCTAGGCTTAAGGCCTGGGCACAAGTGCGGGCTAGGCTTAAGGCCGGGGCACAAGTGCGGGCTAGGCTTAAGGCCGGGGCACATGTGCGGGCTAGGCTTAAGGCCGGGGCACAAGTGCGGGCTAGGCTTAAGGCCGGGGCACAAGTGCGGGCTAGGCTTAAGGCCGGGGCACAAGTGCAGGCTAGGCTTAAGGCCTGGGCACAAGTGAGGGCTAGGCTTAAGGCCTGGGCACAAGTGCGGGCTAGGCTTAAGGCCTGGGCACAAGTGCGAGCTAGGCTTAAGGCCGGGGCACAAGTGCGGGCTAGGCTTAAGGCCGGGGCACAAGTGAGGGCTAGGCTTAAGGTCGGGGCACAAGTGCGGGCTAGGCTTAAGGCCGGGGCACAAGTGCGGGCTAGGCTTAAGGCCGGGGCACAAGTGCGGGCTAGGCTTAAGGCCGGGGCACAAGTGCGGGCTAGGCTTAAGGCCGGGGCACAAGTGCGGGCTAGGCTTAAGGCCGGGGCACAAGTGCGAGCTAGGCTTAAGGCCTGGGCACAAGTGAGGGCTAGGCTTAAGGCCGGGGTACAAGTGCGGGCTAGGCTTAAGGCCGGGGCACAAGTGCGGGCTAGTCTTAAGGCCTGGGCACAAGTGCGGGCTAGGCTTAAGGCCGGGGCACAAGTGCGAGCTAGGCTTAAGGCCGGGGCACAAGTGCGGGCTAGGCTTAAGGCCGGGGCACAAGTGCGGGCTAGGCTTAAGGCCGGGGCACAAGTGCGGGCTAGGCTTAAGGCCTGGGCACAAGTGCGGGCTAGGCTTAAGGCTTGGACACAAGTGTTGGCTAGGCTTAAGGCCTGGGCACAAGTGCGGGCTAGGCTTAAGGCCTGGGCACAAGTGCGGGCTAGGCTTAAGTCATGGGCACAAGTGCGGGCTAGGCTTAAGGCCTGGGCACAAGTGCGGGCTAGGCTTAAGGCCAGGGCACAAGTGCGGGCTAGGCTTAAGGCCTGGGCACAAGTGCGGGCTAGGCTTAAGGCCTGGGCACAAGTGTGGGCTAGGCTTAAGGCCTGTGCACAAGTGCGGGCTAGGCTTAAGTCATGGGCACAAGTGCGGGCTAGGCTTAAGGCCTGGGCACAAGTGCGGGCTAGGCTTAAGGCCTGGGCACAAGTGCGGGCTAGGCTTAAGGCCTGGGCACAAGTGCGGGCTAGGCTTAAGGCCTGGGCACAAGTGCAGGCTAGGCTTAAGGCCTGGGCCCAAATGCAGTGCGGGCTATGCTTAAGGCCTGGGCACAAGTGCAGTGCTGGCTAGGATCAAGGCAGGGGGCACAAATGCTGGCTAGGCTTAAGGCATGGGCACAAGTGCCAGCTAGGCTTAAGGCCTGAGCAAAAGTGCAGGCTAGGCTTAAGTCCTTGGCACAAGTGCGGGCTAGGCTTAAGGCATGGGAACAAGTGCAGTGCTGGCTAGGATCAAGGCAGGGGGCACAAGTGCTGGCTAGGCTTAAGGCATGGGCACAAGTGCTGGCTAGGCTTAAGGCATACAGCTAACTCTTTGCACTCTTTGCATAAAGGGTTAGGCACCCATAGCGGTAAAGAGCTAGATTTCACCCCTCTACTCTGTACTTGGACATTTAGGACAAGATCCTTTGTTGTACAGTGCGGAGCCTCTCCATAACCCCATGCTCCAAGCGACCAGGCACTTCTTGTCTGTCCTCCGTAAATGGGTAATGCCTTCTTCCCCAATTACATTCGTGCATGCGCATTCTGACGGGACAAGAGCGAAGAGCGTAAAGCTGGCCCTATGTGCATAACCAACATGAAGCTGAAGACAAAAACAAACAAGCATTAAAGGGGCTCAAAAGTGTGGGCTAGGCTTAAGGCCTGGGCACAAGTGCGGGCTAGGCTTAAGGCCGGGGCACAAGTGCGGGCTAGGCTTAAGGCCGGGGCACATGTGCGGGCTAGGCTTAAGGCCGGGGCACAAGTGCGGGCTAGGCTTAAGGCCGGGGCACAAGTGCGGGCTAGGCTTAAGGCCGGGGCACAAGTGCAGGCTAGGCTTAAGGCCTGGGCACAAGTGAGGGCTAGGCTTAAGGCCTGGGCACAAGTGCGGGCTAGGCTTAAGGCCTGGGCACAAGTGCGAGCTAGGCTTAAGGCCGGGGCACAAGTGCGGGCTAGGCTTAAGGCTGGGGCACAAGTGCGAGCTAGGCTTAAGGCCGGGGCACAAGTGCGGGCTAGGCTTAAGGCCGGGGCACAAGTGCGGGCTAGGCTTAAGGCCGGGGCACAAGTGCGAGCTAGGCTTAAGGCCGGGGCACAAGTGCGGGCTAGGCTTAAGGCCGGGGCACAAGTGCGGGCTAGGCTTAAGGCCTGGGCACAAGTGCAGGCTAGGCTTAAGGCCTGAGCAAAAGTGCAGGCTAGGCTTAAGGCCTTGGCACAAGTGCGGGCTAAGCTTAAGGCATGGGCACAAGTGCAGTGCTGGCTAGGATCAAGGCAGGGGGCACAAGTGCTGGCTAGGCTTAAGGCATGGGCACAAGTGCTGGCTAGGCTTAAGGCATACAGCTAACTCTTTGCACTCTTTGCATAAAGGGTTAGGCACCCATAGGGGTGAAGAGCAAGCTTTCACCCCTCTACTCTGTACTTGGACATTTAGGACTAGATCCTTTGTTGTACAGTGCGGAGCCTCTCCATAACCCCATGCTCCAAGCGACCAGGCACTTCTTGCCTGTCCTCCGTAAATGGGTAATGCCTTCTTCCCCAATTACAGTCGTGCATGCGCATTCAGACGGGACAAGTGCAAAGAGCGTAAAGCTGGCCCTATGTGCATAACCAACATGAAACTGAAGACAAAAACAAACAAACAAGCATTCAAGGGGCTCAAAAGTGCGAGCTAGGCTTAAGGCCGGGGCACAAGTGCGGGCTAGGCTTAAGGCCTGGGCACAAGTGCGGGCTAGGCTTAAGGCCTGGGCACAAGTGCAGGCTAGGCTTAAGGCCGGGGCACAAGTGCGGGCTAGGCTTAAGGCCGGGGCACAAGTGCGGGCTAGGCTTAAGGCCTGGGCACAAGTGTGAGCTAGGCTTAAGGCCTGGGCACAAGTGCGGGCTAGGCTTAAGGCCGGGGCACAAGTGCGGGCTAGGCTTAAGGCCGGGGCACAAGTGCGGGCTAGGCTTAAGGCTGGGGCACAAGTGCGGGCTAGGCTTAAGACCTGGGCACAAGTGCGGGCTAGGCTTAAGGCCTGGGCACAAGTGCGGGCTAGGCTTAAGGCCTGGGCACAAGTGCGGGCTAGGCTTAAGTCATGGGCACAAGTGCGGGCTAGGCTTAAGGCCTGGGCACAAGTGCGGGCTAGGCTTAAGGCCTGGGCACAAATGCAGTGCGGGCTAGGCTTAAGGCCTGGGCACAAGTGCAGTGCTGGCTAGAATCAAGGCAGGGGGCACAAATGCTGGCTTGTCTTAAGGCATGGGCACAAGTGCCAGCTAGGCTTAAGGCCTGAGCAAAAGTGGAGGCTAGGCTTAAGGCCTTGGCACAAGTGCTGGCTAGGCTTAAGGCCTGGGCACAAGTGAGGGCTAGGCTTAAGGCCGGAGCACAATTGCGGGCTAGGCTTAAGGCCGGGGCACAAGTGCGGGCTAGGCTTAAGGCCGGGGCACAAGTGCGGGCTAGGCTTAAGGCCGGGGCACAAGTGCGGGCTAGGCTTAAGGCCTGGGCACAAGTGAGGGCTAGGCTTAAGGCCGGGGCACAAGTGCGGGCTAGGATTAAGGCCGGGGCACAAGTGCGGGCTAGGCTTAAGGCCGGGGCACAAGTGCGGGCTAGGCTTAAGGCCTGGGCACAAGTGCGGGCTAGGCTTAAGGCCTGGGCACAAGTGAGGGCTATGCTTAAGGTCGGGGCACAAGTGCGGGCTAGGCTTAAGGCCGGGGCACAAGTGAGGGCTAGGCTTAAGGTCGGGGCACAAGTGCGGGCTAGGCTTAAGGCCGGGGCACAAGTGCGGGCTAGGCTTAAGGCCGGGGCACAAGTGCGGGCTAGGCTTAAGGCCGGGGCACAAGTGCGGGCTAGGCTTAAGGCCGGGGCACAAGTGCGGGCTAGGCTTAAGGCCGGGGCACAAGTGCGAGCTAGGCTTAAGGCCTGGGCACAAGTGAGGGCTAGGCTTAAGGCCGGGGTACAAGTGCGGGCTAGGCTTAAGGCCCGGGCACAAGTGCGGGCTAGTCTTAAGGCCTGGGCACAAGTGCGGGCTAGGCTTAAGGCCGGGGCACAAGTGCGAGCTAGGCTTAAGGCCGGGGCACAAGTGCGGGCTAGGCTTAAGGCCGGGGCACAAGTGCGGGCTAGGCTTAAGGCCGGGGCACAAGTGCGGGCTAGGCTTAAGGCCTGGGCACAAGTGCGGGCTAGGCTTAAGGCTTGGACACAAGTGTTGGCTAGGCTTAAGGCCTGGGCACAAGTGCGGGCTAGGCTTAAGGCCTGGGCACAAGTGCGGGCTAGGCTTAAGTCATGGGCACAAGTGCGGGCTAGGCTTAAGGCCTGGGCACAAGTGCGGGCTAGGCTTAAGGCCAGGGCACAATTGCGGGCTAGGCTTAAGGCCTGGGCACAAGTGCGGGCTAGGCTTAAGGCCTGGGCACAAGTGTGGGCTAGGCTTAAGGCCTGTGCACAAGTGCGGGCTAGGCTTAAGTCATGGGCACAAGTGCGGGCTAGGCTTAAGGCCTGGGCACAAGTGCGGGCTAGGCTTAAGGCCTGGGCACAAGTGCGGGCTAGGCTTAAGGCCTGGGCACAAGTGACATGCGGGCTAGGCTTAAGGCCTGGGCACAAGTGCAGTGCTGACTAGGATCAAGGCAGGGGGCACAAATGCTGGCTAGGCTTAAGGCATGGGCACAAGTGCCAGCTAGGCTTAAGGCCTGGACACAAGTGGAGGCTAGGCTTAAGGCCTGAGCAAAAGTGCAGGCTTGGCTTAAGGCCGGGGCACAAGTGCGGGCTAGGCTTAAGGCCGGGGCACAAGTGCGGGCTAGGCTTAAGGCCTGGGCACAAGTGCGGGCTAGGCTTAAGTCCGGGGCACAAGTGCGGGCTAGGCTTAAGGCCTGGGCACAAGTGCGGGCTAGGCTTAAGGCCTGGGCACAAGTGTGAGCTAGGCTTAAGGCCTGGGCACAAGTGCGGGCTAGGCTTAAGGTCGGGGCACAAGTGCGAGCTAGGCTTAAGGCCTGGGCACAAGTGCGGGCTAGGCTTAAGGCCGGGGCACAAGTGCGGGCTAGGCTTAATGCCTGGGCACAAGTGCGGACTAGGCTTAAGGCTGGGGCACAAGTGCGGGCTAGGCTTAAGACCTGGACACAAGTGCGGGCTAGGCTTAAGGCCTGGGCACAAGTGCGGGCTAGGCTTAAGGCCTGGGCACAAGTGCGGGCTAGGCTTAAGGCCTGGGCACAAGTGCGGGCTAGGCTTAAGGCCTGGGCACAAGTGCAGGCTAGGCTTAAGGCCTGGGCCCAAATGCAGTGCGGGCTATGCTTAAGGCCTGGGCACAAGTGCAGTGCTGGCTAGGATCAAGGCAGGGGGCACAAATGCTGGCTAGGCTTAAGGCATGGGCACAAGTGCCAGCTAGGCTTAAGGCCTGAGCAAAAGTGCAGGCTAGGCTTAAGTCCTTGGCACAAGTGCGGGCTAGGCTTAAGGCATGGGAACAAGTGCAGTGCTGGCTAGGATCAAGGCAGGGGGCACAAGTGCTGGCTAGGCTTAAGGCATGGGCACAAGTGCTGGCTAGGCTTAAGGCATACAGCTAACTCTTTGCACTCTTTGCATAAAGGGTTAGGCACCCATAGCGGTAAAGAGCTAGATTTCACCCCTCTACTCTGTACTTGGACATTTAGGACAAGATCCTTTGTTGTACAGTGCGGAGCCTCTCCATAACCCCATGCTCCAAGCGACCAGGCACTTCTTGTCTGTCCTCCGTAAATGGGTAATGCCTTCTTCCCCAATTACATTCGTGCATGCGCATTCTGACGGGACAAGAGCGAAGAGCGTAAAGCTGGCCCTATGTGCATAACCAACATGAAGCTGAAGACAAAAACAAACAAGCATTCAAGGGGCTCAAAAGTGTGGGCTAGGCTTAAGGCCTGGGCACAAGTGCGGGCTAGGCTTAAGGCCGGGGCACAAGTGCGGGCTAGGCTTAAGGCCGGGGCACATGTGCGGGCTAGGCTTAAGGCCGGGGCACAAGTGCGGGCTAGGCTTAAGGCCGGGGCACAAGTGCGGGCTAGGCTTAAGGCCGGGGCACAAGTGCAGGCTAGGCTTAAGGCCTGGGCACAAGTGAGGGCTAGGCTTAAGGCCTGGGCACAAGTGCGGGCTAGGCTTAAGGCCTGGGCACAAGTGCGAGCTAGGCTTAAGGCCGGGGCACAAGTGCGGGCTAGGCTTAAGGCCGGGGCACAAGTGCGAGCTAGGCTTAAGGCCGGGGCACAAGTGCGGGCTAGGCTTAAGGCCGGGGCACAAGTGCGGGCTAGGCTTAAGGCCGGGGCACAAGTGCGGGCTAGGCTTAAGGCCGGGGCACAAGTGCGGGCTAGGCTTAAGGCCGGGGCACAAGTGCGAGCTAGGCTTAAGGCCGGGGCACAAGTGCGGGCTAGGCTTAAGGCCGGGGCACAAGTGCGGGCTAGGCTTAAGGCCTGGGCACAAGTGCAGGCTAGGCTTAAGGCCTGAGCAAAAGTGCAGGCTAGGCTTAAGGCCTTGGCACAAGTGCGGGCTAAGCTTAAGGCATGGGCACAAGTGCAGTGCTGGCTAGGATCAAGGCAGGGGGCACAAGTGCTGGCTAGGCTTAAGGCATGGGCACAAGTGCTGGCTAGGCTTAAGGCATACAGCTAACTCTTTGCACTCTTTGCATAAAGGGTTAGGCACCCATAGGGGTGAAGAGCAAGCTTTCACCCCTCTACTCTGCACTTGGACATTTAGGACTAGATCCTTTGTTGTACAGTGCGGAGCCTCTCCATAACCCCATGCTCCAAGCGACCAGGCACTTCTTGTCTGTCCTCCGTAAATGGGTAATGCCTTCTTCCCCAATTACAGTCGTGTATGCGCATTCAGACGGGACAAGAGCAAAGAGCGTAAAGCTGGCCCTATGTGCATAACCAACATGAAGCTGAAGACAAAAACAAACAAACAAGCATTCAAGGGGCTCAAAAGTGCGAGCTAGGCTAAAGGCCGGGGCACAAGTGCGGGCTAGGCTTAAGGCCGGGGCACAAGTGCGGGCTAGTCTTAAGGCCTGGGAACAAGTGCGGGCTAGGCTTAAGGCCGGGGCACAAGTGCGAGCTAGGCTTAAGGCCGGGGCACAAGTGCGGGCTAGGCTTAAGGCCGGGGCACAAGTGCGGGCTAGGCTTAAGGCCGGGGCACAAGTGCGGGCTAGGCTTAAGGCCTGGGCACAAGTGCGGGCTAGGCTTAAGGCTTGGACACAAGTGTTGGCTAGGCTTAAGGCCTGGGCACAAGTGCGGGCTAGGCTTAAGGCCTGGGCACAAGTGCGGGCTAGGCTTAAGTCATGGGCACAAGTGCGGGCTAGGCTTAAGGCCTGGGCACAAGTGCGGGCTAGGCTTAAGGCCAGGGCACAAGTGCGGGCTAGGCTTAAGGCCTGGGCACAAGTGCGGGCTAGGCTTAAGGCCTGGGCACAAGTGCGGGCTAGGCTTAAGGCCTGTGCACAAGTGCGGGCTAGGCTTAAGTCATGGGCACAAGTGCGGGCTAGGCTTAAGGCCTGGGCACAAGTGCGGGCTAGGCTTAAGGCCTGGGCACAAGTGCGGGCTAGGCTTAAGGCCTGGGCACAAGTGACATGGGGGCTAGGCTTAAGGCCTGGGCACAAGTGCAGTGCTGACTAGGATCAAGGCAGGGGGCACAAATGCTGGCTAGGCTTAAGGCATGGGCACAAGTGCCAGCTAGGCTTAAGGCCTGGACACAAGTGGAGGCTAGGCTTAAGGCCTGAGCAAAAGTGCAGGCTTGGCTTAAGGCCTTGGCACAAGTGCGGGCTAAGCTTAAGGCATGGGCACAAGTGCAGTGCTGGCTAGGATCAAGGCAGGGTGCACAAGTGCTGGCTAGGCTTAAGGCATGGGCACAAGTGCTGGCTAGGCTTAAGGCATACAGCTACCTCTTTGCACTCTTTGCATAAAGGGTTAGGCACCCATAGGGGTGAAGAGCTAGCTTTCACCCCTCTACTCTGTACTTGGACATTTAGGACTAGATCCTTTGTTGTACAGTGCGTAGCCTCTCCATAACCCCATGCTCCAAGCGATTAGGCACTTCTTGTCTGTCCTCCGTAAACGGGTAATGCCTTCTTCCCCAATTACAGTCGTGCATGCGCATTCAGACGGGACAAGAGCAAAGAGCGTAAAGCTGGCCCTATGTGCATAACCAACATGAAACTGAAGACAAAAACAAACAAACAAGCATTCAAGGGGCTCAAAAGTGCGGGCTAGGCTTAAGGCCGGGGCACAAGTGCGGGCTAGGCTTAAGGCCTGGGCACAAGTGCGGGCTAGGCTTAAGGCCTAGGCACAAGTGCGAGCTAGGCTTAAGGCCTGGGCACAAGTGCGGGCTAGGCTTAAGGCCTGGGCACAAGTGCGGGCTAGGCTTAAGGCCTGGGCACAAGTGCAGGCTAGGCTTAAGGCCTGGGCCCAAATGCAGTGCGGGCTATGCTTAAGGCCTGGGCACAAGTGCAGTGCTGGCTAGGATCAAGGCAGGGGGCACAAATGCTGGCTAGGCTTAAGGCATGGGCACAAGTGCCAGCTAGGCTTAAGGCCTGAGCAAAAGTGCAGGCTAGGCTTAAGTCCTTGGCACAAGTGCGGGCTAGGCTTAAGGCATGGGAACAAGTGCAGTGCTGGCTAGGATCAAGGCAGGGGGCACAAGTGCTGGCTAGGCTTAAGGCATGGGCACAAGTGCTGGCTAGGCTTAAGGCATACAGCTAACTCTTTGCACTCTTTGCATAAAGGGTTAGGCACCCATAGCGGTAAAGAGCTAGATTTCACCCCTCTACTCTGTACTTGGACATTTAGGACAAGATCCTTTGTTGTACAGTGCGGAGCCTCTCCATAACCCCATGCTCCAAGCGACCAGGCACTTCTTGTCTGTCCTCCGTAAATGGGTAATGCCTTCTTCCCCAATTACATTCGTGCATGCGCATTCTGACGGGACAAGAGCGAAGAGCGTAAAGCTGGCCCTATGTGCATAACCAACATGAAGCTGAAGACAAAAACAAACAAGCATTCAAGGGGCTCAAAAGTGTGGGCTAGGCTTAAGGCCTGGGCACAAGTGCGGGCTAGGCTTAAGGCCGGGGCACAAGTGCGGGCTAGGCTTAAGGCCGGGGCACATGTGCGGGCTAGGCTTAAGGCCGGGGCACAAGTGCGGGCTAGGCTTAAGGCCGGGGCACAAGTGCGGGCTAGGCTTAAGGCCGGGGCACAAGTGCAGGCTAGGCTTAAGGCCTGGGCACAAGTGAGGGCTAGGCTTAAGGCCTGGGCACAAGTGCGGGCTAGGCTTAAGGCCTGGGCACAAGTGCGAGCTAGGCTTAAGGCCGGGGCACAAGTGCGGGCTAGGCTTAAGGCCGGGGCACAAGTGCGAGCTAGGCTTAAGGCCGGGGCACAAGTGCGGGCTAGGCTTAAGGCCGGGGCACAAGTGCGGGCTAGGCTTAAGGCCGGGGCACAAGTGCGGGCTAGGCTTAAGGCCGGGGCACAAGTGCGGGCTAGGCTTAAGGCCGGGGCACAAGTGCGAGCTAGGCTTAAGGCCGGGGCACAAGTGCGGGCTAGGCTTAAGGCCGGGGCACAAGTGCGGGCTAGGCTTAAGGCCTGGGCACAAGTGCAGGCTAGGCTTAAGGCCTGAGCAAAAGTGCAGGCTAGGCTTAAGGCCTTGGCACAAGTGCGGGCTAAGCTTAAGGCATGGGCACAAGTGCAGTGCTGGCTAGGATCAAGGCAGGGGGCACAAGTGCTGGCTAGGCTTAAGGCATGGGCACAAGTGCTGGCTAGGCTTAAGGCATACAGCTAACTCTTTGCACTCTTTGCATAAAGGGTTAGGCACCCATAGGGGTGAAGAGCAAGCTTTCACCCCTCTACTCTGCACTTGGACATTTAGGACTAGATCCTTTGTTGTACAGTGCGGAGCCTCTCCATAACCCCATGCTCCAAGCGACCAGGCACTTCTTGTCTGTCCTCCGTAAATGGGTAATGCCTTCTTCCCCAATTACAGTCGTGTATGCGCATTCAGACGGGACAAGAGCAAAGAGCGTAAAGCTGGCCCTATGTGCATAACCAACATGAAGCTGAAGACAAAAACAAACAAACAAGCATTCAAGGGGCTCAAAAGTGCGAGCTAGGCTAAAGGCCGGGGCACAAGTGCGGGCTAGGCTTAAGGCCGGGGCACAAGTGCGGGCTAGTCTTAAGGCCTGGGAACAAGTGCGGGCTAGGCTTAAGGCCGGGGCACAAGTGCGAGCTAGGCTTAAGGCCGGGGCACAAGTGCGGGCTAGGCTTAAGGCCGGGGCACAAGTGCGGGCTAGGCTTAAGGCCGGGGCACAAGTGCGGGCTAGGCTTAAGGCCTGGGCACAAGTGCGGGCTAGGCTTAAGGCTTGGACACAAGTGTTGGCTAGGCTTAAGGCCTGGGCACAAGTGCGGGCTAGGCTTAAGGCCTGGGCACAAGTGCGGGCTAGGCTTAAGTCATGGGCACAAGTGCGGGCTAGGCTTAAGGCCTGGGCACAAGTGCGGGCTAGGCTTAAGGCCAGGGCACAAGTGCGGGCTAGGCTTAAGGCCTGGGCACAAGTGCGGGCTAGGCTTAAGGCCTGGGCACAAGTGCGGGCTAGGCTTAAGGCCTGTGCACAAGTGCGGGCTAGGCTTAAGTCATGGGCACAAGTGCGGGCTAGGCTTAAGGCCTGGGCACAAGTGCGGGCTAGGCTTAAGGCCTGGGCACAAGTGCGGGCTAGGCTTAAGGCCTGGGCACAAGTGACATGGGGGCTAGGCTTAAGGCCTGGGCACAAGTGCAGTGCTGACTAGGATCAAGGCAGGGGGCACAAATGCTGGCTAGGCTTAAGGCATGGGCACAAGTGCCAGCTAGGCTTAAGGCCTGGACACAAGTGGAGGCTAGGCTTAAGGCCTGAGCAAAAGTGCAGGCTTGGCTTAAGGCCTTGGCACAAGTGCGGGCTAAGCTTAAGGCATGGGCACAAGTGCAGTGCTGGCTAGGATCAAGGCAGGGTGCACAAGTGCTGGCTAGGCTTAAGGCATGGGCACAAGTGCTGGCTAGGCTTAAGGCATACAGCTACCTCTTTGCACTCTTTGCATAAAGGGTTAGGCACCCATAGGGGTGAAGAGCTAGCTTTCACCCCTCTACTCTGTACTTGGACATTTAGGACTAGATCCTTTGTTGTACAGTGCGTAGCCTCTCCATAACCCCATGCTCCAAGCGATTAGGCACTTCTTGTCTGTCCTCCGTAAACGGGTAATGCCTTCTTCCCCAATTACAGTCGTGCATGCGCATTCAGACGGGACAAGAGCAAAGAGCGTAAAGCTGGCCCTATGTGCATAACCAACATGAAACTGAAGACAAAAACAAACAAACAAGCATTCAAGGGGCTCAAAAGTGCGGGCTAGGCTTAAGGCCGGGGCACAAGTGCGGGCTAGGCTTAAGGCCTGGGCACAAGTGCGGGCTAGGCTTAAGGCCTAGGCACAAGTGCGAGCTAGGCTTAAGGCCTGGGCACAAGTGCGGGCTAGGCTTAAGGCCTGGGCACAAGTGCGGGCTAGGCTTAAGGCCTGGGCACAAGTGCAGGCTAGGCTTAAGGCCTGGGCCCAAATGCAGTGCGGGCTATGCTTAAGGCCTGGGCACAAGTGCAGTGCTGGCTAGGATCAAGGCAGGGGGCACAAATGCTGGCTAGGCTTAAGGCATGGGCACAAGTGCCAGCTAGGCTTAAGGCCTGAGCAAAAGTGCAGGCTAGGCTTAAGTCCTTGGCACAAGTGCGGGCTAGGCTTAAGGCATGGGAACAAGTGCAGTGCTGGCTAGGATCAAGGCAGGGGGCACAAGTGCTGGCTAGGCTTAAGGCATGGGCACAAGTGCTGGCTAGGCTTAAGGCATACAGCTAACTCTTTGCACTCTTTGCATAAAGGGTTAGGCACCCATAGCGGTAAAGAGCTAGATTTCACCCCTCTACTCTGTACTTGGACATTTAGGACAAGATCCTTTGTTGTACAGTGCGGAGCCTCTCCATAACCCCATGCTCCAAGCGACCAGGCACTTCTTGTCTGTCCTCCGTAAATGGGTAATGCCTTCTTCCCCAATTACATTCGTGCATGCGCATTCTGACGGGACAAGAGCGAAGAGCGTAAAGCTGGCCCTATGTGCATAACCAACATGAAGCTGAAGACAAAAACAAACAAGCATTAAAGGGGCTCAAAAGTGTGGGCTAGGCTTAAGGCCTGGGCACAAGTGCGGGCTAGGCTTAAGGCCGGGGCACAAGTGCGGGCTAGGCTTAAGGCCGGGGCACATGTGCGGGCTAGGCTTAAGGCCGGGGCACAAGTGCGGGCTAGGCTTAAGGCCGGGGCACAAGTGCGGGCTAGGCTTAAGGCCGGGGCACAAGTGCAGGCTAGGCTTAAGGCCTGGGCACAAGTGAGGGCTAGGCTTAAGGCCTGGGCACAAGTGCGGGCTAGGCTTAAGGCCTGGGCACAAGTGCGAGCTAGGCTTAAGGCCGGGGCACAAGTGCGGGCTAGGCTTAAGGCTGGGGCACAAGTGCGAGCTAGGCTTAAGGCCGGGGCACAAGTGCGGGCTAGGCTTAAGGCCGGGGCACAAGTGCGGGCTAGGCTTAAGGCCGGGGCACAAGTGCGAGCTAGGCTTAAGGCCGGGGCACAAGTGCGGGCTAGGCTTAAGGCCGGGGCACAAGTGCGGGCTAGGCTTAAGGCCTGGGCACAAGTGCAGGCTAGGCTTAAGGCCTGAGCAAAAGTGCAGGCTAGGCTTAAGGCCTTGGCACAAGTGCGGGCTAAGCTTAAGGCATGGGCACAAGTGCAGTGCTGGCTAGGATCAAGGCAGGGGGCACAAGTGCTGGCTAGGCTTAAGGCATGGGCACAAGTGCTGGCTAGGCTTAAGGCATACAGCTAACTCTTTGCACTCTTTGCATAAAGGGTTAGGCACCCATAGGGGTGAAGAGCAAGCTTTCACCCCTCTACTCTGTACTTGGACATTTAGGACTAGATCCTTTGTTGTACAGTGCGGAGCCTCTCCATAACCCCATGCTCCAAGCGACCAGGCACTTCTTGCCTGTCCTCCGTAAATGGGTAATGCCTTCTTCCCCAATTACAGTCGTGCATGCGCATTCAGACGGGACAAGAGCAAAGAGCGTAAAGCTGGCCCTATGTGCATAACCAACATGAAACTGAAGACAAAAACAAACAAACAAGCATTCAAGGGGCTCAAAAGTGCGAGCTAGGCTTAAGGCCGGGGCACAAGTGCGGGCTAGGCTTAAGGCCTGGGCACAAGTGCGGGCTAGGCTTAAGGCCTGGGCACAAGTGCGGGCTAGGCTTAAGGCCGGGGCACAAGTGCGGGCTAGGCTTAAGGCCGGGGCACAAGTGCGGGCTAGGCTTAAGGCCTGGGCACAAGTGTGAGCTAGGCTTAAGGCCTGGGCACAAGTGCGGGCTAGGCTTAAGGCCGGGGCACAAGTGCGGGCTAGGCTTAAGGCCGGGGCACAAGTGCGGGCTAGGCTTAAGGCTGGGGCACAAGTGCGGGCTAGGCTTAAGACCTGGGCACAAGTGCGGGCTAGGCTTAAGGCCTGGGCACAAGTGCGGGCTAGGCTTAAGGCCTGGGCACAAGTGCGGGCTAGGCTTAAGTCATGGGCACAAGTGCGGGCTAGGCTTAAGGCCTGGGCACAAGTGCGGGCTAGGCTTAAGGCCTGGGCACAAATGCAGTGCGGGCTAGGCTTAAGGCCTGGGCACAAGTGCAGTGCTGGCTAGAATCAAGGCAGGGGGCACAAATGCTGGCTTGTCTTAAGGCATGGGCACAAGTGCCAGCTAGGCTTAAGGCCTGAGCAAAAGTGGAGGCTAGGCTTAAGGCCTTGGCACAAGTGCTGGCTAGGCTTAAGGCCTGGGCACAAGTGAGGGCTAGGCTTAAGGCCGGAGCACAATTGCGGGCTAGGCTTAAGGCCGGGGCACAAGTGCGGGCTAGGCTTAAGGCCGGGGCACAAGTGCGGGCTAGGCTTAAGGCCGGGGCACAAGTGCGGGCTAGGCTTAAGGCCTGGGCACAAGTGAGGGCTAGGCTTAAGGCCGGGGCACAAGTGCGGGCTAGGATTAAGGCCGGGGCACAAGTGCGGGCTAGGCTTAAGGCCGGGGCACAAGTGCGGGCTAGGCTTAAGGCCTGGGCACAAGTGCGGGCTAGGCTTAAGGCCTGGGCACAAGTGAGGGCTATGCTTAAGGTCGGGGCACAAGTGCGGGCTAGGCTTAAGGCCGGGGCACAAGTGAGGGCTAGGCTTAAGGTCGGGGCACAAGTGCGGGCTAGGCTTAAGGCCGGGGCACAAGTGCGGGCTAGGCTTAAGGCCGGGGCACAAGTGCGGGCTAGGCTTAAGGCCGGGGCACAAGTGCGGGCTAGGCTTAAGGCCGGGGCACAAGTGCGGGCTAGGCTTAAGGCCGGGGCACAAGTGCGAGCTAGGCTTAAGGCCTGGGCACAAGTGAGGGCTAGGCTTAAGGCCGGGGTACAAGTGCGGGCTAGGCTTAAGGCCCGGGCACAAGTGCGGGCTAGTCTTAAGGCCTGGGCACAAGTGCGGGCTAGGCTTAAGGCCGGGGCACAAGTGCGAGCTAGGCTTAAGGCCGGGGCACAAGTGCGGGCTAGGCTTAAGGCCGGGGCACAAGTGCGGGCTAGGCTTAAGGCCGGGGCACAAGTGCGGGCTAGGCTTAAGGCCTGGGCACAAGTGCGGGCTAGGCTTAAGGCTTGGACACAAGTGTTGGCTAGGCTTAAGGCCTGGGCACAAGTGCTGGCTAGGCTTAAGGCCTGGGCACAAGTGCGGGCTAGGCTTAAGTCATGGGCACAAGTGCGGGCTAGGCTTAAGGCCTGGGCACAAGTGCGGGCTAGGCTTAAGGCCAGGGCACAATTGCGGGCTAGGCTTAAGGCCTGGGCACAAGTGCGGGCTAGGCTTAAGGCCTGGGCACAAGTGTGGGCTAGGCTTAAGGCCTGTGCACAAGTGCGGGCTAGGCTTAAGTCATGGGCACAAGTGCGGGCTAGGCTTAAGGCCTGGGCACAAGTGCGGGCTAGGCTTAAGGCCTGGGCACAAGTGCGGGCTAGGCTTAAGGCCTGGGCACAAGTGACATGCGGGCTAGGCTTAAGGCCTGGGCACAAGTGCAGTGCTGACTAGGATCAAGGCAGGGGGCACAAATGCTGGCTAGGCTTAAGGCATGGGCACAAGTGCCAGCTAGGCTTAAGGCCTGGACACAAGTGGAGGCTAGGCTTAAGGCCTGAGCAAAAGTGCAGGCTTGGCTTAAGGCCGGGGCACAAGTGCGGGCTAGGCTTAAGGCCGGGGCACAAGTGCGGGCTAGGCTTAAGGCCTGGGCACAAGTGCGGGCTAGGCTTAAGTCCGGGGCACAAGTGCGGGCTAGGCTTAAGGCCTGGGCACAAGTGCGGGCTAGGCTTAAGGCCTGGGCACAAGTGTGAGCTAGGCTTAAGGCCTGGGCACAAGTGCGGGCTAGGCTTAAGGTCGGGGCACAAGTGCGAGCTAGGCTTAAGGCCTGGGCACAAGTGCGGGCTAGGCTTAAGGCCGGGGCACAAGTGCGGGCTAGGCTTAATGCCTGGGCACAAGTGCGGACTAGGCTTAAGGCTGGGGCACAAGTGCGGGCTAGGCTTAAGACCTGGACACAAGTGCGGGCTAGGCTTAAGGCCTGGGCACAAGTGCGGGCTAGGCTTAAGGCCTGGGCACAAGTGCGGGCTAGGCTTAAGGCCTGGGCACAAGTGCGGGCTAGGCTTAAGGCCTGGGCACAAGTGCAGGCTAGGCTTAAGGCCTGGGCCCAAATGCAGTGCGGGCTATGCTTAAGGCCTGGGCACAAGTGCAGTGCTGGCTAGGATCAAGGCAGGGGGCACAAATGCTGGCTAGGCTTAAGGCATGGGCACAAGTGCCAGCTAGGCTTAAGGCCTGAGCAAAAGTGCAGGCTAGGCTTAAGTCCTTGGCACAAGTGCGGGCTAGGCTTAAGGCATGGGAACAAGTGCAGTGCTGGCTAGGATCAAGGCAGGGGGCACAAGTGCTGGCTAGGCTTAAGGCATGGGCACAAGTGCTGGCTAGGCTTAAGGCATACAGCTAACTCTTTGCACTCTTTGCATAAAGGGTTAGGCACCCATAGCGGTAAAGAGCTAGATTTCACCCCTCTACTCTGTACTTGGACATTTAGGACAAGATCCTTTGTTGTACAGTGCGGAGCCTCTCCATAACCCCATGCTCCAAGCGACCAGGCACTTCTTGTCTGTCCTCCGTAAATGGGTAATGCCTTCTTCCCCAATTACATTCGTGCATGCGCATTCTGACGGGACAAGAGCGAAGAGCGTAAAGCTGGCCCTATGTGCATAACCAACATGAAGCTGAAGACAAAAACAAACAAGCATTCAAGGGGCTCAAAAGTGTGGGCTAGGCTTAAGGCCTGGGCACAAGTGCGGGCTAGGCTTAAGGCCGGGGCACAAGTGCGGGCTAGGCTTAAGGCCGGGGCACATGTGCGGGCTAGGCTTAAGGCCGGGGCACAAGTGCGGGCTAGGCTTAAGGCCGGGGCACAAGTGCGGGCTAGGCTTAAGGCCGGGGCACAAGTGCAGGCTAGGCTTAAGGCCTGGGCACAAGTGAGGGCTAGGCTTAAGGCCTGGGCACAAGTGCGGGCTAGGCTTAAGGCCTGGGCACAAGTGCGAGCTAGGCTTAAGGCCGGGGCACAAGTGCGGGCTAGGCTTAAGGCCGGGGCACAAGTGCGAGCTAGGCTTAAGGCCGGGGCACAAGTGCGGGCTAGGCTTAAGGCCGGGGCACAAGTGCGGGCTAGGCTTAAGGCCGGGGCACAAGTGCGGGCTAGGCTTAAGGCCGGGGCACAAGTGCGGGCTAGGCTTAAGGCCGGGGCACAAGTGCGAGCTAGGCTTAAGGCCGGGGCACAAGTGCGGGCTAGGCTTAAGGCCGGGGCACAAGTGCGGGCTAGGCTTAAGGCCTGGGCACAAGTGCAGGCTAGGCTTAAGGCCTGAGCAAAAGTGCAGGCTAGGCTTAAGGCCTTGGCACAAGTGCGGGCTAAGCTTAAGGCATGGGCACAAGTGCAGTGCTGGCTAGGATCAAGGCAGGGGGCACAAGTGCTGGCTAGGCTTAAGGCATGGGCACAAGTGCTGGCTAGGCTTAAGGCATACAGCTAACTCTTTGCACTCTTTGCATAAAGGGTTAGGCACCCATAGGGGTGAAGAGCAAGCTTTCACCCCTCTACTCTGCACTTGGACATTTAGGACTAGATCCTTTGTTGTACAGTGCGGAGCCTCTCCATAACCCCATGCTCCAAGCGACCAGGCACTTCTTGTCTGTCCTCCGTAAATGGGTAATGCCTTCTTCCCCAATTACAGTCGTGCATGCGCATTCAG
Source organism: Ranitomeya imitator (assembly GCF_032444005.1). Classification (NCBI taxonomy): domain Eukaryota; kingdom Metazoa; phylum Chordata; class Amphibia; order Anura; family Dendrobatidae; genus Ranitomeya; species Ranitomeya imitator. The sequence goes on from NC_091283.1 coordinate 659,957,255, forward strand.
ACGGGACAAGAGCAAAGAGCGTAAAGCTGGCCCTATGTGCATAACCAACATGAAGCTGAAGACAAAAACAAACAAACAAGCATTCAAGGGGCTCAAAAGTGCGAGCTAGGCTAAAGGCCGGGGCACAAGTGCGGGCTAGGCTTAAGGCCGGGGCACAAGTGCGGGCTAGTCTTAAGGCCTGGGAACAAGTGCGGGCTAGGCTTAAGGCCGGGGCACAAGTGCGAGCTAGGCTTAAGGCCGGGGCACAAGTGCGGGCTAGGCTTAAGGCCGGGGCACAAGTGCGGGCTAGGCTTAAGGCCGGGGCACAAGTGCGGGCTAGGCTTAAGGCCTGGGCACAAGTGCGGGCTAGGCTTAAGGCTTGGACACAAGTGTTGGCTAGGCTTAAGGCCTGGGCACAAGTGCGGGCTAGGCTTAAGGCCTGGGCACAAGTGCGGGCTAGGCTTAAGTCATGGGCACAAGTGCGGGCTAGGCTTAAGGCCTGGGCACAAGTGCGGGCTAGGCTTAAGGCCAGGGCACAAGTGCGGGCTAGGCTTAAGGCCTGGGCACAAGTGCGGGCTAGGCTTAAGGCCTGGGCACAAGTGCGGGCTAGGCTTAAGGCCTGTGCACAAGTGCGGGCTAGGCTTAAGTCATGGGCACAAGTGCGGGCTAGGCTTAAGGCCTGGGCACAAGTGCGGGCTAGGCTTAAGGCCTGGGCACAAGTGCGGGCTAGGCTTAAGGCCTGGGCACAAGTGACATGGGGGCTAGGCTTAAGGCCTGGGCACAAGTGCAGTGCTGACTAGGATCAAGGCAGGGGGCACAAATGCTGGCTAGGCTTAAGGCATGGGCACAAGTGCCAGCTAGGCTTAAGGCCTGGACACAAGTGGAGGCTAGGCTTAAGGCCTGAGCAAAAGTGCAGGCTTGGCTTAAGGCCTTGGCACAAGTGCGGGCTAAGCTTAAGGCATGGGCACAAGTGCAGTGCTGGCTAGGATCAAGGCAGGGTGCACAAGTGCTGGCTAGGCTTAAGGCATGGGCACAAGTGCTGGCTAGGCTTAAGGCATACAGCTACCTCTTTGCACTCTTTGCATAAAGGGTTAGGCACCCATAGGGGTGAAGAGCTAGCTTTCACCCCTCTACTCTGTACTTGGACATTTAGGACTAGATCCTTTGTTGTACAGTGCGTAGCCTCTCCATAACCCCATGCTCCAAGCGACCAGGCACTTCTTGTCTGTCCTCCGTAAACGGGTAATGCCTTCTTCCCCAATTACAGTCGTGCATGCGCATTCAGACGGGACAAGAGCAAAGAGCGTAAAGCTGGCCCTATGTGCATAACCAACATGAAACTGAAGACAAAAACAAACAAACAAGCATTCAAGGGGCTCAAAAGTGCGGGCTAGGCTTAAGGCCGGGGCACAAGTGCGGGCTAGGCTTAAGGCCTGGGCACAAGTGCGGGCTAGGCTTAAGGCCTAGGCACAAGTGCGAGCTAGGCTTAAGGCCTGGGCACAAGTGCGGGCTAGGCTTAAGGCCTGGGCACAAGTGCGAGCTAGGCTTAAGGCCTGGGCACAAGTGCGAGCTAGGCTTAAAGCCTGGGCACAAGTGTGGGCTAGACTTAAGGGCGGGGCACAGATGCGGGCTAGGCTTAAGGCCGGGGCACAAGTGCGGGCTAGGCTTAAGGCCTGGGCACAAGTGCGGGCTAGGCTTAAGGCTGGGGCACAAGTGCGGGCTAGGCTTAAGACCTGGGCACAAGTGCGGGCTAGGCTTAAGGCCTGAGCAAAAGTGCAGGCTAGGCTTAAGGCCTTGGCACAAGTGCGGGCTAAGCTTAAGGCATGGGCACAAGTGCAGTGCTGGCTAGGATCAAGGCAGGGGGCACAAGTGCTGGCTAGGCTTAAGGCATGGGCACAAGTGCTGGCTAGGCTTAAGGCATACAGCTAACTCTTTGCACTCTTTGCATAATGGGTTAGGCACCCATAGGGGTGAAGAGCAAGCTTTCACCCCTCTACTCTGTACTTGGACATTTAGGACTAGATCCTTTGTTGTACAGTGCGGAGCCTCTCCATAACCCCATGCTCCAAGCGACCAGGCACTTCTTGCCTGTCCTCCGTAAATGGGTAATGCCTTCTTCCCCAATTACAGTCGTGCATGCGCATTCAGACGGGACAAGAGCAAAGAGCTGGCCCTATGTGCATAACCAACATGAAGCTGAAGACAAAAACAAACAAACAAGCATTCAAGGGGCTCAAAAGTGCGAGCTAGGCTAAAGGCCGGGGCACAAGTGCGGGCTAGGCTTAAGGCCGGGGCACAAGTGCGGGCTAGTCTTAAGGCCTGGGCACAAGTGCGGGCTAGGCTTAAGGCCGGGGCACAAGTGCGAGCTAGGCTTAAGGCCGGGGCACAAGTGCGGGCTAGGCTTAAGGCCGGGGCACAAGTGCGGGCTAGGCTTAAGGCCGGGGCACAAGTGCGGGCTAGGCTTAAGGCCGGGGCACAAGTGCGGGCTAGGCTTAAGGCCGGGGCACAAGTGCGGGCTAGGCTTAAGGCCGGGGCACAAGTGCGGGCTAGGCTTAAGGCTGGGGCACAAGTGCGGGCTAGGCTTAAGGCCTGGGCAAAAGTGCGGGCTAGGCTTAAGTCATGGGCACAAGTGCGGGCTAGGCTTAAGGCCTGGGCACAAGTGCGGGCTAGGCTTAAGGCCTGGGCACAAGTGCGGGCTAGGCTTAAGGCCTGGGCACAAGTGCGGGCTAGGCTTAAGGCCTGGGCACAAGTGCGGGCTAGGCTTAAGGCCTGGGCACAAGTGCAGTGCGGGCTAGGCTTAAGGCCTGGGCACAAGTGCAGTGCTGACTAGGATCAAGGCAGGGGGCACAAATGCTGGCTAGGCTTAAGGCCTGGGCACAAGTGCAGGCTAGGCTTAAGGCCTGAGCAAAAGTGCAGGCTAGGCTTAAGGCCTTGGCACAAGTGCTGGCTAGGCTTAAGGCCTGGGCACAAGTGCGGGCTAGGCTTAAGGCCGGGGCACAAGTGCGAGCTAGGCTTAAGGCCTGGGCACAAGTGAGGGCTAGGCTTAACGCCTGGGCACAAGTGCAGTGCGGGCTAGGCTTAAGGCCTGGGCACAAGTGCAGTGCTGACTAGGATCAAGGCAGGGGGCACAAATGCTGGCTAGGCTTAAGGCCTGGGCACAAGTGCAGGCTAGGCTTAAGGCCTGAGCAAAAGTGCAGGCTAGGCTTAAGGCCTTGGCACAAGTGCGGGCTAAGCTTAAGGCATGGGCACAAGTGCAGTGCTGGCTAGGATCAAGGCAGGGGGCACAAGTGCTGGCTAGGCTTAAGGCATGGGCACAAGTGCTGGCTAGGCTTAAGGCATACAGCTAACTCTTTGCACTCTTTGCATAAAGGGTTAGGCACCCATAGGGGTGAAGAGCTAGATTTCACCCCTCTACTCTGTACTTGGACATTTAGGACAAGATCTTTTGTACAGTGCGGAGCCTCTCCATAACCCCATGCTCCAAGCGACCAGGCACTTCTTGTCTGTCCTCCGTAAATGGGTAATGCCTTCTTCCCCAATTACATTCGTGCATGCGCATTCAGACGGGACAAGAGCGAAGAGCGTAAAGCTGGCCCTATGTGCATAACCAACATGAAGCTGAAGACAAAAACAAACAAACAAGCATTCAATGGGCTCAAAAGTGCGGGCTAGGCTTAAGGCCTGGGCACAAGTGCGGGCTAGGCTTAAGGCCGGGGCACAAGTGCGGGCTAGGCTTAAGGCCGGGGCAAAAGTGCGGGCTAGGCTTAAGGCCTGGGCACAAGTGCGGGCTAGGCTTAAGGCCTGGGCACAAATGCAGTGCGGGCTAGGCTTAAGGCCTGGGCACAAATGCAGTGCGGGCTAGGCTTAAGGCCTGGGCACAAGTGCAGTGCTGGCTAGAATCAAGGCAGGGGGCACAAATGCTGGCTAGTCTTAAGGCATGGGCACAAGTGCCAGCTAGGCTTAAGGCCTGAGCAAAAGTGCAGGCTAGGCTTAAGGCCTTGGCACAAGTGCTGGCTAGGCTTAAGGCCTGGGCACAAGTGCGGGCTAGGCTTAAGGCCGGGGCACAAGTGCGAGCTAGGCTTAAGGCCTGGGCACAAGTGAGGGCTAGGCTTAAGGCCTGGGCACAAGTGCAGTGCGGGCTAGGCTTAAGGCCTGGGCACAAGTGCAGTGCTGACTACGATCAAGGCAGGGGCACAAATGCTGGCTAGGCTTAAGGCCTGGGCACAAGTGCAGGCTAGGCTTAAGGCCTGAGCAAAAGTGCAGGCTAGGCTTAAGGCCTTGGCACAAGTGCGGGCTAAGCTTAAGGCATGGGCACAAGTGCAGTGCTGGCTAGGATCAAGGCAGGGGGCACAAGTGCTGGCTAGGCTTAAGGCATGGGCACACGTGCTGGCTAGGCTTAAGGCATACAGCTAACTCTTTGCACTCTTTGCATAAAGGGTTAGGCACCCATAGGGGTGAAGAGCTAGATTTCACCCCTCTACTCTGTACTTGGACATTTAGGACAAGATCTTTTGTTGTACAGTGTGGAGCCTCTCCATAACCCCATGCTCCAAGCGACCAGGCACTTCTTGTCTGTCCTCCGTAAATGGGTAATGCCTTCTTCCCCAATTACATTCGTGCATGCGCATTCAGACAGGACAAGAGCGAAGAGCGTAAAGCTGGCCCTATGTGCATAACCAACATGAAGCTGAAGACAAAAACAAACAAACAAGCATTCAATGGGCTCAAAAGTGCGGGCTAGGCTTAAGGCCTGGGCACAAGTGCGGGCTAGGCTTAAGGCCGGGGCACAAGTGCGGGCTAGGCTTAAGGCCGGGGCACAAGTGCGGGATAGGCTTAAGGCCTGGGCACAAGTGCGGGCTAGGCTTAAGGCCGGGGCACAAGTGCGGGCTAGGCTTAAGGCCGGGGCACAAGTGCGGGCTAGGCTTAAGGCCTGGGCACAAGTGCGGGCTAGGCTTAAGGTCGGGGCACAAGTGCGAGCTAGGCTTAAGGCCTGGGCACAAGTGCGGGCTAGGCTTAAGGCCGGGGCACAAGTGCGGGCTAGGCTTAATGCCTGGGCACAAGTGCGGACTAGGCTTAAGGCTGGGGCACAAGTGCGGGCTAGGCTTAAGACCTGGACACAAGTGCGGGCTAGGCTTAAGGCCTGGGCACAAGTGCGGGCTAGGCTTAAGGCCTGGGCACAAGTGCGGGCTAGGCTTAAGGCCTGGGCACAAGTGCGGGCTAGGCTTAAGGCCTGGGCACAAGTGCAGGCTAGGCTTAAGGCCTGGGCCCAAATGCAGTGCGGGCTATGCTTAAGGCCTGGGCACAAGTGCAGTGCTGGCTAGGATCAAGGCAGGGGGCACAAATGCTGGCTAGGCTTAAGGCATGGGCACAAGTGCCAGCTAGGCTTAAGGCCTGAGCAAAAGTGCAGGCTAGGCTTAAGTCCTTGGCACAAGTGCGGGCTAGGCTTAAGGCATGGGAACAAGTGCAGTGCTGGCTAGGATCAAGGCAGGGGGCACAAGTGCTGGCTAGGCTTAAGGCATGGGCACAAGTGCTGGCTAGGCTTAAGGCATACAGCTAACTCTTTGCACTCTTTGCATAAAGGGTTAGGCACCCATAGCGGTAAAGAGCTAGATTTCACCCCTCTACTCTGTACTTGGACATTTAGGACAAGATCCTTTGTTGTACAGTGCGGAGCCTCTCCATAACCCCATGCTCCAAGCGACCAGGCACTTCTTGTCTGTCCTCCGTAAATGGGTAATGCCTTCTTCCCCAATTACATTCGTGCATGCGCATTCTGACGGGACAAGAGCGAAGAGCGTAAAGCTGGCCCTATGTGCATAACCAACATGAAGCTGAAGACAAAAACAAACAAGCATTCAAGGGGCTCAAAAGTGTGGGCTAGGCTTAAGGCCTGGGCACAAGTGCGGGCTAGGCTTAAGGCCGGGGCACAAGTGCGGGCTAGGCTTAAGGCCGGGGCACATGTGCGGGCTAGGCTTAAGGCCGGGGCACAAGTGCGGGCTAGGCTTAAGGCCGGGGCACAAGTGCGGGCTAGGCTTAAGGCCGGGGCACAAGTGCAGGCTAGGCTTAAGGCCTGGGCACAAGTGAGGGCTAGGCTTAAGGCCTGGGCACAAGTGCGGGCTAGGCTTAAGGCCTGGGCACAAGTGCGAGCTAGGCTTAAGGCCGGGGCACAAGTGCGGGCTAGGCTTAAGGCCGGGGCACAAGTGCGAGCTAGGCTTAAGGCCGGGGCACAAGTGCGGGCTAGGCTTAAGGCCGGGGCACAAGTGCGGGCTAGGCTTAAGGCCGGGGCACAAGTGCGGGCTAGGCTTAAGGCCGGGGCACAAGTGCGGGCTAGGCTTAAGGCCGGGGCACAAGTGCGAGCTAGGCTTAAGGCCGGGGCACAAGTGCGGGCTAGGCTTAAGGCCGGGGCACAAGTGCGGGCTAGGCTTAAGGCCTGGGCACAAGTGCAGGCTAGGCTTAAGGCCTGAGCAAAAGTGCAGGCTAGGCTTAAGGCCTTGGCACAAGTGCGGGCTAAGCTTAAGGCATGGGCACAAGTGCAGTGCTGGCTAGGATCAAGGCAGGGGGCACAAGTGCTGGCTAGGCTTAAGGCATGGGCACAAGTGCTGGCTAGGCTTAAGGCATACAGCTAACTCTTTGCACTCTTTGCATAAAGGGTTAGGCACCCATAGGGGTGAAGAGCAAGCTTTCACCCCTCTACTCTGCACTTGGACATTTAGGACTAGATCCTTTGTTGTACAGTGCGGAGCCTCTCCATAACCCCATGCTCCAAGCGACCAGGCACTTCTTGTCTGTCCTCCGTAAATGGGTAATGCCTTCTTCCCCAATTACAGTCGTGCATGCGCATTCAGACGGGACAAGAGCAAAGAGCGTAAAGCTGGCCCTATGTGCATAACCAACATGAAGCTGAAGACAAAAACAAACAAACAAGCATTCAAGGGGCTCAAAAGTGCGAGCTAGGCTAAAGGCCGGGGCACAAGTGCGGGCTAGGCTTAAGGCCGGGGCACAAGTGCGGGCTAGTCTTAAGGCCTGGGAACAAGTGCGGGCTAGGCTTAAGGCCGGGGCACAAGTGCGAGCTAGGCTTAAGGCCGGGGCACAAGTGCGGGCTAGGCTTAAGGCCGGGGCACAAGTGCGGGCTAGGCTTAAGGCCGGGGCACAAGTGCGGGCTAGGCTTAAGGCCTGGGCACAAGTGCGGGCTAGGCTTAAGGCTTGGACACAAGTGTTGGCTAGGCTTAAGGCCTGGGCACAAGTGCGGGCTAGGCTTAAGGCCTGGGCACAAGTGCGGGCTAGGCTTAAGTCATGGGCACAAGTGCGGGCTAGGCTTAAGGCCTGGGCACAAGTGCGGGCTAGGCTTAAGGCCAGGGCACAAGTGCGGGCTAGGCTTAAGGCCTGGGCACAAGTGCGGGCTAGGCTTAAGGCCTGGGCACAAGTGCGGGCTAGGCTTAAGGCCTGTGCACAAGTGCGGGCTAGGCTTAAGTCATGGGCACAAGTGCGGGCTAGGCTTAAGGCCTGGGCACAAGTGCGGGCTAGGCTTAAGGCCTGGGCACAAGTGCGGGCTAGGCTTAAGGCCTGGGCACAAGTGACATGGGGGCTAGGCTTAAGGCCTGGGCACAAGTGCAGTGCTGACTAGGATCAAGGCAGGGGGCACAAATGCTGGCTAGGCTTAAGGCATGGGCACAAGTGCCAGCTAGGCTTAAGGCCTGGACACAAGTGGAGGCTAGGCTTAAGGCCTGAGCAAAAGTGCAGGCTTGGCTTAAGGCCTTGGCACAAGTGCGGGCTAAGCTTAAGGCATGGGCACAAGTGCAGTGCTGGCTAGGATCAAGGCAGGGTGCACAAGTGCTGGCTAGGCTTAAGGCATGGGCACAAGTGCTGGCTAGGCTTAAGGCATACAGCTACCTCTTTGCACTCTTTGCATAAAGGGTTAGGCACCCATAGGGGTGAAGAGCTAGCTTTCACCCCTCTACTCTGTACTTGGACATTTAGGACTAGATCCTTTGTTGTACAGTGCGTAGCCTCTCCATAACCCCATGCTCCAAGCGACCAGGCACTTCTTGTCTGTCCACCGTAAACGGGTAATGCCTTCTTCCCCAATTACAGTCGTGCATGCGCATTCAGACGGGACAAGAGCAAAGAGCGTAAAGCTGGCCCTATGTGCATAACCAACATGAAACTGAAGACAAAAACAAACAAACAAGCATTCAAGGGGCTCAAAAGTGCGGGCTAGGCTTAAGGCCGGGGCACAAGTGCGGGCTAGGCTTAAGGCCTGGGCACAAGTGCGGGCTAGGCTTAAGGCCTAGGCACAAGTGCGAGCTAGGCTTAAGGCCTGGGCACAAGTGCGGGCTAGGCTTAAGGCCTGGGCACAAGTGCGAGCTAGGCTTAAGGCCTGGGCACAAGTGCGAGCTAGGCTTAAAGCCTGGGCACAAGTGTGGGCTAGACTTAAGGGCGGGGCACAGATGCGGGCTAGGCTTAAGGCCGGGGCACAAGTGCGGGCTAGGCTTAAGGCCTGGGCACAAGTGCGGGCTAGGCTTAAGGCTGGGGCACAAGTGCGGGCTAGGCTTAAGACCTGGGCACAAGTGCGGGCTAGGCTTAAGGCCTGAGCAAAAGTGCAGGCTAGGCTTAAGGCCTTGGCACAAGTGCGGGCTAAGCTTAAGGCATGGGCACAAGTGCAGTGCTGGCTAGGATCAAGGCAGGGGGCACAAGTGCTGGCTAGGCTTAAGGCATGGGCACAAGTGCTGGCTAGGCTTAAGGCATACAGCTAACTCTTTGCACTCTTTGCATAATGGGTTAGGCACCCATAGGGGTGAAGAGCAAGCTTTCACCCCTCTACTCTGTACTTGGACATTTAGGACTAGATCCTTTGTTGTACAGTGCGGAGCCTCTCCATAACCCCATGCTCCAAGCGACCAGGCACTTCTTGCCTGTCCTCCGTAAATGGGTAATGCCTTCTTCCCCAATTACAGTCGTGCATGCGCATTCAGACGGGACAAGAGCAAAGAGCTGGCCCTATGTGCATAACCAACATGAAGCTGAAGACAAAAACAAACAAACAAGCATTCAAGGGGCTCAAAAGTGCGAGCTAGGCTAAAGGCCGGGGCACAAGTGCGGGCTAGGCTTAAGGCCGGGGCACAAGTGCGGGCTAGTCTTAAGGCCTGGGCACAAGTGCGGGCTAGGCTTAAGGCCGGGGCACAAGTGCGAGCTAGGCTTAAGGCCGGGGCACAAGTGCGGGCTAGGCTTAAGGCCGGGGCACAAGTGCGGGCTAGGCTTAAGGCCGGGGCACAAGTGCGGGCTAGGCTTAAGGCCGGGGCACAAGTGCGGGCTAGGCTTAAGGCCGGGGCACAAGTGCGGGCTAGGCTTAAGGCCGGGGCACAAGTGCGGGCTAGGCTTAAGGCTGGGGCACAAGTGCGGGCTAGGCTTAAGGCCTGGGCAAAAGTGCGGGCTAGGCTTAAGTCATGGGCACAAGTGCGGGCTAGGCTTAAGGCCTGGGCACAAGTGCGGGCTAGGCTTAAGGCCTGGGCACAAGTGCGGGCTAGGCTTAAGGCCTGGGCACAAGTGCGGGCTAGGCTTAAGGCCTGGGCACAAGTGCGGGCTAGGCTTAAGGCCTGGGCACAAGTGCAGTGCGGGCTAGGCTTAAGGCCTGGGCACAAGTGCAGTGCTGACTAGGATCAAGGCAGGGGGCACAAATGCTGGCTAGGCTTAAGGCCTGGGCACAAGTGCAGGCTAGGCTTAAGGCCTGAGCAAAAGTGCAGGCTAGGCTTAAGGCCTTGGCACAAGTGCTGGCTAGGCTTAAGGCCTGGGCACAAGTGCGGGCTAGGCTTAAGGCCGGGGCACAAGTGCGAGCTAGGCTTAAGGCCTGGGCACAAGTGAGGGCTAGGCTTAACGCCTGGGCACAAGTGCAGTGCGGGCTAGGCTTAAGGCCTGGGCACAAGTGCAGTGCTGACTAGGATCAAGGCAGGGGGCACAAATGCTGGCTAGGCTTAAGGCCTGGGCACAAGTGCAGGCTAGGCTTAAGGCCTGAGCAAAAGTGCAGGCTAGGCTTAAGGCCTTGGCACAAGTGCGGGCTAAGCTTAAGGCATGGGCACAAGTGCAGTGCTGGCTAGGATCAAGGCAGGGGGCACAAGTGCTGGCTAGGCTTAAGGCATGGGCACAAGTGCTGGCTAGGCTTAAGGCATACAGCTAACTCTTTGCACTCTTTGCATAAAGGGTTAGGCACCCATAGGGGTGAAGAGCTAGATTTCACCCCTCTACTCTGTACTTGGACATTTAGGACAAGATCTTTTGTACAGTGCGGAGCCTCTCCATAACCCCATGCTCCAAGCGACCAGGCACTTCTTGTCTGTCCTCCGTAAATGGGTAATGCCTTCTTCCCCAATTACATTCGTGCATGCGCATTCAGACGGGACAAGAGCGAAGAGCGTAAAGCTGGCCCTATGTGCATAACCAACATGAAGCTGAAGACAAAAACAAACAAACAAGCATTCAATGGGCTCAAAAGTGCGGGCTAGGCTTAAGGCCTGGGCACAAGTGCGGGCTAGGCTTAAGGCCGGGGCACAAGTGCGGGCTAGGCTTAAGGCCGGGGCAAAAGTGCGGGCTAGGCTTAAGGCCTGGGCACAAGTGCGGGCTAGGCTTAAGGCCTGGGCACAAATGCAGTGCGGGCTAGGCTTAAGGCCTGGGCACAAATGCAGTGCGGGCTAGGCTTAAGGCCTGGGCACAAGTGCAGTGCTGGCTAGAATCAAGGCAGGGGGCACAAATGCTGGCTAGTCTTAAGGCATGGGCACAAGTGCCAGCTAGGCTTAAGGCCTGAGCAAAAGTGCAGGCTAGGCTTAAGGCCTTGGCACAAGTGCTGGCTAGGCTTAAGGCCTGGGCACAAGTGCGGGCTAGGCTTAAGGCCGGGGCACAAGTGCGAGCTAGGCTTAAGGCCTGGGCACAAGTGAGGGCTAGGCTTAAGGCCTGGGCACAAGTGCAGTGCGGGCTAGGCTTAAGGCCTGGGCACAAGTGCAGTGCTGACTACGATCAAGGCAGGGGCACAAATGCTGGCTAGGCTTAAGGCCTGGGCACAAGTGCAGGCTAGGCTTAAGGCCTGAGCAAAAGTGCAGGCTAGGCTTAAGGCCTTGGCACAAGTGCGGGCTAAGCTTAAGGCATGGGCACAAGTGCAGTGCTGGCTAGGATCAAGGCAGGGGGCACAAGTGCTGGCTAGGCTTAAGGCATGGGCACACGTGCTGGCTAGGCTTAAGGCATACAGCTAACTCTTTGCACTCTTTGCATAAAGGGTTAGGCACCCATAGGGGTGAAGAGCTAGATTTCACCCCTCTACTCTGTACTTGGACATTTAGGACAAGATCTTTTGTTGTACAGTGTGGAGCCTCTCCATAACCCCATGCTCCAAGCGACCAGGCACTTCTTGTCTGTCCTCCGTAAATGGGTAATGCCTTCTTCCCCAATTACATTCGTGCATGCGCATTCAGACAGGACAAGAGCGAAGAGCGTAAAGCTGGCCCTATGTGCATAACCAACATGAAGCTGAAGACAAAAACAAACAAACAAGCATTCAATGGGCTCAAAAGTGCGGGCTAGGCTTAAGGCCTGGGCACAAGTGCGGGCTAGGCTTAAGGCCGGGGCACAAGTGCGGGCTAGGCTTAAGGCCGGGGCACAAGTGCGGGATAGGCTTAAGGCCTGGGCACAAGTGCGGGCTAGGCTTAAGGCCGGGGCACAAGTGCGGGCTAGGCTTAAGGCCGGGGCACAAGTGCGGGCTAGGCTTAAGGCCTGGGCACAAGTGCGGGCTAGGCTTAAGGCCGGGGCACAAGTGCGGGCTAGGCTTAAGGCCGGGGCACAAGTGCGGGCTAGGCTTAAGGCCGGGGCACAAGTGCGGGCTAGGCTTAAGGCCGGGGCACAAGTGCGGGCTAGGCTTAAGGCCGGGGCACAAGTGCGAGCTAGGCTTAAGGCCTGGGCACAAGTGCGGGCTAGGCTTAAGGCCGGGGCACAAGTAAGGGCTAGGCTTAAGGCCGGGGCACAAGTGAGGGCTAGGCTTAAGGCCTGGGCACAAGTGTGGGCTAGGCTTAAGGCCGGGGCACAAGTGCGGGCTAGGCTTAAGGCCTGGGCACAAGTGCGGGCTAGGCTTAAGGCCTGGGCACAAGTGCGAGCTAGGCTTAAGGCCGGGGCACAAGTGCGGGCTAGGCTTAAGGCCGGGGCACAAGTGCGGGCTAGGCTTAAGGCCGGGGCACAAGTGCGGGCTAGGCTTAAGGCCGGAGCACAAGTGCGGGCTAGGCTTAAGGCTGGGGCACAAGTGCGGGCTAGGCTTAAGGCCTGGGCAAAAGTGCGGGCTAGGCTTAAGTCATGGGCACAAGTGCGGGCTAGGCTTAAGGCCTGGGCACAAGTGCGGGCTAGGCTTAAGGCCTGGGCACAAGTGCGGGCTAGGCTTAAGGCCTGGGCACAAGTGCGGGCTAGGCTTAAGGCCTGGGCACAATTGCGGGCTAGGCTTAAGGCCTGGGCACAAGTGCAGTGCGGGCTAGGCTTAAGGCCTGGGCACAAGTGCAGTGCTGACTAGGATCAAGGCAGGGGGCACAAATGCTGGCTAGGCTTAAGGCCTGGGCACAAGTGCAGGCTAGGCTTAAGGCCTGAGCAAAAGTGCAGGCTAGGCTTAAGGCCTTGGCACAAGTGCGGGCTAAGCTTAAGGCATGGGCACAAGTGCAGTGCTGGCTAGGATCAAGGCAGGGGGCACAAGTGCTGGCTAGGCTTAAGGCATGGGCACAAGTGCTGGCTAGGCTTAAGGCATACAGCTAACTCTTTGCACTCTTTGCATAAAGGGTTAGGCACCCATAGGGGTGAAGAGCAAGCTTTCACCCCTCTACTCTGTACTTGGACATTTAGGACTAGATCCTTTGTTGTACAGTGCGGAGCCTCTCCATAACCCCATGCTCCAAGCGACCAGGCACTTCTTGTCTGTCCTCCGTAAATGGGTAATGCCTTCTTCCACAATTACAGTCGTGCATGCGCATTCAGACGGGACAAGAGCAAAGAGCGTAAAGCTGGACCTATGTGCATAACCAACATGAAGCTGAAGACAAAAACAAACAAACAAGCATTCAAGGGGCTCAAAAGTGCGAGCTAGGCTAAAGGCCGGGGCACAAGTGCGGGCTAGGCTTAAGGCCGGGGCACAAGTGCGGGCTAGTCTTAAGGCCTGGGCACAAGTGCGGGCTAGGCTTAAGGCCGGGGCACAAGTGCGGGCTAGGCTTAAGGCCGGGGCACAAGTGCAGTGCGGGCTAGGCTTAAGGCCTGGGCACAAGTGCAGTGCTGACTAGGATCAAGGCAGGGGGCACAAATGCTGGCTAGGCTTAAGGCCTGGGCACAAGTGCAGGCTAGGCTTAAGGCCTGAGCAAAAGTGCAGGCTAGGCTTAAGGCCTTGGCACAAGTGCGGGCTAAGCTTAAGGCATGGGCACAAGTGCTGGCTAGGCTTAAGGCATACAGCTAACTCTTTGCACTCTTTGCATAAAGGGTTAGGCACCCATAGGGGTGAAGAGCAAGCTTTCACCCCTCTACTCTGTACTTGGACATTTAGGACTAGATCCTTTGTTGTACAGTGCGGAGCCTCTCCATAACCCCATGCTCCAAGCGACCAGGCACTTCTTGTCTGTCCTCCGTAAATGGGTAATGCCTTCTTCCCCAATTACAGTCGTGCATGCGCATTCAGACGGGACAAGAGCAAAGAGCGTAAAGCTGGCCCTATGTGCATAACCAACATGAAGCTGAAGACAAAAACAAACAAACAAGCATTCAAGGGGCTCAAAAGTGCGAGCTAGGCTTAAGGCCGGGGCACAAGTGCGGGCTAGGCTTAAGGCCTGGGCACAAGTGCGGGCTAGGCTTAAGGCCTGGGCACAAGTGCGGGCTAGGCTTAAGGCCGGGGCACAAGTGCGGGCTAGGCTTAAGGCCGGGGCACAAGTGCGGGCTAGGCTTAAAGCCTGGGCACAAGTGTGAGCTAGGCTTAAGGCCTGGGCACAAGTGCGGGCTAGGCTTAAGGCCGGGGCACAAGTGCGGGCTAGGCTTAAGGCCGGGGCACAAGTGCGGGCTAGGCTTAAGGCTGGGGCACAAGTGCGGGCTAGGCTTAAGACCTGGGCACAAGTGCGGGCTAGGCTTAAGGCCTGGGCACAAGTGCGGGCTAGGCTTAAGGCCTGGGCACAAGTGCGGGCTAGGCTTAAGTCATGGGCACAAGTGCGGGCTAGGCTTAAGGCCTGGGCACAAGTGCGGGCTAGGCTTAAGGCCTGGGCACAAATGCAGTGCGGGCTAGGCTTCAGGCCTGGGCACAAGTGCAGTGCTGGCTAGAATCAAGGCAGGGGGCACAAATGCTGGCTAGTCTTAAGGCATGGGCACAAGTGCCAGCTAGGCTTAAGGCCTGAGCAAAAGTGCAGGCTATGCTTAAGGCCTTGGCACAAGTGCTGGCTAGGCTTAAGGCCTGGGCACAAGTGCGGGCTAGGCTTAAGGCCGGGGCACAAGTGCGAGCTAGGCTTAAGGCCTGGGCACAAGTGAGGGCTAGGCTTAAGGCCTGGGCACAAGTGCGGGCTAGGCTTAAGGCCTGGGCACAAGTGCGGGCTAGGCTTAAGGCCGGGGCACAAGTGCGGGCTAGGCTTAAGGCCGGGGCACAAGTGCGGGCTAGGCTTAAGGCCGGGGCACAAGTGCGGGCTAGGCTTAAGGCCGGGGCACAAGTGCGAGCTAGGCTTAAGGCCTGGGCACAAGTGCGGGCTAGGCTTAAGGCCGGGGCACAAGTAAGGGCTAGGCTTAAGGCCGGGGCACAAGTGAGGGCTAGGCTTAAGGCCTGGGCACAAGTGTGGGCTAGGCTTAAGGCCGGGGCACAAGTACGGGCTAGGCTTAAGGCCTGGGCACAAGTGCGGGCTAGGCTTAAGGCCTGGGCACAAGTGCAGTGCTGGCTAGGATCAAGGCAGGGGGCACAAGTGCTGGCTAGGCTTAAGGCATGGGCACAAGTGCTGGCTAGGCTTAAGGCATACAGCTAACTCTTTGCACTCTTTGCATAAAGGGTTAGGCACCCATAGGGGTGAAGAGCAAGCTTTCACCCCTCTACTCTGCACTTGGACATTTAGGACTAGATCCTTTGTTGTACAGTGCGGAGCCTCTCCATAACCCCATGCTCCAAGCGACCAGGCACTTCTTGTCTGTCCTCCGTAAATGGGTAATGCCTTCTTCCCCAATTACAGTCGTGCATGCGCATTCAGACGGGACAAGAGCAAAGAGCGTAAAGCTGGCCCTATGTGCATAACCAACATGAAGCTGAAGACAAAAACAAACAAACAAGCATTCAAGGGGCTCAAAAGTGCGAGCTAGGCTAAAGGCCGGGGCACAAGTGCGGGCTAGGCTTAAGGCCGGGGCACAAGTGCGGGCTAGTCTTAAGGCCTGGGAACAAGTGCGGGCTAGGCTTAAGGCCGGGGCACAAGTGCGGGCTAGGCTTAAGGCCGGGGCACAAGTGCGGGCTAGGCTTAAGGCCGGGGCACAAGTGCGGGCTAGGCTTAAGGCCTGGGCACAAGTGCGGGCTAGGCTTAAGGCTTGGACACAAGTGTTGGCTAGGCTTAAGGCCTGGGCACAAGTGCGGGCTAGGCTTAAGGCCTGGGCACAAGTGCGGGCTAGGCTTAAGTCATGGGCACAAGTGCGGGCTAGGCTTAAGGCCTGGGCACAAGTGCGGGCTAGGCTTAAGGCCAGGGCACAAGTGCGGGCTAGGCTTAAGGCCTGGGCACAAGTGCGGGCTAGGCTTAAGGCCTGGGCACAAGTGCGGGCTAGGCTTAAGGCCTGTGCACAAGTGCGGGCTAGGCTTAAGTCATGGGCACAAGTGCGGGCTAGGCTTAAGGCCTGGGCACAAGTGCGGGCTAGGCTTAAGGCCTGGGCACAAGTGCGGGCTAGGCTTAAGGCCTGGGCACAAGTGACATGGGGGCTAGGCTTAAGGCCTGGGCACAAGTGCAGTGCTGACTAGGATCAAGGCAGGGGGCACAAATGCTGGCTAGGCTTAAGGCATGGGCACAAGTGCCAGCTAGGCTTAAGGCCTGGACACAAGTGGAGGCTAGGCTTAAGGCCTGAGCAAAAGTGCAGGCTTGGCTTAAGGCCTTGGCACAAGTGCGGGCTAAGCTTAAGGCATGGGCACAAGTGCAGTGCTGGCTAGGATCAAGGCAGGGTGCACAAGTGCTGGCTAGGCTTAAGGCATGGGCACAAGTGCTGGCTAGGCTTAAGGCATACAGCTACCTCTTTGCACTCTTTGCATAAAGGGTTAGGCACCCATAGGGGTGAAGAGCTAGCTTTCACCCCTCTACTCTGTACTTGGACATTTAGGACTAGATCCTTTGTTGTACAGTGCGTAGCCTCTCCATAACCCCATGCTCCAAGCGACCAGGCACTTCTTGTCTGTCCTCCGTAAATGGGTAATGCCTTCTTCCCCAATTACAGTCGTGCATGCGCATTCAGACGGGACAAGAGCAAAGAGCGTAAAGCTGGCCCTATGTGCATAACCAACATGAAACTGAAGACAAAAACAAACAAACAAGCATTCAAGGGGCTCAAAAGTGCGGGCTAGGCTTAAGGCCGGGGCACAAGTGCGGGCTAGGCTTAAGGCCTGGGCACAAGTGCGGGCTAGGCTTAAGGCCTAGGCACAAGTGCGAGCTAGGCTTAAGGCCTGGGCACAAGTGCGGGCTAGGCTTAAGGCCTGGGCACAAGTGCGAGCTAGGCTTAAGGCCTGGGCACAAGTGCGAGCTAGGCTTAAAGCCTGGGCACAAGTGTGGGCTAGACTTAAGGGCGGGGCACAGATGCGGGCTAGGCTTAAGGCCGGGGCACAAGTGCGGGCTAGGCTTAAGGCCTGGGCACAAGTGCGGGCTAGGCTTAAGGCTGGGGCACAAGTGCGGGCTAGGCTTAAGACCTGGGCACAAGTGCGGGCTAGGCTTAAGGCCTGAGCAAAAGTGCAGGCTAGGCTTAAGGCCTTGGCACAAGTGCGGGCTAAGCTTAAGGCATGGGCACAAGTGCAGTGCTGGCTAGGATCAAGGCAGGGGGCACAAGTGCTGGCTAGGCTTAAGGCATGGGCACAAGTGCTGGCTAGGCTTAAGGCATACAGCTAACTCTTTGCACTCTTTGCATAAAGGGTTAGGCACCCATAGGGGTGAAGAGCAAGCTTTCACCCCTCTACTCTGTACTTGGACATTTAGGACTAGATCCTTTGTTGTACAGTGCGGAGCCTCTCCATAACCCCATGCTCCAAGCGACCAGGCACTTCTTGCCTGTCCTCCGTAAATGGGTAATGCCTTCTTCCCCAATTACAGTCGTGCATGCGCATTCAGACGGGACAAGAGCAAAGAGCTGGCCCTATGTGCATAACCAACATGAAGCTGAAGACAAAAACAAACAAACAAGCATTCAAGGGGCTCAAAAGTGCGAGCTAGGCTAAAGGCCGGGGCACAAGTGCGGGCTAGGCTTAAGGCCGGGGCACAAGTGCGGGCTAGTCTTAAGGCCTGGGCACAAGTGCGGGCTAGGCTTAAGGCCGGGGCACAAGTGCGAGCTAGGCTTAAGGCCGGGGCACAAGTGCGGGCTAGGCTTAAGGCCGGGGCACAAGTGCGGGCTAGGCTTAAGGCCGGGGCACAAGTGCGGGCTAGGCTTAAGGCCGGGGCACAAGTGCGGGCTAGGCTTAAGGCCGGGGCACAAGTGCGGGCTAGGCTTAAGGCCGGGGCACAAGTGCGGGCTAGGCTTAAGGCTGGGGCACAAGTGCGGGCTAGGCTTAAGGCCTGGGCAAAAGTGCGGGCTAGGCTTAAGTCATGGGCACAAGTGCGGGCTAGGCTTAAGGCCTGGGCACAAGTGCGGGCTAGGCTTAAGGCCTGGGCACAAGTGCGGGCTAGGCTTAAGGCCTGGGCACAAGTGCGGGCTAGGCTTAAGGCCTGGGCACAAGTGCGGGCTAGGCTTAAGGCCTGGGCACAAGTGCAGTGCGGGCTAGGCTTAAGGCCTGGGCACAAGTGCAGTGCTGACTAGGATCAAGGCAGGGGGCACAAATGCTGGCTAGGCTTAAGGCCTGGGCACAAGTGCAGGCTAGGCTTAAGGCCTGAGCAAAAGTGCAGGCTAGGCTTAAGGCCTTGGCACAAGTGCTGGCTAGGCTTAAGGCCTGGGCACAAGTGCGGGCTAGGCTTAAGGCCGGGGCACAAGTGCGAGCTAGGCTTAAGGCCTGGGCACAAGTGAGGGCTAGGCTTAACGCCTGGGCACAAGTGCAGTGCGGGCTAGGCTTAAGGCCTGGGCACAAGTGCAGTGCTGACTAGGATCAAGGCAGGGGGCACAAATGCTGGCTAGGCTTAAGGCCTGGGCACAAGTGCAGGCTAGGCTTAAGGCCTGAGCAAAAGTGCAGGCTAGGCTTAAGGCCTTGGCACAAGTGCGGGCTAAGCTTAAGGCATGGGCACAAGTGCAGTGCTGGCTAGGATCAAGGCAGGGGGCACAAGTGCTGGCTAGGCTTAAGGCATGGGCACAAGTGCTGGCTAGGCTTAAGGCATACAGCTAACTCTTTGCACTCTTTGCATAAAGGGTTAGGCACCCATAGGGGTGAAGAGCTAGATTTCACCCCTCTACTCTGTACTTGGACATTTAGGACAAGATCTTTTGTACAGTGCGGAGCCTCTCCATAACCCCATGCTCCAAGCGACCAGGCACTTCTTGTCTGTCCTCCGTAAATGGGTAATGCCTTCTTCCCCAATTACATTCGTGCATGCGCATTCAGACGGGACAAGAGCGAAGAGCGTAAAGCTGGCCCTATGTGCATAACCAACATGAAGCTGAAGACAAAAACAAACAAACAAGCATTCAATGGGCTCAAAAGTGCGGGCTAGGCTTAAGGCCTGGGCACAAGTGCGGGCTAGGCTTAAGGCCGGGGCACAAGTGCGGGCTAGGCTTAAGGCCGGGGCAAAAGTGCGGGCTAGGCTTAAGGCCTGGGCACAAGTGCGGGCTAGGCTTAAGGCCTGGGCACAAATGCAGTGCGGGCTAGGCTTAAGGCCTGGGCACAAATGCAGTGCGGGCTAGGCTTAAGGCCTGGGCACAAGTGCAGTGCTGGCTAGAATCAAGGCAGGGGGCACAAATGCTGGCTAGTCTTAAGGCATGGGCACAAGTGCCAGCTAGGCTTAAGGCCTGAGCAAAAGTGCAGGCTAGGCTTAAGGCCTTGGCACAAGTGCTGGCTAGGCTTAAGGCCTGGGCACAAGTGCGGGCTAGGCTTAAGGCCGGGGCACAAGTGCGAGCTAGGCTTAAGGCCTGGGCACAAGTGAGGGCTAGGCTTAAGGCCTGGGCACAAGTGCAGTGCGGGCTAGGCTTAAGGCCTGGGCACAAGTGCAGTGCTGACTACGATCAAGGCAGGGGCACAAATGCTGGCTAGGCTTAAGGCCTGGGCACAAGTGCAGGCTAGGCTTAAGGCCTGAGCAAAAGTGCAGGCTAGGCTTAAGGCCTTGGCACAAGTGCGGGCTAAGCTTAAGGCATGGGCACAAGTGCAGTGCTGGCTAGGATCAAGGCAGGGGGCACAAGTGCTGGCTAGGCTTAAGGCATGGGCACACGTGCTGGCTAGGCTTAAGGCATACAGCTAACTCTTTGCACTCTTTGCATAAAGGGTTAGGCACCCATAGGGGTGAAGAGCTAGATTTCACCCCTCTACTCTGTACTTGGACATTTAGGACAAGATCTTTTGTTGTACAGTGTGGAGCCTCTCCATAACCCCATGCTCCAAGCGACCAGGCACTTCTTGTCTGTCCTCCGTAAATGGGTAATGCCTTCTTCCCCAATTACATTCGTGCATGCGCATTCAGACAGGACAAGAGCGAAGAGCGTAAAGCTGGCCCTATGTGCATAACCAACATGAAGCTGAAGACAAAAACAAACAAACAAGCATTCAATGGGCTCAAAAGTGCGGGCTAGGCTTAAGGCCTGGGCACAAGTGCGGGCTAGGCTTAAGGCCGGGGCACAAGTGCGGGCTAGGCTTAAGGCCGGGGCACAAGTGCGGGATAGGCTTAAGGCCTGGGCACAAGTGCGGGCTAGGCTTAAGGCCGGGGCACAAGTGCGGGCTAGGCTTAAGGCCGGGGCACAAGTGCGGGCTAGGCTTAAGGCCTGGGCACAAGTGCGGGCTAGGCTTAAGGCCGGGGCACAAGTGCGGGCTAGGCTTAAGGCCGGGGCACAAGTGCGGGCTAGGCTTAAGGCCGGGGCACAAGTGCGGGCTAGGCTTAAGGCCGGGGCACAAGTGCGGGCTAGGCTTAAGGCCGGGGCACAAGTGCGAGCTAGGCTTAAGGCCTGGGCACAAGTGCGGGCTAGGCTTAAGGCCGGGGCACAAGTAAGGGCTAGGCTTAAGGCCGGGGCACAAGTGAGGGCTAGGCTTAAGGCCTGGGCACAAGTGTGGGCTAGGCTTAAGGCCGGGGCACAAGTGCGGGCTAGGCTTAAGGCCTGGGCACAAGTGCGGGCTAGGCTTAAGGCCTGGGCACAAGTGCGAGCTAGGCTTAAGGCCGGGGCACAAGTGCGGGCTAGGCTTAAGGCCGGGGCACAAGTGCGGGCTAGGCTTAAGGCCGGGGCACAAGTGCGGGCTAGGCTTAAGGCCGGAGCACAAGTGCGGGCTAGGCTTAAGGCTGGGGCACAAGTGCGGGCTAGGCTTAAGGCCTGGGCAAAAGTGCGGGCTAGGCTTAAGTCATGGGCACAAGTGCGGGCTAGGCTTAAGGCCTGGGCACAAGTGCGGGCTAGGCTTAAGGCCTGGGCACAAGTGCGGGCTAGGCTTAAGGCCTGGGCACAAGTGCGGGCTAGGCTTAAGGCCTGGGCACAATTGCGGGCTAGGCTTAAGGCCTGGGCACAAGTGCAGTGCGGGCTAGGCTTAAGGCCTGGGCACAAGTGCAGTGCTGACTAGGATCAAGGCAGGGGGCACAAATGCTGGCTAGGCTTAAGGCCTGGGCACAAGTGCAGGCTAGGCTTAAGGCCTGAGCAAAAGTGCAGGCTAGGCTTAAGGCCTTGGCACAAGTGCGGGCTAAGCTTAAGGCATGGGCACAAGTGCAGTGCTGGCTAGGATCAAGGCAGGGGGCACAAGTGCTGGCTAGGCTTAAGGCATGGGCACAAGTGCTGGCTAGGCTTAAGGCATACAGCTAACTCTTTGCACTCTTTGCATAAAGGGTTAGGCACCCATAGGGGTGAAGAGCAAGCTTTCACCCCTCTACTCTGTACTTGGACATTTAGGACTAGATCCTTTGTTGTACAGTGCGGAGCCTCTCCATAACCCCATGCTCCAAGCGACCAGGCACTTCTTGTCTGTCCTCCGTAAATGGGTAATGCCTTCTTCCACAATTACAGTCGTGCATGCGCATTCAGACGGGACAAGAGCAAAGAGCGTAAAGCTGGACCTATGTGCATAACCAACATGAAGCTGAAGACAAAAACAAACAAACAAGCATTCAAGGGGCTCAAAAGTGCGAGCTAGGCTAAAGGCCGGGGCACAAGTGCGGGCTAGGCTTAAGGCCGGGGCACAAGTGCGGGCTAGTCTTAAGGCCTGGGCACAAGTGCGGGCTAGGCTTAAGGCCGGGGCACAAGTGCGGGCTAGGCTTAAGGCCGGGGCACAAGTGCAGTGCGGGCTAGGCTTAAGGCCTGGGCACAAGTGCAGTGCTGACTAGGATCAAGGCAGGGGGCACAAATGCTGGCTAGGCTTAAGGCCTGGGCACAAGTGCAGGCTAGGCTTAAGGCCTGAGCAAAAGTGCAGGCTAGGCTTAAGGCCTTGGCACAAGTGCGGGCTAAGCTTAAGGCATGGGCACAAGTGCTGGCTAGGCTTAAGGCATACAGCTAACTCTTTGCACTCTTTGCATAAAGGGTTAGGCACCCATAGGGGTGAAGAGCAAGCTTTCACCCCTCTACTCTGTACTTGGACATTTAGGACTAGATCCTTTGTTGTACAGTGCGGAGCCTCTCCATAACCCCATGCTCCAAGCGACCAGGCACTTCTTGTCTGTCCTCCGTAAATGGGTAATGCCTTCTTCCCCAATTACAGTCGTGCATGCGCATTCAGACGGGACAAGAGCAAAGAGCGTAAAGCTGGCCCTATGTGCATAACCAACATGAAGCTGAAGACAAAAACAAACAAACAAGCATTCAAGGGGCTCAAAAGTGCGAGCTAGGCTTAAGGCCGGGGCACAAGTGCGGGCTAGGCTTAAGGCCTGGGCACAAGTGCGGGCTAGGCTTAAGGCCTGGGCACAAGTGCGGGCTAGGCTTAAGGCCGGGGCACAAGTGCGGGCTAGGCTTAAGGCCGGGGCACAAGTGCGGGCTAGGCTTAAAGCCTGGGCACAAGTGTGAGCTAGGCTTAAGGCCTGGGCACAAGTGCGGGCTAGGCTTAAGGCCGGGGCACAAGTGCGGGCTAGGCTTAAGGCCGGGGCACAAGTGCGGGCTAGGCTTAAGGCCGGGGCACAAGTGCGGGCTAGGCTTAAGACCTGGGCACAAGTGCGGGCTAGGCTTAAGGCCTGGGCACAAGTGCGAGCTAGGCTTAAGGCCTGGGCACAAGTGCGGGCTAGGCTTAAGGCCGGGGCACAAGTAAGGGCTAGGCTTAAGGCCGGGGCACAAGTGAGGGCTAGGCTTAAGGCCTGGGCACAAGTGTGGGCTAGGCTTAAGGCCGGGGCACAAGTACGGGCTAGGCTTAAGGCCTGGGCACAAGTGCGGGCTAGGCTTAAGGCCTGGGCACAAGTGCGAGCTAGGCTTAAGGCCGGGGCACAAGTGCGGGCTAGGCTTAAGGCCGGGGCACAAGTGCGGGCTAGGCTTAAGGCCGGGGCACAAGTGCGGGCTAGGCTTAAGGCCGGAGCACAAGTGCGGGCTAGGCTTAAGGCTGGGGCACAAGTGCGGGCTAGGCTTAAGGCCTGGGCAAAAGTGCGGGCTAGGCTTAAGTCATGGGCACAAGTGCGGGCTAGGCTTAAGGCCTGGGCACAAGTGCGGGTAGGCTTAAGGCCTGGGCACAAGTGCGGGCTAGGCTTAAGGCCTGGGCACAAGTGCGGGCTAGGCTTAAGGCCTGGGCACAATTGCGGGCTAGGCTTAAGGCCTGGGCACAAGTGCAGTGCGGGCTAGGCTTAAGGCCTGGGCACAAGTGCAGTGCTGACTAGGATCAAGGCAGGGGGCACAAATGCTGGCTAGGCTTAAGGCCTGGGCACAAGTGCAGGCTAGGCTTAAGGCCTGAGCAAAAATGCAGGCTAGGCTTAAGGCCTTGGCACAAGTGCGGGCTAAGCTTAAGGCATGGGCACAAGTGCAGTGCTGGCTAGGATCAAGGCAGGGGGCACAAGTGCTGGCTAGGCTTAAGGCATGGGCACAAGTGATGGCTAGGCTTAAGGCATACAGCTAACTCTTTGCACTCTTTGCATAAAGGGTTAGGCACCCATAGGGGTGAAGAGCAAGCTTTCACCCCTCTACTCTGTACTTGGACATTTAGGACTAGATCCTTTGTTGTACAGTGCGGAGCCTCTCCATAACCCCATGCTCCAAGCGACCAGGCACTTCTTGTCTGTCCTCCGTAAATGGGTAATGCCTTCTTCCCCAATTACAGTCGTGCATGCGCATTCAGACGGGACAAGAGCAAAGAGCGTAAAGCTGGCCCTATGTGCATAACCAACATGAAGCTGAAGACAAAAACAAACAAACAAGCATTCAAGGGGCTCAAAAGTGCGAGCTAGGCTTAAGGCCGGGGCACAAGTGCGGGCTAGGCTTAAGGCCTGGGCACAAGTGCGGGCTAGGCTTAAGGCCTGGGCACAAGTGCGGGCTAGGCTTAAGGCCGGGGCACAAGTGCGGGCTAGGCTTAAGGCCGGGGCACAAGTGCGGGCTAGGCTTAAAGCCTGGGCACAAGTGTGAGCTAGGCTTAAGGCCTGGGCACAAGTGCGGGCTAGGCTTAAGGCCGGGGCACAAGTGCGGGCTAGGCTTAAGGCCGGGGCACAAGTGCGGGCTAGGCTTAAGGCCGGGGCACAAGTGCGGGCTAGGCTTAAGACCTGGGCACAAGTGCGGGCTAGGCTTAAGGCCTGGGCACAAGTGCGAGCTAGGCTTAAGGCCTGGGCACAAGTGCGGGCTAGGCTTAAGGCCGGGGCACAAGTAAGGGCTAGGCTTAAGGCCGGGGCACAAGTGAGGGCTAGGCTTAAGGCCTGGGCACAAGTGTGGGCTAGGCTTAAGGCCGGGGCACAAGTACGGGCTAGGCTTAAGGCCTGGGCACAAGTGCGGGCTAGGCTTAAGGCCTGGGCACAAGTGCGAGCTAGGCTTAAGGCCGGGGCACAAGTGCGGGCTAGGCTTAAGGCCTGGGCACAAGTGTGGGCTAGGCTTAAGGCCGGGGCACAAGTGCGGGCTAGGCTTAAGGCCGGAGCACAAGTGCGGGCTAGGCTTAAGGCTGGGGCACAAGTGCGGGCTAGGCTTAAGGCCTGGGCAAAAGTGCGGGCTAGGCTTAAGTCATGGGCACAAGTGCGGGCTAGGCTTAAGGCCTGGGCACAAGTGCGGGTAGGCTTAAGGCCTGGGCACAAGTGCGGGCTAGGCTTAAGGCCTGGGCACAAGTGCGGGCTAGGCTTAAGGCCTGGGCACAATTGCGGGCTAGGCTTAAGGCCTGGGCACAAGTGCGGGCTAGGCTTAAGGCCGGGGCACAAGTGCGGGCTAGGCTTAAGGCCGGGGCACAAGTGCGAGCTAGGCTTAAGGCCTGGGCACAAGTGCGGGCTAGGCTTAAGGCCGGGGCACAAGTAAGGGCTAGGCTTAAGGCCGGGGCACAAGTGAGGGCTAGGCTTAAGGCCTGGGCACAAGTGTGGGCTAGGCTTAAGGCCGGGGCACAAGTGCGGGCTAGGCTTAAGGCCTGGGCACAAGTGCGGGCTAGGCTTAAGGCCTGGGCACAAGTGCGAGCTAGGCTTAAGGCCGGGGCACAAGTGCGGGCTAGGCTTAAGGCCGGGGCACAAGTGCGGGCTAGGCTTAAGGCCGGGGCACAAGTGCGGGCTAGGCTTAAGGCCGGAGCACAAGTGCGGGCTAGGCTTAAGGCTGGGGCACAAGTGCGGGCTAGGCTTAAGGCCTGGGCAAAAGTGCGGGCTAGGCTTAAGTCATGGGCACAAGTGCGGGCTAGGCTTAAGGCCTGGGCACAAGTGCGGGCTAGGCTTAAGGCCTGGGCACAAGTGCGGGCTAGGCTTAAGGCCTGGGCACAAGTGCGGGCTAGGCTTAAGGCCTGGGCACAATTGCGGGCTAGGCTTAAGGCCTGGGCACAAGTGCAGTGCGGGCTAGGCTTAAGGCCTGGGCACAAGTGCAGTGCTGACTAGGATCAAGGCAGGGGGCACAAATGCTGGCTAGGCTTAAGGCCTGGGCACAAGTGCAGGCTAGGCTTAAGGCCTGAGCAAAAGTGCAGGCTAGGCTTAAGGCCTTGGCACAAGTGCGGGCTAAGCTTAAGGCATGGGCACAAGTGCAGTGCTGGCTAGGATCAAGGCAGGGGGCACAAGTGCTGGCTAGGCTTAAGGCATGGGCACAAGTGCTGGCTAGGCTTAAGGCATACAGCTAACTCTTTGCACTCTTTGCATAAAGGGTTAGGCACCCATAGGGGTGAAGAGCAAGCTTTCACCCCTCTACTCTGTACTTGGACATTTAGGACTAGATCCTTTGTTGTACAGTGCGGAGCCTCTCCATAACCCCATGCTCCAAGCGACCAGGCACTTCTTGTCTGTCCTCCGTAAATGGGTAATGCCTTCTTCCACAATTACAGTCGTGCATGCGCATTCAGACGGGACAAGAGCAAAGAGCGTAAAGCTGGACCTATGTGCATAACCAACATGAAGCTGAAGACAAAAACAAACAAACAAGCATTCAAGGGGCTCAAAAGTGCGAGCTAGGCTAAAGGCCGGGGCACAAGTGCGGGCTAGGCTTAAGGCCGGGGCACAAGTGCGGGCTAGTCTTAAGGCCTGGGCACAAGTGCGGGCTAGGCTTAAGGCCGGGGCACAAGTGCGGGCTAGGCTTAAGGCCGGGGCACAAGTGCAGTGCGGGCTAGGCTTAAGGCCTGGGCACAAGTGCAGTGCTGACTAGGATCAAGGCAGGGGGCACAAATGCTGGCTAGGCTTAAGGCCTGGGCACAAGTGCAGGCTAGGCTTAAGGCCTGAGCAAAAGTGCAGGCTAGGCTTAAGGCCTTGGCACAAGTGCGGGCTAAGCTTAAGGCATGGGCACAAGTGCTGGCTAGGCTTAAGGCATACAGCTAACTCTTTGCACTCTTTGCATAAAGGGTTAGGCACCCATAGGGGTGAAGAGCAAGCTTTCACCCCTCTACTCTGTACTTGGACATTTAGGACTAGATCCTTTGTTGTACAGTGCGGAGCCTCTCCATAACCCCATGCTCCAAGCGACCAGGCACTTCTTGTCTGTCCTCCGTAAATGGGTAATGCCTTCTTCCCCAATTACAGTCGTGCATGCGCATTCAGACGGGACAAGAGCAAAGAGCGTAAAGCTGGCCCTATGTGCATAACCAACATGAAGCTGAAGACAAAAACAAACAAACAAGCATTCAAGGGGCTCAAAAGTGCGAGCTAGGCTTAAGGCCGGGGCACAAGTGCGGGCTAGGCTTAAGGCCTGGGCACAAGTGCGGGCTAGGCTTAAGGCCTGGGCACAAGTGCGGGCTAGGCTTAAGGCCGGGGCACAAGTGCGGGCTAGGCTTAAGGCCGGGGCACAAGTGCGGGCTAGGCTTAAAGCCTGGGCACAAGTGTGAGCTAGGCTTAAGGCCTGGGCACAAGTGCGGGCTAGGCTTAAGGCCGGGGCACAAGTGCGGGCTAGGCTTAAGGCCGGGGCACAAGTGCGGGCTAGGCTTAAGGCCGGGGCACAAGTGCGGGCTAGGCTTAAGACCTGGGCACAAGTGCGGGCTAGGCTTAAGGCCTGGGCACAAGTGCAAGCTAGGCTTAAGGCCTGGGCACAAGTGCGGGCTAGGCTTAAGGCCGGGGCACAAGTAAGGGCTAGGCTTAAGGCCGGGGCACAAGTGAGGGCTAGGCTTAAGGCCTGGGCACAAGTGTGGGCTAGGCTTAAGGCCGGGGCACAAGTACGGGCTAGGCTTAAGGCCTGGGCACAAGTGCGGGCTAGGCTTAAGGCCTGGGCACAAGTGCGAGCTAGGCTTAAGGCCGGGGCACAAGTGCGGGCTAGGCTTAAGGCCGGGGCACAAGTGTGGGCTAGGCTTAAGGCCGGGGCACAAGTGCGGGCTAGGCTTAAGGCCGGAGCACAAGTGCGGGCTAGGCTTAAGGCTGGGGCACAAGTGCGGGCTAGGCTTAAGGCCTGGGCAAAAGTGCGGGCTAGGCTTAAGTCATGGGCACAAGTGCGGGCTAGGCTTAAGGCCTGGGCACAAGTGCGGGTAGGCTTAAGGCCTGGGCACAAGTGCGGGCTAGGCTTAAGGCCTGGGCACAAGTGCGGGCTAGGCTTAAGGCCTGGGCACAATTGCGGGCTAGGCTTAAGGCCTGGGCACAAGTGCGGGCTAGGCTTAAGGCCGGGGCACAAGTGCGGGCTAGGCTTAAGGCCGGGGCACAAGTGCGAGCTAGGCTTAAGGCCTGGGCACAAGTGCGGGCTAGGCTTAAGGCCGGGGCACAAGTAAGGGCTAGGCTTAAGGCCGGGGCACAAGTGAGGGCTAGGCTTAAGGCCTGGGCACAAGTGTGGGCTAGGCTTAAGGCCGGGGCACAAGTGCGGGCTAGGCTTAAGGCCTGGGCACAAGTGCGGGCTAGGCTTAAGGCCTGGGCACAAGTGCGAGCTAGGCTTAAGGCCGGGGCACAAGTGCGGGCTAGGCTTAAGGCCGGGGCACAAGTGCGGGCTAGGCTTAAGGCTGGGGCACAAGTGCGGGCTAGGCTTAAGGCCTGGGCAAAAGTGCGGGCTAGGCTTAAGTCATGGGCACAAGTGCGGGCTAGGCTTAAGGCCTGGGCACAAGTGCGGGCTAGGCTTAAGGCCTGGGCACAAGTGCGGGCTAGGCTTAAGGCCTGGGCACAAGTGCGGGCTAGGCTTAAGGCCTGGGCACAATTGCGGGCTAGGCTTAAGGCCTGGGCACAAGTGCAGTGCGGGCTAGGCTTAAGGCCTGGGCACAAGTGCAGTGCTGACTAGGATCAAGGCAGGGGGCACAAATGCTGGCTAGGCTTAAGGCCTGGGCACAAGTGCAGGCTAGGCTTAAGGCCTGAGCAAAAGTGCAGGCTAGGCTTAAGGCCTTGGCACAAGTGCGGGCTAAGCTTAAGGCATGGGCACAAGTGCAGTGCTGGCTAGGATCAAGGCAGGGGGCACAAGTGCTGGCTAGGCTTAAGGCATGGGCACAAGTGCTGGCTAGGCTTAAGGCATACAGCTAACTCTTTGCACTCTTTGCATAAAGGGTTAGGCACCCATAGGGGTGAAGAGCAAGCTTTCACCCCTCTACTCTGTACTTGGACATTTAGGACTAGATCCTTTGTTGTACAGTGCGGAGCCTCTCCATAACCCCATGCTCCAAGCGACCAGGCACTTCTTGTCTGTCCTCCGTAAATGGGTAATGCCTTCTTCCACAATTACAGTCGTGCATGCGCATTCAGACGGGACAAGAGCAAAGAGCGTAAAGCTGGACCTATGTGCATAACCAACATGAAGCTGAAGACAAAAACAAACAAACAAGCATTCAAGGGGCTCAAAAGTGCGAGCTAGGCTAAAGGCCGGGGCACAAGTGCGGGCTAGGCTTAAGGCCGGGGCACAAGTGCGGGCTAGTCTTAAGGCCTGGGCACAAGTGCGGGCTAGGCTTAAGGCCGGGGCACAAGTGCGGGCTAGGCTTAAGGCCGGGGCACAAGTGCAGTGCGGGCTAGGCTTAAGGCCTGGGCACAAGTGCAGTGCTGACTAGGATCAAGGCAGGGGGCACAAATGCTGGCTAGGCTTAAGGCCTGGGCACAAGTGCAGGCTAGGCTTAAGGCCTGAGCAAAAGTGCAGGCTAGGCTTAAGGCCTTGGCACAAGTGCGGGCTAAGCTTAAGGCATGGGCACAAGTGCTGGCTAGGCTTAAGGCATACAGCTAACTCTTTGCACTCTTTGCATAAAGGGTTAGGCACCCATAGGGGTGAAGAGCAAGCTTTCACCCCTCTACTCTGTACTTGGACATTTAGGACTAGATCCTTTGTTGTACAGTGCGGAGCCTCTCCATAACCCCATGCTCCAAGCGACCAGGCACTTCTTGTCTGTCCTCCGTAAATGGGTAATGCCTTCTTCCCCAATTACAGTCGTGCATGCGCATTCAGACGGGACAAGAGCAAAGAGCGTAAAGCTGGCCCTATGTGCATAACCAACATGAAGCTGAAGACAAAAACAAACAAACAAGCATTCAAGGGGCTCAAAAGTGCGAGCTAGGCTTAAGGCCGGGGCACAAGTGCGGGCTAGGCTTAAGGCCTGGGCACAAGTGCGGGCTAGGCTTAAGGCCTGGGCACAAGTGCGGGCTAGGCTTAAGGCCGGGGCACAAGTGCGGGCTAGGCTTAAGGCCGGGGCACAAGTGCGGGCTAGGCTTAAAGCCTGGGCACAAGTGTGAGCTAGGCTTAAGGCCTGGGCACAAGTGCGGGCTAGGCTTAAGGCCGGGGCACAAGTGCGGGCTAGGCTTAAGGCCGGGGCACAAGTGCGGGCTAGGCTTAAGGCCGGGGCACAAGTGCGGGCTAGGCTTAAGACCTGGGCACAAGTGCGGGCTAGGCTTAAGGCCTGGGCACAAGTGCGAGCTAGGCTTAAGGCCTGGGCACAAGTAAGGGCTAGGCTTAAGGCCGGGGCACAAGTAAGGGCTAGGCTTAAGGCCGGGGCACAAGTGAGGGCTAGGCTTAAGGCCTGGGCACAAGTGTGGGCTAGGCTTAAGGCCGGGGCACAAGTACGGGCTAGGCTTAAGGCCTGGGCACAAGTGCGGGCTAGGCTTAAGGCCTGGGCACAAGTGCGAGCTAGGCTTAAGGCCGGGGCACAAGTGCGGGCTAGGCTTAAGGCCGGGGCACAAGTGCGGGCTAGGCTTAAGGCCGGGGCACAAGTGCGGGCTAGGCTTAAGGCCGGAGCACAAGTGCGGGCTAGGCTTAAGGCTGGGGCACAAGTGCGGGCTAGGCTTAAGGCCTGGGCAAAAGTGCGGGCTAGGCTTAAGTCATGGGCACAAGTGCGGGCTAGGCTTAAGGCCTGGGCACAAGTGCGGGTAGGCTTAAGGCCTGGGCACAAGTGCGGGCTAGGCTTAAGGCCTGGGCACAATTGCGGGCTAGGCTTAAGGCCTGGGCACAAGTGCAGTGCGGGCTAGGCTTAAGGCCTGGGCACAAGTGCAGTGCTGACTAGGATCAAGGCAGGGGGCACAAATGCTGGCTAGGCTTAAGGCCTGGGCACAAGTGCAGGCTAGGCTTAAGGCCTGAGCAAAAGTGCAGGCTAGGCTTAAGGCCTTGGCACAAGTGCGGGCTAAGCTTAAGGCATGGGCACAAGTGCAGTGCTGGCTAGGATCAAGGCAGGGGGCACAAGTGCTGGCTAGGCTTAAGGCATGGGCACAAGTGCTGGCTAGGCTTAAGGCATACAGCTAACTCTTTGCACTCTTTGCATAAAGGGTTAGGCACCCATAGGGGTGAAGAGCAAGCTTTCACCCCTCTACTCTGTACTTGGACATTTAGGACTAGATCCTTTGTTGTACAGTGCGGAGCCTCTCCATAACCCCATGCTCCAAGCGACCAGGCACTTCTTGTCTGTCCTCCGTAAATGGGTAATGCCTTCTTCCACAATTACAGTCGTGCATGCGCATTCAGACGGGACAAGAGCAAAGAGCGTAAAGCTGGACCTATGTGCATAACCAACATGAAGCTGAAGACAAAAACAAACAAACAAGCATTCAAGGGGCTCAAAAGTGCGAGCTAGGCTAAAGGCCGGGGCACAAGTGCGGGCTAGGCTTAAGGCCGGGGCACAAGTGCGGGCTAGTCTTAAGGCCTGGGCACAAGTGCGGGCTAGGCTTAAGGCCGGGGCACAAGTGCGGGCTAGGCTTAAGGCCGGGGCACAAGTGCAGTGCGGGCTAGGCTTAAGGCCTGGGCACAAGTGCAGTGCTGACTAGGATCAAGGCAGGGGGCACAAATGCTGGCTAGGCTTAAGGCCTGGGCACAAGTGCAGGCTAGGCTTAAGGCCTGAGCAAAAGTGCAGGCTAGGCTTAAGGCCTTGGCACAAGTGCGGGCTAAGCTTAAGGCATGGGCACAAGTGCTGGCTAGGCTTAAGGCATACAGCTAACTCTTTGCACTCTTTGCATAAAGGGTTAGGCACCCATAGGGGTGAAGAGCAAGCTTTCACCCCTCTACTCTGTACTTGGACATTTAGGACTAGATCCTTTGTTGTACAGTGCGGAGCCTCTCCATAACCCCATGCTCCAAGCGACCAGGCACTTCTTGTCTGTCCTCCGTAAATGGGTAATGCCTTCTTCCCCAATTACAGTCGTGCATGCGCATTCAGACGGGACAAGAGCAAAGAGCGTAAAGCTGGCCCTATGTGCATAACCAACATGAAGCTGAAGACAAAAACAAACAAACAAGCATTCAAGGGGCTCAAAAGTGCGAGCTAGGCTTAAGGCCGGGGCACAAGTGCGGGCTAGGCTTAAGGCCTGGGCACAAGTGCGGGCTAGGCTTAAGGCCTGGGCACAAGTGCGGGCTAGGCTTAAGGCCGGGGCACAAGTGCGGGCTAGGCTTAAGGCCGGGGCACAAGTGCGGGCTAGGCTTAAAGCCTGGGCACAAGTGTGAGCTAGGCTTAAGGCCTGGGCACAAGTGCGGGCTAGGCTTAAGGCCGGGGCACAAGTGCGGGCTAGGCTTAAGGCCGGGGCACAAGTGCGGGCTAGGCTTAAGGCCGGGGCACAAGTGCGGGCTAGGCTTAAGACCTGGGCACAAGTGCGGGCTAGGCTTAAGGCCTGGGCACAAGTGCGAGCTAGGCTTAAGGCCTGGGCACAAGTGCGGGCTAGGCTTAAGGCCGGGGCACAAGTAAGGGCTAGGCTTAAGGCCGGGGCACAAGTGAGGGCTAGGCTTAAGGCCTGGGCACAAGTGTGGGCTAGGCTTAAGGCCGGGGCACAAGTACGGGCTAGGCTTAAGGCCTGGGCACAAGTGCGGGCTAGGCTTAAGGCCTGGGCACAAGTGCGAGCTAGGCTTAAGGCCGGGGCACAAGTGCGGGCTAGGCTTAAGGCCGGGGCACAAGTGTGGGCTAGGCTTAAGGCCGGGGCACAAGTGCGGGCTAGGCTTAAGGCCGGAGCACAAGTGCGGGCTAGGCTTAAGGCTGGGGCACAAGTGCGGGCTAGGCTTAAGGCCTGGGCAAAAGTGCGGGCTAGGCTTAAGTCATGGGCACAAGTGCGGGCTAGGCTTAAGGCCTGGGCACAAGTGCGGGTAGGCTTAAGGCCTGGGCACAAGTGCGGGCTAGGCTTAAGGCCTGGGCACAAGTGCGGGCTAGGCTTAAGGCCTGGGCACAATTGCGGGCTAGGCTTAAGGCCTGGGCACAAGTGCGGGCTAGGCTTAAGGCCGGGGCACAAGTGCGGGCTAGGCTTAAGGCCGGGGCACAAGTGCGAGCTAGGCTTAAGGCCTGGGCACAAGTGCGGGCTAGGCTTAAGGCCGGGGCACAAGTAAGGGCTAGGCTTAAGGCCGGGGCACAAGTGAGGGCTAGGCTTAAGGCCTGGGCACAAGTGTGGGCTAGGCTTAAGGCCGGGGCACAAGTGCGGGCTAGGCTTAAGGCCTGGGCACAAGTGCGGGCTAGGCTTAAGGCCTGGGCACAAGTGCGAGCTAGGCTTAAGGCCGGGGCACAAGTGCGGGCTAGGCTTAAGGCCGGGGCACAAGTGCGGGCTAGGCTTAAGGCTGGGGCACAAGTGCGGGCTAGGCTTAAGGCCTGGGCAAAAGTGCGGGCTAGGCTTAAGTCATGGGCACAAGTGCGGGCTAGGCTTAAGGCCTGGGCACAAGTGCGGGCTAGGCTTAAGGCCTGGGCACAAGTGCGGGCTAGGCTTAAGGCCTGGGCACAAGTGCGGGCTAGGCTTAAGGCCTGGGCACAATTGCGGGCTAGGCTTAAGGCCTGGGCACAAGTGCAGTGCGGGCTAGGCTTAAGGCCTGGGCACAAGTGCAGTGCTGACTAGGATCAAGGCAGGGGGCACAAATGCTGGCTAGGCTTAAGGCCTGGGCACAAGTGCAGGCTAGGCTTAAGGCCTGAGCAAAAGTGCAGGCTAGGCTTAAGGCCTTGGCACAAGTGCGGGCTAAGCTTAAGGCATGGGCACAAGTGCAGTGCTGGCTAGGATCAAGGCAGGGGGCACAAGTGCTGGCTAGGCTTAAGGCATGGGCACAAGTGCTGGCTAGGCTTAAGGCATACAGCTAACTCTTTGCACTCTTTGCATAAAGGGTTAGGCACCCATAGGGGTGAAGAGCAAGCTTTCACCCCTCTACTCTGTACTTGGACATTTAGGACTAGATCCTTTGTTGTACAGTGCGGAGCCTCTCCATAACCCCATGCTCCAAGCGACCAGGCACTTCTTGTCTGTCCTCCGTAAATGGGTAATGCCTTCTTCCACAATTACAGTCGTGCATGCGCATTCAGACGGGACAAGAGCAAAGAGCGTAAAGCTGGACCTATGTGCATAACCAACATGAAGCTGAAGACAAAAACAAACAAACAAGCATTCAAGGGGCTCAAAAGTGCGAGCTAGGCTAAAGGCCGGGGCACAAGTGCGGGCTAGGCTTAAGGCCGGGGCACAAGTGCGGGCTAGGCTTAAGGCCGGGGCACAAGTGCGAGCTAGGCTTAAGGCCTGGGCACAAGTGCGGGCTAGGCTTAAGGCCGGGGCACAAGTAAGGGCTAGGCTTAAGGCCGGGGCACAAGTGAGGGCTAGGCTTAAGGCCTGGGCACAAGTGTGGGCTAGGCTTAAGGCCGGGGCACAAGTGCGGGCTAGGCTTAAGGCCTGGGCACAAGTGCGGGCTAGGCTTAAGGCCTGGGCACAAGTGCGAGCTAGGCTTAAGGCCGGGGCACAAGTGCGGGCTAGGCTTAAGGCCGGGGCACAAGTGCGGGCTAGGCTTAAGGCTGGGGCACAAGTGCGGGCTAGGCTTAAGGCCTGGGCAAAAGTGCGGGCTAGGCTTAAGTCATGGGCACAAGTGCGGGCTAGGCTTAAGGCCTGGGCACAAGTGCGGGCTAGGCTTAAGGCCTGGGCACAAGTGCGGGCTAGGCTTAAGGCCTGGGCACAAGTGCGGGCTAGGCTTAAGGCCTGGGCACAATTGCGGGCTAGGCTTAAGGCCTGGGCACAAGTGCAGTGCGGGCTAGGCTTAAGGCCTGGGCACAAGTGCAGTGCTGACTAGGATCAAGGCAGGGGGCACAAATGCTGGCTAGGCTTAAGGCCTGGGCACAAGTGCAGGCTAGGCTTAAGGCCTGAGCAAAAGTGCAGGCTAGGCTTAAGGCCTTGGCACAAGTGCGGGCTAAGCTTAAGGCATGGGCACAAGTGCAGTGCTGGCTAGGATCAAGGCAGGGGGCACAAGTGCTGGCTAGGCTTAAGGCATGGGCACAAGTGCTGGCTAGGCTTAAGGCATACAGCTAACTCTTTGCACTCTTTGCATAAAGGGTTAGGCACCCATAGGGGTGAAGAGCAAGCTTTCACCCCTCTACTCTGTACTTGGACATTTAGGACTAGATCCTTTGTTGTACAGTGCGGAGCCTCTCCATAACCCCATGCTCCAAGCGACCAGGCACTTCTTGTCTGTCCTCCGTAAATGGGTAATGCCTTCTTCCACAATTACAGTCGTGCATGCGCATTCAGACGGGACAAGAGCAAAGAGCGTAAAGCTGGACCTATGTGCATAACCAACATGAAGCTGAAGACAAAAACAAACAAACAAGCATTCAAGGGGCTCAAAAGTGCGAGCTAGGCTAAAGGCCGGGGCACAAGTGCGGGCTAGGCTTAAGGCCGGGGCACAAGTGCGGGCTAGTCTTAAGGCCTGGGCACAAGTGCGGGCTAGGCTTAAGGCCGGGGCACAAGTGCGGGCTAGGCTTAAGGCCGGGGCACAAGTGCAGTGCGGGCTAGGCTTAAGGCCTGGGCACAAGTGCAGTGCTGACTAGGATCAAGGCAGGGGGCACAAATGCTGGCTAGGCTTAAGGCCTGGGCACAAGTGCAGGCTAGGCTTAAGGCCTGAGCAAAAGTGCAGGCTAGGCTTAAGGCCTTGGCACAAGTGCGGGCTAAGCTTAAGGCATGGGCACAAGTGCTGGCTAGGCTTAAGGCATACAGCTAACTCTTTGCACTCTTTGCATAAAGGGTTAGGCACCCATAGGGGTGAAGAGCAAGCTTTCACCCCTCTACTCTGTACTTGGACATTTAGGACTAGATCCTTTGTTGTACAGTGCGGAGCCTCTCCATAACCCCATGCTCCAAGCGACCAGGCACTTCTTGTCTGTCCTCCGTAAATGGGTAATGCCTTCTTCCCCAATTACAGTCGTGCATGCGCATTCAGACGGGACAAGAGCAAAGAGCGTAAAGCTGGCCCTATGTGCATAACCAACATGAAGCTGAAGACAAAAACAAACAAACAAGCATTCAAGGGGCTCAAAAGTGCGAGCTAGGCTTAAGGCCGGGGCACAAGTGCGGGCTAGGCTTAAGGCCTGGGCACAAGTGCGGGCTAGGCTTAAGGCCTGGGCACAAGTGCGGGCTAGGCTTAAGGCCGGGGCACAAGTGCGGGCTAGGCTTAAGGCCGGGGCACAAGGGCGGGCTAGGCTTAAAGCCTGGGCACAAGTGTGAGCTAGGCTTAAGGCCTGGGCACAAGTGCGGGCTAGGCTTAAGGCCGGGGCACAAGTGCGGGCTAGGCTTAAGGCCGGGGCACAAGTGCGGGCTAGGCTTAAGGCCGGGGCACAAGTGCGGGCTAGGCTTAAGACCTGGGCACAAGTGCGGGCTAGGCTTAAGGCCTGGGCACAAGTGCGAGCTAGGCTTAAGGCCTGGGCACAAGTGCGGGCTAGGCTTAAGGCCGGGGCACAAGTAAGGGCTAGGCTTAAGGCCGGGGCACAAGTGAGGGCTAGGCTTAAGGCCTGGGCACAAGTGTGGGCTAGGCTTAAGGCCGGGGCACAAGTACGGGCTAGGCTTAAGGCCTGGGCACAAGTGCGGGCTAGGCTTAAGGCCTGGGCACAAGTGCGAGCTAGGCTTAAGGCCGGGGCACAAGTGCGGGCTAGGCTTAAGGCCGGGGCACAAGTGCGGGCTAGGCTTAAGGCCGGGGCACAAGTGCGGGCTAGGCTTAAGGCCGGAGCACAAGTGCGGGCTAGGCTTAAGGCTGGGGCACAAGTGCGGGCTAGGCTTAAGGCCTGGGCAAAAGTGCGGGCTAGGCTTAAGTCATGGGCACAAGTGCGGGCTAGGCTTAAGGCCTGGGCACAAGTGCGGGTAGGCTTAAGGCCTGGGCACAAGTGCGGGCTAGGCTTAAGGCCTGGGCACAAGTGCGGGCTAGGCTTAAGGCCTGGGCACAATTGCGGGCTAGGCTTAAGGCCTGGGCACAAGTGCAGTGCGGGCTAGGCTTAAGGCCTGGGCACAAGTGCAGTGCTGACTAGGATCAAGGCAGGGGGCACAAATGCTGGCTAGGCTTAAGGCCTGGGCACAAGTGCAGGCTAGGCTTAAGGCCTGAGCAAAAATGCAGGCTAGGCTTAAGGCCTTGGCACAAGTGCGGGCTAAGCTTAAGGCATGGGCACAAGTGCAGTGCTGGCTAGGATCAAGGCAGGGGGCACAAGTGCTGGCTAGGCTTAAGGCATGGGCACAAGTGATGGCTAGGCTTAAGGCATACAGCTAACTCTTTGCACTCTTTGCATAAAGGGTTAGGCACCCATAGGGGTGAAGAGCAAGCTTTCACCCCTCTACTCTGTACTTGGACATTTAGGACTAGATCCTTTGTTGTACAGTGCGGAGCCTCTCCATGACCCCATGCTCCAAGCGACCAGGCACTTCTTGTCTGTCCTCCGTAAATGGGTAATGCCTTCTTCCACAATTACAGTCGTGCATGCGCATTCAGACGGGACAAGAGCAAAGAGCGTAAAGCTGGACCTATGTGCATAACCAACATGAAGCTGAAGACAAAAACAAACAAACAAGCATTCAAGGGGCTCAAAAGTGCGAGCTAGGCTAAAGGCCGGGGCACAAGTGCGGGCTAGGCTTAAGGCCGGGGCACAAGTGCGGGCTAGTCTTAAGGCCTGGGCCCAAGTGCGGGCTAGGCTTAAGGCCGGGGCACAAGTGCGGGCTAGGCTTAAGGCCGGGGCACAAGTGCGGGCTAGGCTTAAGGCCGGGGCACAAGTGCGGGCTAGGCTTAAGGCCGGGGCACAAGTGCGGGCTAGGCTTAAGGCCGGGGCACAAGTGCGGGCTAGGCTTAAGGCCGGGGCACAAGTGCGGGCTAGGCTTAAGGCCGGGGCACAAGTGCGGGCTAGGCTTAAGGCTGGGGCACAAGTGCGGGCTAGGCTTAAGGCCTGGGCAAAAGTGCGGGCTAGGCTTAAGTCATGGGCACAAGTGCGGGCTAGGCTTAAGGCCTGGGCACAAGTGCGGGCTAGGCTTAAGGCCTGGGCACAAGTGCGGGCTAGGCTTAAGGCCTGGGCACAAGTGCGGGCTAGGCTTAAGGCCTGGGCACAAGTGCGGGCTAGGCTTAAGGCCTGGGCACAAGTGCAGTGCGGGCTAGGCTTAAGGCCTGGGCACAAGTGCAGTGCTGACTAGGATCAAGGCAGGGGGCACAAATGCTGGCTAGGCTTAAGGCCTGGGCACAAGTGCAGGCTAGGCTTAAGGCCTGAGCAAAAGTGCAGGCTAGGCTTAAGGCCTTGGCACAAGTGCGGGCTAAGCTTAAGGCATGGGCACAAGTGCAGTGCTGGCTAGGATCAAGGCAGGGGGCACAAGTGCTGGCTAGGCTTAAGGCATGGGCACAAGTGCTGGCTAGGCTTAAGGCATACAGCTAACTCTGTGCACTCTTTGCATAAAGGGTTAGGCACCCATAGGGGTGAAGAGCAAGCTTTCACCCCTCTACTCTGTACTTGGACATTTAGGACTAGATCCTTTGTTGTACAGTGCGGAGCCTCTCCATAACCCCATGCTCCAAGCGACCAGGCACTTCTTGTCTGTCCTCCGTAAATGGGTAATGCCTTCTTCCCCAATTACAGTCGTGCATGCGCATTCAGACGGGACAAGAGCAAAGAGCGTAAAGCTGGCCCTATGTGCATAACCAACATGAAGCTGAAGACAAAAACAAACAAACAAGCATTCAAGGGGCTCAAAAGTGCGAGCTAGGCTAAAGGCCGGGGCACAAGTGCGGGCTAGGCTTAAGGCCGGGGCACAAGTGCGGGCTAGTCTTAAGGCCTGGGAACAAGTGCGGGCTAGGCTTAAGGCCGGGGCACAAGTGCGAGCTAGGCTTAAGGCCGGGGCACAAGTGCGGGCTAGGCTTAAGGCCTGGGCACAAGTGCGGGCTAGGCTTAAGGCCTGGGCACAAGTGCGGGCTAGGCTTAAGGCCTGGGCACAAGTGCGGGCTAGGCTTAAGGCCTGGGCACAAGTGCGGGCTAGGCTTAACGCCTGGGCACAAGTGCAGTGCGGGCTAGGCTTAAGGCCTGGGCACAAGTGCAGTGCTGACTAGGATCAAGGCAGGGGGCACAAATGCTGGCTAGGCTTAAGGCCTGGGCACAAGTGCAGGCTAGGCTTAAGGCCTGAGCAAAAGTGCAGGCTAGGCTTAAGGCCTTGGCACAAGTGCGGGCTAAGCTTAAGGCATGGGCACAAGTGCAGTGCTGGCTAGGATCAAGGCAGGGGCACAAGTGCTGGCTAGGCATAAGGCAGGGGCACAAGTGCTGGCTAGGCATAAGGCAGGGGCACAAGTGCTGGCTAGGCATAAGGCAGGGGCACAAGTGCGGGCTAGGCATAAGGCAGGGGCACAAGTGCGGGCTAGGCATAAGGCAGGGGCACAAGTGCTGGCTAGGCATAAGGCAGGGGCACAAGTGCTGGCTAGGCATAAGGCAGGGGCACAAGTGCTGGCTAGGCATAAGACAGGGGCACGAGTGCAGGCTAGGCATAAGGCAGGGGCAGGAGTGCAGGCTAGGCATAAGGCAGGGGCAGGAGTGCAGACTAGGCATAAGGCAGGGTCACAAGTGCGGGCTAGTCTTTAGGCAGGGGCACAAGTGCAAACTAACCATAAGGCAGAGGCACAAGTGCAGGCTAGGCATAAGGCAGGGGCACAAGTGCAGGCAAGGCATAAGGCAGGGGCACAAGTGCAGGCTAGGCATAAGGCAGGGGCACAAGTGCGGGCTAGGCATAAGGCAGGGGCATAAGGCAGGGGCACAAGTGCGGGCTAGGCATAAGGCAGGGGCACAAGTGCGGGCTAGGCATAAGGCAGGGGCACAAGTGCGGGCTAGGCATAAGGCAGGGGCACAAGTGCGGGCTAGGCATAAGGCAGGGGCACAAGTGCGGGCTAGGCTTTAGGCAGGGGCACAAGTGCAAACTAAGCATAAGGCAGAGGAACGAGTGCAGGCTAGGCATAAGGCAGGGGCACGAGTGCTGGCTAGGCATAAGGCAGGGGCACGAGTGCTGGCTAGGCATAAGGCAGGGGCACGAGTGCTGGCTAGGCATAAGGCAGGGGCACGAGTGCTGGCTAGGCATAAGGCAGGGGCACGAGTG
Source organism: Ranitomeya imitator (assembly GCF_032444005.1). Lineage (NCBI taxonomy): Eukaryota > Metazoa > Chordata > Amphibia > Anura > Dendrobatidae > Ranitomeya > Ranitomeya imitator. The sequence continues at coordinate 659,996,767 of NC_091283.1, forward strand.
CTGGCTAGGCATAAGGCAAGGGCACGAGTGCTGGCTAGGCATAAGGCAGGGGCACGAGTGCAGGCTAGGCATAAGGCAGGGGCACGAGTGCAGGCTAGGCATAAGGCAGGGGCACGAGTGCAGGCTAGGCATAAGGCAGGGGCACGAGTGCAGGCTAGGCATAAGGCAGGGGCACGAGTGCAGGCTAGGCATAAGGCATGGGCACGAGTGCAGGCTAGGCATAAAGCAGGGGCACGAGTGCAAGCTAGGCATAAGGCAGGGGCACGAGTGCAGGCTAGGCATAAGGCAGGGGCACGAGTGCAGGCTAGGCATAAGGCAGGGGCACGAGTGCAGGCTAGGCATAAGGCAGGGGCACAAGTGCGGGCTAGTCTTTAGGCAGGGGCACAAGTGCAAACTAACCATAAGGCAGAGGCACAAGTGCAGGCTAGGCATACGGCAGGGGCACAAGTGCGGGCTAGGCATAAGGCAAGGGCACGAGTGCTGGCTAGGCATAAGGCAGGGGCACGAGTGCAGGCTAGGCATAAGGCAGGGGCACGAGTGCAGGCTAGGCATAAGGCAGGGGCACGAGTGCAGGCTAGGCATAAGGCAGGGGCACGAGTGCAGGCTAGGCATAAGGCAGGGGCACGAGTGCAGGCTAGGCATAAGGCATGGGCACGAGTGCAGGCTAGGCATAAAGCAGGGGCACGAGTGCAAGCTAGGCATAAGGCAGGGGCACGAGTGCAGGCTAGGCATAAGGCAGGGGCACGAGTGCAGGCTAGGCATAAGGCAGGGGCACGAGTGCAGGCTAGGCATAAGGCAGGGGCACAAGTGCGGGCTAGTTTTTAGGCAGGGGCACAAGTGCAAACTAACCATAAGGCAGAGGCACAAGTGCAGGCTAGGCATACGGCAGGGGCACAAGTGCGGGCTAGGCATAAGGCAGGGGCACAAGTGCGGGCTAGGCATAAGGCAGGGGCACAAGTGCGGACTAGGCATAAGGCAGGGGCACAAGTGCGGGCTAGGCATAAGGCAGGGGCACAAGTGCGGGCTAGGCATAAGGCAGGGGCACAAGTGCGGGCTAGGCATAAGGCAGGGGCACAAGTGCGGGCTAGGCATAAGGCAGGGGCACAAGTGCGGGCTAGGCATAAGGCAGGGGCACAAGTGCGGGCTAGGCATAAGGCAGGGGCACAAGTGCGGGCTAGGCATAAGGCAGGGGCACAAGTGCTGGCTAGGCATAAGGCAGGGGCACAAGTGCTGGCTAGGCATAAGGCAGGGGCACAAGTGCTGGCTAGGCATAAGGCAGGGGCACAAGTGCTGGCTAGGCATAAGGCAGGGGCACAAGTGCTGGCTAGGCATAAGGCAGGGGCACAAGTGCTGGCTAGGCATAAGGCAGGGGCACAAGTGCTGGCTAGGCATAAGGCAGGGGCACAAGTGCTGGCTAGGCATAAGGCAGGGGCACAAGTGCTGGCTAGGCATAAGGCAGGGGCACAAGTGCTGGCTAGGCATAAGGCAGGGGCACAAGTGCTGGCTAGGCATAAGGCAGGGGCACAAGTGCTGGCTAGGCATAAGGCAGGGGCACAAGTGCTGGCTAGGCATAAGGCAGGGGCACAAGTGCTGGCTAGGCATAAGGCAGGGGCACAAGTGCTGGCTAGGCATAAGGCAGGGGCACAAGTGCTGGCTAGGCATAAGGCAGGGGCACAAGTGCTGGCTAGGCATAAGGCAGGGGCACAAGTGCTGGCTAGGCATAAGGCAGGGGCACAAGTGCTGGCTAGGCATAAGGCAGGGGCACAAGTGCTGGCTAGGCATAAGGCAGGGGCACAAGTGCTGGCTAGGCATAAGGCAGGGGCACAAGTGCTGGCTAGGCATAAGGCAGGGGCACAAGTGCTGGCTAGGCATAAGGCAGGGGCACAAGTGCTGGCTAGGCATAAGGCAGGGGCACAAGTGCTGGCTAGGCATAAGGCAGGGGCACAAGTGCTGGCTAGGCATAAGACAGGGGCACGAGTGCAGGCTAGGCATAAGGCAGGGGCAGGAGTGCAGGCTAGGCATAAGGCAGGGGCAGGAGTGCAGACTAGGCATAAGGCAGGGTCACAAGTGCGGGCTAGTCTTTAGGCAGGGGCACAAGTGCAAACTAACCATAAGGCAGAGGCACAAGTGCAGGCTAGGCATAAGGCAGGGGCACAAGTGCAGGCAAGGCATAAGGCAGGGGCACAAGTGCAGGCTAGGCATAAGGCAGGGGCACAAGTGCGGGCTAGGCATAAGGCAGGGGCATAAGGCAGGGGCACAATTGCGGGCTAGGCATAAGGCAGGGGCACAAGTGCGGGCTAGGCATAAGGCAGGGGCACAAGTGCGGGCTAGGCATAAGGCAGGGGCACAAGTGCGGGCTAGGCATAAGGCAGGGGCACAAGTGCGGGCTAGGCATAAGGCAGGGGCACAAGTGCGGGCTAGGCATAAGGCAGGGGCACAAGTGCGGGCTAGGCATAAGGCAGGGGCACAAGTGCGGGCTAGGCTTTAGGCAGGGGCACAAGTGCAAACTAAGCATAAGGCAGAGGAACGAGTGCAGGCTAGGCATAAGGCAGGGGCACGAGTGCTGGCTAGGCATAAGGCAGGGGCACGAGTGCTGGCTAGGCATAAGGCAGGGGCACGAGTGCTGGCTAGGCATAAGGCAAGGGCACGAGTGCTGGCTAGGCATAAGGCAGGGGCACGAGTGCAGGCTAGGCATAAGGCAGGGGCACGAGTGCAGGCTAGGCATAAGGCAGGGGCACGAGTGCAGGCTAGGCATAAGGCAGGGGCACGAGTGCAGGCTAGGCATAAGGCATGGGCACGAGTGCAGGCTAGGCATAAAGCAGGGGCACGAGTGCAAGCTAGGCATAAGGCAGGGGCACGAGTGCAGGCTAGGCATAAGGCAGGGGCACGAGTGCAGGCTAGGCATAAGGCAGGGGCACGAGTGCAGGCTAGGCATAAGGCAGGGGCACAAGTGCGGGCTAGTCTTTAGGCAGGGGCACAAGTGCAAACTAACCATAAGGCAGAGGCACAAGTGCGGGCTAGGCATAAGGCAGGGGCACAAGTGCGGGCTAGGCATAAGGCAGGGGCACAAGTGCAAACTAAGCATAAGGCAGTGGAACAAGTGCAGGCTAGGCATAAGGCAGGGGCACAAGTGCAGGCTAGGCATAAGGCAGGGGCACAAGTGCTGGCTAGGCATAAGGCAGGGGCACAAGTGCTGGCTAGGCATAAGGCAGGGGCACAAGTGCTGGCTAGGCATAAGGCAGGGGCACAAGTGCTGGCTAGGCATAAGGCAGGGGCACAAGTGCTGGCTAGGCATAAGGCAGGGGCACAAGTGCTGGCTAGGCATAACGCAGGGGCACAAGTGCTGGCTAGGCATAAGGCAGGGGCACAAGTGCTGGCTAGGCATAAGGCAGGGGCACAAGTGCTGGCTAGGCATAAGGCAGGGGCACAAGTGCTGGCTAGGCATAAGGCAGGGGCACAAGTGCTGGCTAGGCATAACGCAGGGGCACAAGTGCTGGCTAGGCATAAGGCAGGGGCACAAGTGCTGGCTAGGCATAAGGCAGGGACACAAGTGCTGGCTAGGCATAAGGCAGGGGCACAAGTGCTGGCTAGGCATAAGGCAGGGGCACAAGTGCTGGCTAGGCATAAGGCAGGGGCACAAGTGCTGGCTAGGCATAAGGCAGGGGCACAAGTGCGGGCTAGGCATAAGGCAGGGGCACAAGTGCGGGCTAGGCATAAGGCAGGGGCACAAGTGCGGGCTAGGCATAAGGCAGGGGCACAAATGCGGGCTAGGCATAAGGCAGGGGCACAAGTGCGGGCTAGGCATAAGGCAGGGGCACAAGTGCGGGCTAGGCTTTAGGCAGGGGCACAAGTGCAAACTAAGCATAAGCAGAGGAACAAGTGCAGGCTAGGCATAAGGCAGGGGCACAAGTGCTGGCTAGGCATAAGGCAGGGGCACAAGTGCTGGCTAGGCATAAGGCAGGGGCACAAGTGCTGGCTAGGCATAAGGCAGGGGCACAAGTGCTGGCTAGGCATAAGGCAGGGGCACAAGTGCTGGCTAGGCATAAGGCAGGGGCACAAGTGCTGGCTAGGCATAAGGCAGGGGCACAAGTGCTGGCTAGGCATAAGGCAGGGGCACAAGTGCTGGCTAGGCATAAGGCAGGGGCACAAGTGCTGGCTAGGCATAAGGCAGGGGCACAAGTGCTGGCTAGGCATAAGGCAGGGGCACAAGTGCTGGCTAGGCATAAGGCAGGGGCACAAGTGCTGGCTAGGCATAAGGCAGGGGCACAAGTGCTGGCTAGGCATAAGGCAGGGGCACAAGTGCTGGCTAGGCATAAGGCAGGGGCACAAGTGCTGGCTAGGCATAAGGCAGGGGCACAAGTGCTGGCTAGGCATAAGGCAGGGGCACAAGTGCTGGCTAGGCATAAGGCAGGGGCACAAGTGCTGGCTAGGCATAAGGCAGGGGCACAAGTGCTGGCTAGGCATAAGGCAGGGGCACAAGTGCTGGCTAGGCATAAGGCAGGGGCACAAGTGCTGGCTAGGCATAAGGCAGGGGCACAAGTGCTGGCTAGGCATAAGGCAGGGGCACAAGTGCTGGCTAGGCATAAGGCAGGGGCACAAGTGCTGGCTAGGCATAAGGCAGGGGCACAAGTGCTGGCTAGGCATAAGGCAGGGGCACAAGTGCAGGCTAGGCATAAGGCAGGAACACAAGTGCGGGCTAGGTATAAGGCAGGGGCACAAGTGCAGGCTAGGCATAAGGCAGGGGCACAAGTGCTGGCTAGGCATAAGGCAGGGGCACACGTGCAGGCTAGGCATAAGGCAGGGGCACACGTGCAGGCTAGGCATAAGGCAGGGGCACACGTGCAGGCTAGGCATAAGGCAGGGGCACAAGTGCAGGCTAGGCATAAGGCAGGGGCACAAGTGATGGCTACACATAAGGAATACGGCTAACTCTTTGCACTCTTTGCATAAAGGGATAGGCACCCTTAGGGGTGAAGAGCTAGCTTTCACCCCTCTACTCTGTACTTTGTTGTACAGTGCGGAGCCACTCCATAACCCCCATGCTCCAAGCGACCAGGCACATCTTGTCTGTCCTCCGTAAATGGGTAATGCCTTCGTCCCCAATTACAGTCGTGCATGTGCATTCAGACGGGACAAGAGCGAAAAGCGTAAAGCCTGCCCTGTGTGCATAACCAACATGAAGCTAAAGACAAAAAAAACAATAATGCAAGGGGCTCAAAAGTGCTGGCTAGGCATAAGGCAGGGGCACAAGTGCTGGCTAGGCATAAGGCAGGGGCACGAGTGCTGGCTAGGCATAAGGCAGGGGCACGAGTGCTGGCTAGGCATAAGGCAGGGGCACAAGTGCAGGCTAGGCATGAGGCAGGGGCACAAGTGCTGGCTAGGCATAAGGCAGGGGCACAAGTGCTGGCTAGGCATAAGGCAGGGGCACAAGTGCTGGCTAGGCATAAGGCAGGGTCACAAGTGCTGGCTAGGCATAAGGCAGGGGTACAAGTGCTGCCTAGGCATCAGGCAGGGGCAAAAGTGCTGGCTAGGCATAAAGCAGGGGCAAAAGTGCTGGCTAGTCATAAGGCAGGGGCACAAATGCAGGCTAGGCATAAGGCAGGGGCACAAGTGCAGGCTAGGCATAAGGCAGGGGCACAAGTGGTGGCTAGGCATAAGGCAGGGGCACAAGTGCTGGCTAGGCATAAGGCAGGGGCACAAGTGCTGGCTAGGCATAAGGCAGGGGCACAAGTGCGGGCTAGGCTTTAGGCAGGGGCACAAGTGCTGGCTAGGCATAAGGCAGGGGCACAAGTGCGGGCTAGGCTTTAGGCAGGGGCACAAGTACAAACTAAGCATAAGGCAGAGGCACAAGTGCAAGCAAGGCATAAGGCAGGGGCACCTATGCAGGCTAGGCTTAAGGCAGGGGCACAAGTGATGGCTACACATAAGGCATACAGCTAACTCTTTGCACTCTTTGCATAAAGGGATAGGCACCCTTAGGGGTGAAGAGCTAGCTTTCACCCCTCTACTCTGTACTTTGTTGTTCAGTGCGGAGCCAGTCCATAACCCCCATGCTCCAAGCGACCAGGCACATCTTGTCTGTCCTCCGTAAATGGGTAATGCCTTCGTCCCCAATTACAGTCGTGCATGTGCATTCAGACGGGACAAGAGCGAAGAGCGTAAAGCCTGCCCTGTGTGCATAACCAACATGAAGCTAAAGACAAAAAAACAATAATGCAAGGGGCTCAAAAGTGCTGGCTAGGCATAAGGCAGGGGCACAAGTGCTGGCTAGGCATAAGGCAGGGGCACAAGTGCTGGCTAGGCATAAGGCAGGGACACAAGTGCTGGCTAGGCATAAGGCAGGGGCACAAGTGCGGGCTAGGCATAAGGCAGGGGCACAAGTGCGGGCTAGGCATAAGGCAGGGGCACAAGTGCGGGCTAGACATAAGGCAGGGGCACAAGTGCGGGCTAGACATAAGGCAGGGGCACAAGTGCGGGCTAGGCATAAGGCAGGGGCACAAGTGCAGGCTAGGCATAAGGCAGGGGCACAAGTGCAGGCTAGGCATAAGGCAGGGGCACAAGTGCAGGCTAGGCATAAGGCAGGGGCACAAGTGCAGGCTAGGCATAAGGCAGGGGCACAAGTGCAGGCTAGGCATAAGGCAGGGGCACAAGTGCAGGCTAGGCATAAGGCAGGGGGCACAAGTGCATGCTAGGCATAAGGCAGGGGCACAAGTGCAGGCTAGGCATAAGGCAGGGGCACAAGTGCAGGCTAGGCATAAGGCAGGGGCACAAGTGCAGGCTAGGCATAAGGCAGGGGCACAAGTGCAGGCTAGGCATAAGGCAGGGCACAAGTGCGGGCTAGGCATAAGGCAGGGGCACAAGTGCGGGCTAGGCTTTAGGCAGGGGCACAAGTGCAAACTAAGCATAAGGCAGAGGCACAAGGGCAGGCTACGCATAAGGCAGAAGCACAAGTGCAGGCTAGGCATAAGGCAGGGGCACAAGTGCAGGCTAGGCATAAGGCAGGGGCACAAGTGCTGGCTAGGCATAAGGCAGGGGCACAAGTGCTGGCTAGGCATAAGGCAGGGGCACAAGTGCAGGCTAGGCATAAGGCAGGGGCACAAGTGCGGACTAGGCATAAGGCAGGGGCACAAGTGCGGGCTAGGCATAAGGCAGGGGCACAAGTGCGGGCTAGGCATAAGGCAGGGGCACAAGTGCGGGCTAGGCATAAGGCAGGGGCACAAGTGCGGGCTAGGCATAAGGCAGGGGCACAAGTGCGGGCTAGGCATAAGGCAGGGGCACAAGTGCTGGCTAGGCATAAGGCAGGGGTACAAGTGCTGCCTAGGCATCAGGCAGGGGCAAAAGTGCTGGCTAGGCATAAGGCAGGGGCAAAAGTGCTGGCTAGGCATAAGGCAGGGGCAAAAGTGCTGGCTAGGCATAAGGCAGGGGCACAAATGCAGGCTAGGCATAAGGCAGGGGCACAAGTGCAGGCTAGGCATAAGGCAGGGGCACAAGTGGTGGCTAGGCATAAGGCAGGGGCACAAGTGCTGGCTAGGCATAAGGCAGGGGCACAAGTGCTGGCTAGGCATAAGGCAGGGGCACAAGTGCGGGCTAGGCTTTAGGCAGGGGCACAAGTACAAACTAGGCTTTAGGCAGGGGCACAAGTACAAACTAAGCATAAGGCAGAGGCACAAGTGCAAGCTAGGCATAAGGCAGGGGCACCTATGCAGGCTAGGCTTGAGGCAGGGGCACAAGTGATGGCTACACATAAGGCATACAGCTAACTCTTTGCACTCTTTGCATAAAGGGATAGGCACCCTTAGGGGTGAAGAGCTAGCTTTCACCCCTCTACTCTGTACTTTGTTGTTCAGTGCGGAGCCAGTCCATAACCCCCATGCTCCAAGCGACCAGGCACATCTTGTCTGTCCTCCGTAAATGGATAATGCCTTCGTCCCCAATTACAGTCGTGCATGTGCATTCAGACGGGACAAGAGCGAAGAGCGTAAAGCCTGCCCTGTGTGCATAACCAACATGAAGCTAAAGACAAAAAAACAATAATGCAAGTTGCTCAAAAGTGCTGGCTAGGCATAAGGCAGGGGCACAAGTGCTGGCTAGGCATAAGGCAGGGGCACAAGTGCTGGCTAGGCATAAGGCAGGGATGCAAGTGCTGGCTAGGCATAAGGCAGGGGCGCAAGTGCGGGCTAGGCATAAGGCAGGGGCACAAGTGCGGGCTAGGCATAAGGCAGGGGCACAAGTGCGGGCTAGGCATAAGGCAGGGGCACAAGTGCGGGCTAGGCATAAGGCAGGGGCACAAGTGCTGGCTAGGCATAAGGCAGGGGCACAAGTTCGGGCTAGGCATAAGGCAGGGGCACAAGTGCAGGCTAGGCATAAGGCAGGGGCACAAGTGCAGGCTAGGCATATGGCAGGGGCACAAGTGCAGGCTAGGCATAAGGCAGGGGCACAAGTGCAGGCTAGGCATAAGGCAGGGGCACAAGTGCAGGCTAGGCATAAGGCAGGGGCACAAGTGCAGGCTAGGCATAAGGCAGGGGCACAAGTGCAGGCTAGGCATAAGGCAGGGGGCACAAGTGCAGGCTAGGCATAAGGCAGGGGCACAAGTGCAGGCTAGGCATAAGGCAGGGGCACAAGTGCAGGCTAGGCATAAGGCAGGGGCACAAGTGCAGGCTAGGCATAAGGCAGGGGCACGAGTGCTGGCTAGGCATAAGGCAGGGGCACGAGTGCTGGCTAGGCATAAGGCAGGGGCACGAGTGCTGGCTAGGCATAAGGCAGGGGCACGAGTGCTGGCTAGGCATAAGGCAGGGGCACGAGTGCTGGCTAGGCATAAGGCAGGGGCACGAGTGCTGGCTAGGCATAAGGCAGGGGCACGAGTGCTGGCTAGGCATAAGGCAGGGGCACGAGTGCTGGCTAGGCATAAGGCAGGGGCACGAGTGCTGGCTAGGCATAAGGCAGGGGCACGAGTGCTGGCTAGGCATAAGGCAGGGGCACGAGTGCTGGCTAGGCATAAGGCAGGGGCACGAGTGCAGGCTAGGCATAAGGCAGGGGCACAAGTGCAGGCTAGGCATAAGGCAGGGCACAAGTGCTGGCTAGGCATAAGGCAGGGGCACAAGTGCGGGCTAGGCTTTCGGCAGGGGCACAAGTGCAAACTAAGCATAAGGCAGGGGCACAAGGGCAGGCTAGGCATAAGGCAGAAGCACAAGTGCAGGCTAGGCATAAGGCAGGGGCACAAGTGCAGGCTAGGCATAAGGCAGGGGCACAAGCGCAGGCTAGGCATAAGGCAGGGGCACAAGCGCAGGCTAGGCATAAGGCAGGGGCACAAGTGCAGGCTAGGCATAAGGCAGGGGCACAAGTGCAGGCTAGGCATAAGGCAGGGGCACAAGTGCGGGCTAGGCTTTCGGCAGGGGCACAAGTGCAAACTAAGCATAAGGCAGGGGCACAAGGGCAGGCTAGGCATAAGGCAGAAGCACAAGTGCAGGCTAGGCATAAGGCAGGGGCACAAGTGCAGGCTAGGCATAAGGCAGGGGCACAAGTGCAGGCTAGGCATAAGGCAGGGGCACAAGTGCAGGCTAGGCATAAGGCATGGGCACAAGTGCTGGCTAGGCATAAGGCAGGGGCACAAGTGCTGGCTAGGCATAAGGCAGGGGCACAAGTGCTGGCTAGGCATAAGGCAGGGGCACAAGTGCGGGCTAGGCATAAGGCAGGGGCACAAGTGCGGGCTAGGCATAAGGCAGGGGCACAAGTGCGGGCTAGGCATAAGGCAGGGGCAAAAGTGCGGGCTAGGCTTTAGGCAGGGGCACAAGTGCAAACTAAGCATAAGGCAGAGGAACAAGTGCAGGCTAGGCATAAGGCAGGGGCACAAGTGCGGGCTAGGCATAAGGCAGGGGCACAAGTGCTGGCTAGGCATAAGGCAGGGGCACAAGTGCGGGCTAGGCATAAGGCAGGGGCACAAGTGCTGGCTAGGCATAAGGCAGGGGCACAAGTGCTGGCTAGGCATAAGGCAGGGGCACAAGTGCTGGCTAGGCATAAGGCAGGGGCACAAGTGCTGGCTAGGCATAAGGCAGGGGCACAAGTGCTGGCTAGGCATAAGGCAGGGGCACAAGTGCTGGCTAGGCATAAGGCAGGGGCACAAGTGCTGGCTAGGCATAAGGCAGGGGCACAAGTGCTGGCTAGGCATAAGGCACGGGCACAAGTGCTGGCTAGGCATAAGGCAGGGGCACAAGTGCTGGCTAGGCATAAGGCAGGGGCACAAGTGCTGGTTAGGCATAAGGCAGGGGCACAAGTGCTGGCTAGGCATAAGGCAGGGGCACAAGTGCAGGCTAGGCATAAGGCAGGGGCACAAGTGCAGGCTAGGCATAAGGCAGGGGCACAAGTGCAGGCTAGGCATAAGGCAGGGGCACAAGTGCAGGCTAGGCATAAGGCAGGGGGCACAAGTGCAGGCTAGGCATAAGGCAGGGGGCACAAGTGCAGGCTAGGCATAAGGCAGAGGCACAAGTGCAGGCTAGGCATAAGGCAGGGGCACAAGTGCAGGCTAGGCATAAGGCAGTGGCACAAGTGATGGCTACACATAAGGCATACGGCTAACTCTTTGCACTCTTTGCATAAAGGGATAGGCACCCTTAGGGGTGAAGAGCTAGCTTTCACCCCTCTACTCTGTACTTTGTCGTACAGTGCGGAGCCACTCCATAACCCACATGCTCCAAGCGACCAGGCATATCTTGTCTGTCCTCCGTAAATGGGTAATGCCTTCGTCCCCAATTACAGTCGTGCATGTGCATTCAGACGGGACAAGAGCGAAGAGCGTAAAGCCTGCCCTGTGTGCATAACCAACATGAAGCTAAAGACAAAAAAACAATAATGCAAGGGGCTCAAAAGTGCTGGCTAGGCATAAGGCAGGGGCACAAGTGCTGGCTAGGCATAAGGCAGGGGCACAAGTGCTGGCTAGGCATAAGGCAGGGGCACAAGTGCTGGCTAGGCATAAGGCAGGGGCACACGTGCGGGCTAGGCATAAGGCAGGGGCACAAGTGCTGGCTAGGCATAAGGCAGGGGCACAAGTGCTGGCTAGGCATAAGGCAGGGGCACAAGTGCTGGCTAGGCATAAGGCAGGGGCACAAGTGCTGGCTAGGCATAAGGCAGGGGCACAAGTGCTGGCTAGGCATAAGGCAGGGGCACAAGTGCAGGCTAGGCATAAGGCAGGGGCACAAGTGCTGGCTAGGCATAAGGCAGGGGCACAAGTGCTGGCTAGGCATAAGGCAGGGGCACAAGTGCTGGCAAGGCATAAGGCAGGGGCACAAGTGCTGGCTAGGCATAAGGCAGGGGCACAAGTGCTGGCTAGGCATAAGGCAGGGGCACAAGTGCTGGCTAGGCATAAGGCAGGGGCACAAGTGCTGGCTAGGCATAAGGCAGGGGCACAAGTGCTGGCTAGGCATAAGGCAGGGGCACAAGTGCGGGCTAGGCATAAGGCAGGGGCACAAGTGCGGGCTAGGCATAAGGCAGGGGCACAAGTGCTGGCTAGGCATAAGGCAGGGGCACAAGTGCTGGCTAGGCATAAGGCAGGGGCACAAGTGCGGTCTAGGCATAAGGCAGGGGCACAAGTGCAGACTAGGCATAAGGCAGGGGCACAAGTGCAGACTAGGCATAAGGCAGGGGGCACAAGTGCAGGCTAGGCATAAGGCAGGGGCACAAGTGCAGGCTAGGCATAAGGCAGTGGAACAAGTGCAGGCTAGGCATAAGGCAGGGGCACGAGTGCGGGCTAGGCATAAGGCAGGGGCACGAGTGCGGGCTAGGCATAAGGCAGGGGCACGATTGCGGGCTAGGCATAAGGCAGGGGCACGAGTGCGGGCTAGGCATAAGGCAGGGGCACGAGTGCGGGCTAGGCATAAGGCAGGGGCACGAGTGCAGGCTAGGCATAAGGCAAGGGCACGAGTGCAGTCTAGGCATAAGGCAGGGGCACGAGTGCAGGCTAGGCATAAGGCAGGGGCACGAGTGCAGGCTAGGCATAAGGCAGGGGCAGGAGTGCAGGCTAGGCATAAAGCAGGGTCACAAGTGCGGGCTAGTCTTTAGGCAGGGGCACAAGTGCAAACTAACCATAAGGCAGAGGCACAAGTGCAGGCTAGGCATAAGGCAGGGGCACAAGTGCAGGCTAGGCATAAGGCAGGGGCACAAGTGCAGGCTAGGCATAAGGCAGGGGCACAAGTGCGGGCTAGGCATAAGGCAGGGGCACAAGTGCGGGCTAGGCATAAGGCAGGGGCACAAGTGCGGGCTAGGCATAAGGCAGGGGCACAAGTGCGGGCTAGGCATAAGGCAGGGGCACAAGTGCGGGCTAGGCATAAGGCAGGGGCACAAGTGCGGGCTAGGCATAAGGCAGGGGCACAAGTGCGGGCTAGGCATAAGGCAGGGGCACAAGTGCGGGCTAGGCATAAGGCAGGGGCACAAGTGCGGGCTAGGCATAAGGCAGGGGCACAAGTGCGGGCTAGGCATAAGGCAGGGGCACAAGTGCGGGCTAGGCATAAGGCAGGGGCACAAGTGCGGGCTAGGCATAAGGCAGGGGCACAAGTGCGGGCTAGGCATAAGGCAGGGGCACAAGTGCGGGCTAGGCTTTAGGCAGGGGCACAAGTGCAAACTAAGCATAAGGCAGAGTAACAAGTGCAGGCTAGGCATAAGGCAGGGGCACAAGTGCTGGCTAGGCATAAGGCAGGGGCACAAGTGCAGACTAGGCATAAGGCAGGGGGCACAAGTGCAGGCTAGGCATAAGGCAGGGGCACAAGTGCAGGCTAGGCATAAGGCAGTGGAACAAGTGCAGGCTAGGCATAAGGCAGGGGCACGAGTGCGGGCTAGGCATAAGGCTGGGGCACGAGTGCGGGCTAGGCATAAGGCAGGGGCACGAGTGCGGGCTAGGCATAAGGCAGGGGCACGAGTGCGGGCTAGGCATAAGGCAGGGGCACGAGTGCGGGCTAGGCATAAGGCAGGGGCACGAGTGCAGGCTAGGCATAAGGCAGGGGCACGAGTGCAGGCTAGGCATAAGGCAGGGGCACGAGTGCAGGCTAGGCATAAGGCAGGGGCACGAGTGCAGGCTAGGCATAAGGCAGGGGCAGGAGTGCAGGCTAGGCATAAAGCAGGGTCACAAGTGCGGGCTAGGCATAAAGCAGGGTCACAAGTGCGGGCTAGTCTTTAGGCAGGGGCACAAGTGCAAACTAACCATAAGGCAGAGGCACAAGTGCAGGCTTGGCATAAGGCAGGGGCACAAGTGCAGGCTAGGCATAAGGCAGGGGCACAAGTGCGGGCTAGGCATAAGGCAGGGGCACAAGTGCGGGCTAGGCATAAGGCAGGGGCACAAGTGCGGGCTAGGCATAAGGCAGGGGCACAAGTGCGGGCTAGGCATAAGGCAGGGGCACAAGTGCGGGCTAGGCATAAGGCAGGGGCACAAGTGCGGGCTAGGCATAAGGCAGGGGCACAAGTGCGGGCTAGGCATAAGGCAGGGGCACAAGTGCGGGCTAGGCATAAGGCAGGGGCACAAGTGCGGGCTAGGCATAAGGCAGGGGCACAAGTGCGGGCTAGGCATAAGGCAGGGGCACAAGTGCGGGCTAGGCATAAGGCAGGGGCACAAGTGCGGGCTAGGCATAAGGCAGGGGCACAAGTGCGGGCTAGGCATAAGGCAGGGGCACAAGTGCGGGCTAGGCATAAGGCAGGGGCACAAGTGCGGGCTAGGCATAAGGCAGGGGCACAAGTGCGGGCTAGGCATAAGGCAGGGGCACAAGTGCGGGCTAGGCATAAGGCAGGGGCACAAGTGCGGGCTAGGCATAAGGCAGGGGCACAAGTGCGGGCTAGGCATAAGGCAGGGGCACAAGTGCGGGCTAGGCATAAGGCAGGGGCACAAGTGCGGGCTAGGCATAAGGCAGGGGCACAAGTGCGGGCTAGGCATAAGGCAGGGGCACAAGTGCGGGCTAGGCATAAGGCAGGGGCACAAGTGCGGGCTAGGCTTTAGGCAGGGGCACAAGTGCAAACTAAGCATAAGGCAGAGTAACAAGTGCAGGCTAGGCATAAGGCAGGGGCACAAGTGCTGGCTAGGCATAAGGCAGGGGCACAAGTGCAGACTAGGCATAAGGCAGGGGGCACAAGTGCAGGCTAGGCATAAGGCAGGGGCACAAGTGCAGGCTAGGCATAAGGCAGTGGAACAAGTGCAGGCTAGGCATAAGGCAGGGGCACGAGTGCGGGCTAGGCATAAGGCAGGGGCACAAGTGCTGGCTAGGCATAAGGCAGGGGCACGAGTGCTGGCTAGGCATAAGGCAGGGGCACGAGTGCTGGCTAGGCATAAGGCAGGGGCACGAGTGCTGGCTAGGCATAAGGCAGGGGCACGAGTGCTGGCTAGGCATAAGGCAGGGGCACGAGTGCTGGCTAGGCATAAGGCAAGGGCACGAGTGCTGGCTAGGCATAAGGCAGGGGCACGAGTGCAGGCTAGGCATAAGGCAGGGGCACGAGTGCAGGCTAGGCATAAGGCAGGGGCACGAGTGCAGGCTAGGCATAAGGCAGGGGCACGAGTGCAGGCTAGGCATAAGGCAGGGGCACGAGTGCAGGCTAGGCATAAGGCAGGGGCACGAGTGTAGGCTAGGCATAAGGCAGGGGCACGAGTGCAGGCTAGGCATAAGGCAGGGGCACGAGTGCAGGCTAGGCATAAGGCATGGGCACGAGTGCTGGCTAGGCATAAGGCAGGGGCACAAGTGCTGGCTAGGCATAAGGCAGGGGCACAAGTGCTGGCTAGGCATAAGGCAGGGGCACGAGTGCTGGCTAGGCATAAGGCAGGGGCACGAGTGCAGGCTAGGCATAAGGCAGGGGCACGAGTGCAGGCTAGGCATAAGGCAGGGGCACGAGTGCTGGCTAGGCATAAGGCAGGGGCACGAGTGCTGGCTAGGCATAAGGCAGGGGCACGAGTGCTGGCTAGGCATAAGGCAGGGGCACGAGTGCTGGCTAGGCATAAGGCAGGGGCACGAGTGCTGGCTAGGCATAAGGCAGGGGCACGAGTGCTGGCTAGGCATAAGGCAGGGGCACGAGTGCTGGCTAGGCATAAGGCAGGGGCACGAGTGCAGGCTAGGCATAAGGCAGGGGCACGAGTGCAGGCTAGGCATAAGGCAGGGGCACAAGTGCGGGCTAGTCTTTAGGCAGGGGCACAAGTGCAAACTAACCATAAGGCAGAGGCACAAGTGCAGGCTAGGCATAAGGCAGGGGCACAAGTGCAGGCTAGGCATAAGGCAGGGGCACAAGTGCAGGCAAGGCATAAGGCAGGGGCACAAGTGCAGGCTAGGCATAAGGCAGGGGCACAAGTGCAGGCTAGGCATAAGGCAGGGGCACAAGTGCTGGCTAGGCATAAGGCAGGGGCACAAGTGCTGGCTAGGCATAAGGCAGGGGCACAAGTGCTGGCTAGGCATAAGGCAGGGGCACAAGTGCTGGCTAGGCATAAGGCAGGGGCACAAGTGCGGGCTAGGCATAAGGGAGGGGCACAAGTGCGGGCTAGGCATAAGGCAGGGGCACAAGTGCGGGCTAGGCATAAGGCAGGGGCACAAGTGCGGGCTAGGCATAAGGCAGGGGCACAAGTGCGTGCTAGGCATAAGGCAGGGGCACAAGTGCGGGCTAGGCATAAGGCAGGGGCACAAGTGCGGGCTAGGCATAAGGCAGGGGCACAAGTGCGGGCTAGGCATAAGGCAGGGGCACAAGTGCGGGCTAGGCATAAGGCAGGGGCACAAGTGCGGGCTAGGCATAAGGCAGGGGCACGAGTGCTGGCTAGGCATAAGGCAGGGGCACGAGTGCTGGCTAGGCATAAGGCAGGGGCACGAGTGCTGGCTAGGCATAAGGCAGGGGCACGAGTGCTGGCTAGGCATAAGGCAGGGGCACGAGTGCTGGCTAGGCATAAGGCAGGGGCACGAGTGCTGGCTAGGCATAAGGCAGGGGCACGAGTGCAGGCTAGGCATAAGGCAGGGGCACGAGTGCAGGCTAGGCATAAGGCAGGGGCACAAGTGCGGGCTAGTCTTTAGGCAGGGGCACAAGTGCAAACTAACCATAAGGCAGAGGCACAAGTGCAGGCTAGGCATAAGGCAGGGGCACAAGTGCAGGCTAGGCATAAGGCAGGGGCACAAGTGCAGGCAAGGCATAAGGCAGGGGCACAAGTGCAGGCTAGGCATAAGGCAGGGGCACAAGTGCAGGCTAGGCATAAGGCAGGGGCACAAGTGCTGGCTAGGCATAAGGCAGGGGCACAAGTGCTGGCTAGGCATAAGGCAGGGGCACAAGTGCTGGCTAGGCATAAGGCAGGGGCACAAGTGCTGGCTAGGCATAAGGCAGGGGCACAAGTGCGGGCTAGGCATAAGGGAGGGGCACAAGTGCGGGCTAGGCATAAGGCAGGGGCACAAGTGCGGGCTAGGCATAAGGCAGGGGCACAAGTGCGGGCTAGGCATAAGGCAGGGGCACAAGTGCGTGCTAGGCATAAGGCAGGGGCACAAGTGCGGGCTAGGCATAAGGCAGGGGCACAAGTGCGGGCTAGGCATAAGGCAGGGGCACAAGTGCGGGCTAGGCATAAGGCAGGGGCACAAGTGCGGGCTAGGCATAAGGCAGGGGCACAAGTGCGGGCTAGGCATAAGGCAGGGGCACAAGTGCGGGCTAGGCATAAGGCAGGGGCACAAGTGCGGGCTAGGCATAAGGCAGGTGCACAAGTGCGGGCTAGGCATAAGGCAGGGGCACAAGTGCGGGCTAGGCATAAGGCAGGGGCACAAGTGCGGGCTAGGCATAAGGCAGGGGCACAAGTGCGGGCTAGGCATAAGGCAGGGGCACAAGTGCGGGCTAGGCATAAGGCAGGGGCACAAGTGCGGGCTAGGCATAAGGCAGGGGCACAAGTGCGGGCTAGGCATAAGGCAGGGGCACAAGTGCGGGCTAGGCTTTAGGCAGGGGCACAAGTGCAAACTAAGCATAAGGCAGAGGAACAAGTGCAGGCTACGCATAAGGCAGGGGCACAAGTGCTGGCTAGGCATAAGGCAGGGGCACAAGTGCTGGCTAGGCATAAGGCAGGGGCACAAGTGCTGGCTAGGCATAAGGCAGGGGCACAAGTGCTGGCTAGGCATAAGGCAGGGGCACAAGTGCTGGCTAGGCATAAGGCAGGGGCACAAGTGCTGGCTAGGCATAAGGCAGGGGCACAAGTGCTGGCTAGGCATAAGGCAGGGGCACAAGTGCTGGCTAGGCATAAGGCAGGGGCACAAGTGCTGGCTAGGCATAAGGCAGGGGCACAAGTGCTGGCTAGGCATAAGGCAGGGGCACAAGTGCTGGCTAGGCATAAGGCAGGGGCACAAGTGCTGGCTAGGCATAAGGCAGGGGCACAAGTGCTGGCTAGGCATAAGGCAGGGGCACAAGTGCTGGCTAGGCATAAGGCAGGGGCACAAGTGCTGGCTAGGCATAAGGCAGGGGCACAAGTGCTGGCTAGGCATAAGGCAGGGGCACAAATGCAGGCTAGGCATAAGGCAGGGGCACAAGTGCAGGCTAGGCATAAGGCAGGGGCACAAGTGCAGGCTAGGCATAAGGCAGGGGCACAAGTGCAGGCTAGGCATAAGGCAGGGGCACAAGTGCAGGCTAGGCATAAGGCAGGGGCACAAGTGCTGGCTAGGCATAAGGCAGGGGCACAAGTGCTGGCTAGGCATAAGGCAGGGGCACAAATGCAGGCTAGGCATAAGGCAGGGGCACAAGTGCAGGCTAGCCATAAGGCAGGGGCACAAGTGCAGGCTAGGCATAAGGCAGGGGCACAAGTGCGGGCTAGGCATAAGGCAGGGGAAAAAGTGCGGGCTAGGCATAAGGCAGGGGAAAAAGTGCGGGCTAGGCATAAGGCAGGGGAAAAAGTGCGGGCTAGGCATAAGGCAGGGGAAAAAGTGCGGGCTAGGCTTTAGGCAGGGGCACAAGTGCAAACTAAGCATAAGGCAGAGGAACAAGTGCAGGCTAGGCATAAGGCAGGGGCACAAGTGCTGGCTAGGCATAAGGCAGGGGCACAAGTGCTGGCTAGGCATAAGGCAGGGGCACAAGTGCTGGCTAGGCATAAGGCAGGGGCACAAGTGCTGGCTAGGCATAAGGCAGGGGCACAAGTGCTGGCTAGGCATAAGGCAGGGGCACAAGTGCTGGCTAGGCATAAGGCAGGGGCACAAGTGCTGGCTAGGCATAAGGCAGGGGCACAAGTGCTGGCTAGGCATAAGGCAGGGGCACAAGTGCTGGCTAGGCATAAGGCAGGGGCACAAGTGCTGGCTAGGCATAAGGCAGGGGCACAAGTGCTGGCTAGGCATAAGGCAGGGGCACAAGTGCTGGCTAGGCATAAGGCAGGGGCACAAGTGCTGGCTAGGCATAAGGCAGGGGCACAAGTGCTGGTTAGGCATAAGACAGGGGCACAAGTGCTGGCTAGGCATAAGGCAGGGGCACAAGTGCAGGCTAGGCATAAGGCAGGGGCACAAGTGCAGGCTAGGCATAAGGCAGGGGCACAAGTGATGGCTACACATAAGGCATACGGCTAACTCTTTGCACTCTTTGCATAAAGGGATAGGCACCCTTAGGGGTGAAGAGCTAGCTTTCACCCCTCTACTCTGTACTTTGTTGTACAGTGCGGAGCCACTCCATAACCCCCATGCTCCAAGCGACCAGGCACATCTTGTCTGTCCTCCGTAAATGGGTAATGCCTTCGTCCCCAATTAGTCGTGCATGTGCATTCAGACGGGACAAGAGCGAAGAGCGTAAAGCCTGCCCTGTGTGCATAACCAACATGAAGCTAAAGACAAAAAAACAATAATGCAAGGGGCTCAAAAGTGCGGGCTAGGCATAAGGCAGGGGCACGAGTGCGGGCTAGGCATAAGGCAGGGGCACGAGTGCAGGCTAGGCAAAAGGCAGGGGCACGAGTGCAGGCTAGGCATAAGGCAGGGGCACGAGTGCAGGCTAGGCATAAGGCAGGGGCAGGAGTGCAGGCTAGGCATAAGGCAGGGGCAGGAGTGCAGGCTAGGCATAAGGCAGGGTCACAAGTGCGGGCTAGTCTTTAGGCAGGGGCACAAGTGCAAACTAACCATAAGGCAGAGGCACAAGTGCAGGCTAGGCATAAGGCAGGGGCACAAGTGCAGGCAAGGCATAAGGCAGGGGCACAAGTGCAGGCTAGGCATAAGGCAGGGGCACAAGTGCGGGCTAGGCATAAGGCAGGGGCACAAGTGCGGGCTAGGCATAAGGCAGGGGCACAAGTGCGGGCTAGGCATAAGGCAGGGGCACAAGTGCTGGCTAGGCATAAGGCAGGGGCACAAGTGCTGGCTAGGCATAAGGCAGGGGCACAAGTGCTGGCAAGGCATAAGGCAGGGGCACAAGTGCTGGCTAGGCATAAGGCAGGGGCACGAGTGCTGGCTAGGCATAAGGCGGGGCACGAGTGCAGGCTAGGCATAAGGCAGGGGCACGAGTGCAGGCTAGGCATAAGGCAGGGGCACGAGTGCAGGCTAGGCATAAGGCAGGGGCACGAGTGCAGGCTAGGCATAAGGCAGGGGCACGAGTGCAGGCTAGGCATAAGGCATGGGCACGAGTGCAGGCTAGGCATAAAGCAGGGGCACGAGTGCAAGCTAGGCATAAGGCAGGGGCACGAGTGCAGGCTAGGCATAAGGCAGGGGCACGAGTGCAGGCTAGGCATAAGGCAGGGGCACAAGTGCGGGCTAGTCTTTAGGCAGGGGCACAAGTGCAAACTAACCATAAGGCAGAGGCACAAGTGCAGGCTAGGCATAAGGCAGGGGCACAAGGGCAGGCTAGGCATAAGGCAGGGGCACAAGTGCGGGCTAGGCATAAGGCAGGGGCACAAGTGCGGGCTAGGCATAAGGCAGGGGCACAAGTGCGGACTAGGCATAAGGCAGGGGCACAAGTGCGGGCTAGGCATAAGGCAGGGGCACAAGTGCGGGCTAGGCATAAGGCAGGGGCACAAGTGCGGGCTAGGCATAAGGCAGGGGCACAAGTGCGGGCTAGGCATAAGGCAGGGGCACAAGTGCGGGCTAGGCATAAGGCAGGGGCACAAGTGCGGGCTAGGCATAAGGCAGGGGCACAAGTGCAAACTAAGCATAAGGCAGTGGAACAAGTGCAGGCTAGGCATAAGGCAGGGGCACAAGTGCTGGCTAGGCATAAGGCAGGGGCACAAGTGCTGGCTAGGCATAAGGCAGGGGCACAAGTGCTGGCTAGGCATAAGGCAGGGGCACAAGTGCTGGCTAGGCATAAGGCAGGGGCACAAGTGCTGGCCAGGCATAAGGCAGGGGCACAAGTGCTGGCTAGGCATAAGGCAGGGGCACAAGTGCTGGCTAGGCATAAGGCAGGGGCACAAGTGCTGGCTAGGCATAAGGCAGGGGCACAAGTGCTGGCTAGGCATAAGGCAGGGGCACAAGTGCTGGCTAGGCATAAGGCAGGGGCACAAGTGCTGGCTAGGCATAAGGCAGGGGCACAAGTGCGGGCTAGGCATAAGGCAGGGGCACAAGTGCGGGCTAGGCATAAGGCAGGGGCACAAGTGCGGGCTAGGCATAAGGCAGGGGCACAAGTGCGGGCTAGGCATAAGGCAGGGGCACAAGTGCGGGCTAGGCATAAGGTAGGGGCACAAGTGCGGACTAGGCATAAGGCAGGGGCACAAGTGCGGGCTAGGCATAAGGCAGGGGCACAAGTGCGGGCTAGGCATAAGGCAGGGGCACAAGTGCGGGCTAGGCATAAGGCAGGGGCACAAGTGCGGGCTAGGCATAAGGCAGGGGCACAAGTGCGGGCTAGGCATAAGGCAGGGGCACAAGTGCGGGCTAGGCATAAGGCAGGGGCACAAGTGCGGGCTAGGCATAAGGCAGGGGCACAAGTGCGGGCTAGGCTTTAGGCAGGGGCACAAGTGCAAACTAAGCATAAGGCAGAGGAACAAGTGCAGGCTAGGCATAAGGCAGGGGCACAAGTGCTGGCTAGGCATAAGGCAGGGGCACAAGTGCTGGCTAGGCATAAGGCAGGGGCACAAGTGCTGGCTAGGCATAAGGCAGGGGCACAAGTGCTGGCTAGGCATAAGGCAGGGGCACAAGTGCGGGCTAGGCATAAGGCAGGGGCACAAGTGCGGGCTAGGCATAAGGCAGGGGCACAAGTGCGGGCTAGGCATAAGGCAGGGGCACAAGTGCGGGCTAGGCATAAGGCAGGGGCACAAGTGCGGGCTAGGCATAAGGCAGGGGCACAAGTGCGGGCTAAGCATAAGGCAGGGGCACAAGTGCAAACTAAGCATAAGGCAGTGGAACAAGTGCAGGCTAGGCATAAGGCAGGGGCACAAGTGCTGGCTAGGCATAAGGCAGGGGCACAAGTGCTGGCTAGGCATAAGGCAGGGGCACAAGTGCTGGCTAGGCATAAGGCAGGGGCACAAGTGCTGGCTAGGCATAAGGCAGGGGCACAAGTGCTGGCTAGGCATAAGGCAGGGGCACAAGTGCTGGCTAGGCATAAGGCAGGGGCACAAGTGCTGGCTAGGCATAAGGCAGGGGCACAAGTGCTGGCTAGGCATAAGGCAGGGGCACAAGTGCTGGCTAGGCATAAGGCAGGGGCACAAGTGCTGGCTAGGCATAAGGCAGGGGCACAAGTGCTGGCTAGGCATAAGGCAGGGGCACAAGTGCGGGCTAGGCATAAGGCAGGGGCACAAGTGCGGGCTAGGCATAAGGCAGGGGCACAAGTGCGGGCTAGGCATAAGGCAGGGGCACAAGTGCGGGCTAGGCATAAGGCAGGGGCACAAGTGCGGGCTAGGCATAAGGTAGGGGCACAAGTGCGGACTAGGCATAAGGCAGGGGCACAAGTGCGGGCTAGGCATAAGGCAGGGGCACAAGTGCGGGCTAGGCATAAGGCAGGGGCACCTATGCAGGCTAGGCTTAAGGCAGGGGCACAAGTGATGGCTACACATAAGGCATACAGCTAACTCTTTGCACTCTTTGCATAAAGGGATAGGCACCCTTAGGGGTGAAGAGCTAGCTTTCACCCCTATACTCTGTACTTTGTTGTTCAGTGCGGAGCCAGTCCATAACCCCCATGCTCCAAGCGACCAGGCACATCTTGTCTGTCCTCCGTAAATGGGTAATGCCTTCGTCCCCAATTACAGTCGTGCATGTGCATTCAGACGGGACAAGAGCGAAGAGCGTAAAGCCTGCCCTGTGTGCATAACCAACATGAAGCTAAAGACAAAAAAACAATAATGCAAGGGGCTCAAAAGTGCTGGCTAGGCATAAGGCAGGGGCACAAGTGCTGGCTAGGCATAAGGCAGGGGCACAAGTGCTGGCTAGGCATAAGGCAGGGACACAAGTGCTGGCTAGGCATAAGGCAGGGGCACAAGTGCGGGCTAGGCATAAGGCAGGGGCACAAGTGCGGGCTAGGCATAAGGCAGGGGCACAAGTGCGGGCTAGACATAAGGCAGGGGCACAAGTGCGGGCTAGACATAAGGCAGGGGCACAAGTGCGGGCTAGGCATAAGGCAGGGGCACAAGTGCAGGCTAGGCATAAGGCAGGGGCACAAGTGCAGGCTAGGCATAAGGCAGGGGCACAAGTGCAGGCTAGGCATAAGGCAGGGGCACAAGTGCAGGCTAGGCATAAGGCAGGGGCACAAGTGCAGGCTAGGCATAAGGCAGGGGCACAAGTGCAGGCTAGGCATAAGGCAGGGGGCACAAGTGCAGGCTAGGCATAAGGCAGGGGCACAAGTGCAGGCTAGGCATAAGGCAGGGGCACAAGTGCAGGCTAGGCATAAGGCAGGGGCACAAGTGCAGGCTAGGCATAAGGCAGGGGCACAAGTGCAGGCTAGGCATAAGGCAGGGCACAAGTGCGGGCTAGGCATAAGGCAGGGGCACAAGTGCGGGCTAGGCTTTAGGCAGGGGCACAAGTGCAAACTAAGCATAAGGCAGAGGCACAAGGGCAGGCTACGCATAAGGCAGAAGCACAAGTGCAGGCTAGGCATAAGGCAGGGGCACAAGTGCAGGCTAGGCATAAGGCAGGGGCACAAGTGCTGGCTAGGCATAAGGCAGGGGCACAAGTGCTGGCTAGGCATAAGGCAGGGGCACAAGTGCAGGCTAGGCATAAGGCAGGGGCACAAGTGCGGACTAGGCATAAGGCAGGGGCACAAGTGCGGGCTAGGCATAAGGCAGGGGCACAAGTGCGGGCTAGGCATAAGGCAGGGGCACAAGTGCGGGCTAGGCATAAGGCAGGGGCACAAGTGCGGGCTAGGCATAAGGCAGGGGCACAAGTGCGGGCTAGGCATAAGGCAGGGGCACAAGTGCTGGCTAGGCATAAGGCAGGGGTACAAGTGCTGCCTAGGCATCAGGCAGGGGCAAAAGTGCTGGCTAGGCATAAGGCAGGGGCAAAAGTGCTGGCTAGGCATAAGGCAGGGGCAAAAGTGCTGGCTAGGCATAAGGCAGGGGCACAAATGCAGGCTAGGCATAAGGCAGGGGCACAAGTGCAGGCTAGGCATAAGGCAGGGGCACAAGTGGTGGCTAGGCATAAGGCAGGGGCACAAGTGCTGGCTAGGCATAAGGCAGGGGCACAAGTGCTGGCTAGGCATAAGGCAGGGGCACAAGTGTGGGCTAGGCTTTAGGCAGGGGCACAAGTACAAACTAGGCTTTAGGCAGGGGCACAAGTACAAACTAAGCATAAGGCAGAGGCACAAGTGCAAGCTAGGCATAAGGCAGGGGCACCTATGCAGGCTAGGCTTGAGGCAGGGGCACAAGTGATGGCTACACATAAGGCATACAGCTAACTCTTTGCACTCTTTGCATAAAGGGATAGGCACCCTTAGGGGTGAAGAGCTAGCTTTCACCCCTCTACTCTGTACTTTGTTGTTCAGTGCGGAGCCAGTCCATAACCCCCATGCTCCAAGCGACCAGGCACATCTTGTCTGTCCTCCGTAAATGGATAATGCCTTCGTCCCCAATTACAGTCGTGCATGTGCATTCAGACGGGACAAGAGCGAAGAGCGTAAAGCCTGCCCTGTGTGCATAACCAACATGAAGCTAAAGACAAAAAAACAATAATGCAAGTTGCTCAAAAGTGCTGGCTAGGCATAAGGCAGGGGCACAAGTGCTGGCTAGGCATAAGGCAGGGGCACAAGTGCTGGCTAGGCATAAGGCAGGGGCACAAGTGCTGGCTAGGCATAAGGCAGGGATGCAAGTGCTGGCTAGGCATAAGGCAGGGGCGCAAGTGCGGGCTAGGCATAAGGCAGGGGCACAAGTGCAGGCTAGGCATAAGGCAGGGGCACAAGTGCGGGCTAGGCATAAGGCAGGGGCACAAGTGCGGGCTAGGCATAAGGCAGGGGCACAAGTGCTGGCTAGGCATAAGGCAGGGGCACAAGTTCGGGCTAGGCATAAGGCAGGGGCACAAGTGCAGGCTAGGCATAAGGCAGGGGCACAAGTGCAGGCTAGGCATATGGCAGGGGCACAAGTGCAGGCTAGGCATAAGGCAGGGGCACAAGTGCAGGCTAGGCATAAGGCAGGGGCACAAGTGCAGGCTAGGCATAAGGCAGGGGCACAAGTGCAGGCTAGGCATAAGGCAGGGGGCACAAGTGCAGGCTAGGCATAAGGCAGGGGCACAAGTGCAGGCTAGGCATAAGGCAGGGGCACAAGTGCAGGCTAGGCATAAGGCAGGGGCACAAGTGCAGGCTAGGCATAAGGCAGGGGCACGAGTGCTGGCTAGGCATAAGGCAGGGGCACGAGTGCTGGCTAGGCATAAGGCAGGGGCACGAGTGCTGGCTAGGCATAAGGCAGGGGCACGAGTGCTGGCTAGGCATAAGGCAGGGGCACGAGTGCTGGCTAGGCATAAGGCAGGGGCACGAGTGCTGGCTAGGCATAAGGCAGGGGCACGAGTGCTGGCTAGGCATAAGGCAGGGGCACGAGTGCTGGCTAGGCATAAGGCAGGGGCACGAGTGCTGGCTAGGCATAAGGCAGGGGCACGAGTGCTGGCTAGGCATAAGGCAGGGGCACGAGTGCTGGCTAGGCATAAGGCAGGGGCACGAGTGCAGGCTAGGCATAAGGCAGGGGCACAAGTGCAGGCTAGGCATAAGGCAGGGCACAAGTGCGGGCTAGGCATAAGGCAGGGGCACAAGTGCGGGCTAGGCTTTCGGCAGGGGCACAAGTGCAAACTAAGCATAAGGCAGGGGCACAAGGGCAGGCTAGGCATAAGGCAGAAGCACAAGTGCAGGCTAGGCATAAGGCAGGGGCACAAGTGCAGGCTAGGCATAAGGCAGGGGCACAAGTGCAGGCTAGGCATAAGGCAGGGGCACAAGCGCAGGCTAGGCATAAGGCAGGGGCACAAGTGCAGGCTAGGCATAAGGCAGGGGCACAAGTGCAGGCTAGGCATAAGGCAGGGGCACAAGTGCGGGCTAGGCTTTCGGCAGGGGCACAAGTGCAAACTAAGCATAAGGCAGGGGCACAAGGGCAGGCTAGTCATAAGGCAGAAGCACAAGTGCAGGCTAGGCATAAGGCAGGGGCACAAGTGCAGGCTAGGCATAAGGCAGGGGCACAAGTGCAGGCTAGGCATAAGGCAGGGGCACAAGTGCAGGCTAGGCATAAGGCAGGGGCACAAGTGCTGGCTAGGCATAAGGCAGGGGCACAAGTGCTGGCTAGGCATAAGGCAGGGGCACAAGTGCTGGCTAGGCATAAGGCAGGGGCACAAGTGCGGGCTAGGCATAAGGCAGGGGCACAAGTGCGGGCTAGGCATAAGGCAGGGGCACAAGTGCGGGCTAGGCATAAGGCAGGGGCAAAAGTGCGGGCTAGGCTTTAGGCAGGGGCACAAGTGCAAACTAAGCATAAGGCAGAGGAACAAGTGCAGGCTAGGCATAAGGCAGGGGCACAAGTGCGGGCTAGGCATAAGGCAGGGGCACAAGTGCTGGCTAGGCATAAGGCTGGGGCACAAGTGCGGGCTAGGCATAAGGCAGGGGCACAAGTGCTGGCTAGGCATAAGGCAGGGGCACAAGTGCTGGCTAGGCATAAGGCAGGGGCACAAGTGCTGGCTAGGCATAAGGCAGGGGCACAAGTGCTGGCTAGGCATAAGGCAGGGGCACAAGTGCTGGCTAGGCATAAGGCAGGGGCACAAGTGCTGGCTAGGCATAAGGCAGGGGCACAAGTGCTGGCTAGGCATAAGGCAGGGGCACAAGTGCTGGCTAGGCATAAGGCACGGGCACAAGTGCTGGCTAGGCATAAGGCAGGGGCACAAGTGCTGGCTAGGCATAAGGCAGGGGCACAAGTGCTGGTTAGGCATAAGGCAGGGGCACAAGTGCTGGCTAGGCATAAGGCAGGGGCACAAGTGCAGGCTAGGCATAAGGCAGGGGCACAAGTGCAGGCTAGGCATAAGGCAGGGGCACAAGTGCAGGCTAGGCATAAGGCAGGGGCACAAGTGCAGGCTAGGCATAAGGCAGGGGGCACAAGTGCAGGCTAGGCATAAGGCAGAGGCACAAGTGCAGGCTAGGCATAAGACAGGGGCACAAGTGCAGGCTAGGCATAAGGCAGTGGCACAAGTGATGGCTACACATAAGGCATACGGCTAACTCTTTGCACTCTTTGCATAAAGGGATAGGCACCCTTAGGGGTGAAGAGCTAGCTTTCACCCCTCTACTCTGTACTTTGTCGTACAGTGCGGAGCCACTCCATAACCCACATGCTCCAAGCGACCAGGCATATCTTGTCTGTCCTCCGTAAATGGGTAATGCCTTCGTCCCCAATTACAGTCGTGCATGTGCATTCAGACGGGACAAGAGCGAAGAGCGTAAAGCCTGCCCTGTGTGCATAACCAACATGAAGCTAAAGACAAAAAAACAATAATGCAAGGGGCTCAAAAGTGCTGGCTAGGCATAAGGCAGGGGCACAAGTGCTGGCTAGGCATAAGGCAGGGGCACAAGTGCTGGCTAGGCATAAGGCAGGGGCACAAGTGCTGGCTAGGCATAAGGCAGGGGCACACGTGCGGGCTAGGCATAAGGCAGGGGCACAAGTGCTGGCTAGGCATAAGGCAGGGGCACAAGTGCTGGCTAGGCATAAGGCAGGGGCACAAGTGCTGGCTAGGCATAAGGCAGGGGCACAAGTGCTGGCTAGGCATAAGGCAGGGGCACAAGTGCTGGCTAGGCATAAGGCAGGGGCACAAGTGCAGGCTAGGCATAAGGCAGGGGCACAAGTGCTGGCTAGGCATAAGGCAGGGGCACAAGTGCTGGCTAGGCATAAGGCAGGGGCACAAGTGCTGGCAAGGCATAAGGCAGGGGCACAAGTGCTGGCTAGGCATAAGGCAGGGGCACAAGTGCTGGCTAGGCATAAGGCAGGGGCACAAGTGCTGGCTAGGCATAAGGCAGGGGCACAAGTGCTGGCTAGGCATAAGGCAGGGGCACAAGTGCTGGCTAGGCATAAGGCAGGGGCACAAGTGCGGGCTAGGCATAAGGCAGGGGCACAAGTGCGGGCTAGGCATAAGGCAGGGGCACAAGTGCTGGCTAGGCATAAGGCAGGGGCACAAGTGCTGGCTAGGCATAAGGCAGGGGCACAAGTGCGGTCTAGGCATAAGGCAGGGGCACAAGTGCAGACTAGGCATAAGGCAGGGGCACAAGTGCAGACTAGGCATAAGGCAGGGGGCACAAGTGCAGGCTAGGCATAAGGCAGGGGCACAAGTGCAGGCTAGGCATAAGGCAGTGGAACAAGTGCAGGCTAGGCATAAGGCAGGGGCACGAGTGCGGGCTAGGCATAAGGCAGGGGCACGAGTGCGGGCTAGGCATAAGGCAGGGGCACGATTGCGGGCTAGGCATAAGGCAGGGGCACGAGTGCGGGCTAGGCATAAGGCAGGGGCACAAGTGCGGGCTAGGCATAAGGCAGGGGCACGAGTGCAGGCTAGGCATAAGGCAAGGGCACGAGTGCAGTCTAGGCATAAGGCAGGGGCACGAGTGCAGGCTAGGCATAAGGCAGGGGCACGAGTGCAGGCTAGGCATAAGGCAGGGGCAGGAGTGCAGGCTAGGCATAAAGCAGGGTCACAAGTGCGGGCTAGTCTTTAGGCAGGGGCACAAGTGCAAACTAACCATAAGGCAGAGGCACAAGTGCAGGCTAGGCATAAGGCAGGGGCACAAGTGCAGGCTAGGCATAAGGCAGGGGCACAAGTGCAGGCTAGGCATAAGGCAGGGGCACAAGTGCGGGCTAGGCATAAGGCAGGGGCACAAGTGCGGGCTAGGCATAAGGCAGGGGCACAAGTGCGGGCTAGGCATAAGGCAGGGGCACAAGTGCGGGCTAGGCATAAGGCAGGGGCACAAGTGCGGGCTAGGCATAAGGCAGGGGCACAAGTGCGGGCTAGGCATAAGGCAGGGGCACAAGTGCGGGCTAGGCATAAGGCAGGGGCACAAGTGCGGGCTAGGCATAAGGCAGGGGCACAAGTGCGGGCTAGGCATAAGGCAGGGGCACAAGTGCGGGCTAGGCATAAGGCAGGGGCACAAGTGCGGGCTAGGCATAAGGCAGGGGCACAAGTGCGGGCTAGGCATAAGGCAGGGGCACAAGTGCGGGCTAGGCATAAGGCAGGGGCACAAGTGCGGGCTAGGCATAAGGCAGGGGCACAAGTGCGGGCTAGGCTTTAGGCAGGGGCACAAGTGCAAACTAAGCATAAGGCAGAGTAACAAGTGCAGGCTAGGCATAAGGCAGGGGCACAAGTGCTGGCTAGGCATAAGGCAGGGGCACAAGTGCAGACTAGGCATAAGGCAGGGGGCACAAGTGCAGGCTAGGCATAAGGCAGGGGCACAAGTGCAGGCTAGGCATAAGGCAGTGGAACAAGTGCAGGCTAGGCATAAGGCAGGGGCACGAGTGCGGGCTAGGCATAAGGCAGGGGCACGAGTGCGGGCTAGGCATAAGGCAGGGGCACGAGTGCGGGCTAGGCATAAGGCAGGGGCACGAGTGCGGGCTAGGCATAAGGCAGGGGCACGAGTGCGGGCTAGGCATAAGGCAGGGGCACGAGTGCAGGCTAGGCATAAGGCAGGGGCACGAGTGCAGGCTAGGCATAAGGCAGGGGCACGAGTGCAGGCTAGGCATAAGGCAGGGGCACGAGTGCAGGCTAGGCATAAGGCAGGGGCAGGAGTGCAGGCTAGGCATAAAGCAGGGTCACAAGTGCGGGCTAGTCTTTAGGCAGGGGCACAAGTGCAAACTAACCATAAGGCAGAGGCACAAGTGCAGGCTTGGCATAAGGCAGGGGCACAAGTGCAGGCTAGGCATAAGGCAGGGGCACAAGTGCAGGCTAGGCATAAGGCAGGGGCACAAATGCGGGCTAGGCATAAGGCAGGGGCACAAGTGCGGGCTAGGCATAAGGCAGGGGCACAAGTGCGGGCTAGGCATAAGGCAGGGGCACAAGTGCGGGCTAGGCATAAGGCAGGGGCACAAGTGCGGGCTAGGCATAAGGCAGGGGCACAAGTGCGGGCTAGGCATAAGGCAGGGGCACAAGTGCGGGCTAGGCATAAGGCAGGGGCACAAGTGCGGGCTAGGCATAAGGCAGGGGCACAAGTGCGGGCTAGGCATAAGGCAGGGGCACAAGTGCGGGCTAGGCATAAGGCAGGGGCACAAGTGCGGGCTAGGCATAAGGCAGGGGCACAAGTGCGGGCTAGGCATAAGGCAGGGGCACAAGTGCGGGCTAGGCATAAGGCAGGGGCACAAGTGCGGGCTAGGCATAAGGCAGGGGCACAAGTGCGGGCTAGGCATAAGGCAGGGGCACAAGTGCGGGCTAGGCTTTAGGCAGGGGCACAAGTGCAAACTAAGCATAAGGCAGAGTAACAAGTGCAGGCTAGGCATAAGGCAGGGGCACAAGTGCTGGCTAGGCATAAGGCAGGGTCACGAGTGCTGGCTAGGCATAAGGCAGGGGCACGAGTGCTGGCTAGGCATAAGGCAGGGGCACGAGTGCTGGCTAGGCATAAGGCAGGGGCACGAGTGCTGGCTAGGCATAAGGCAGGGGCACGAGTGCTGGCTAGGCATAAGGCAAGGGCACGAGTGCTGGCTAGGCATAAGGCAGGGGCACGAGTGCAGGCTAGGCATAAGGCAGGGGCACGAGTGCAGGCTAGGCATAAGGCAGGGGCACGAGTGCAGGCTAGGCATAAGGCAGGGGCACGAGTGCAGGCTAGGCATAAGGCAGGGGCACGAGTGCAGGCTAGGCATAAGGCAGGGGCACGAGTGCAGGCTAGGCATAAGGCAGGGGCACGAGTGCAGGCTAGGCATAAGGCATGGGCACGAGTGCTGGCTAGGCATAAGGCAGGGGCACAAGTGCTGGCTAGGCATAAGGCAGGGGCACAAGTGCTGGCTAGGCATAAGGCAGGGGCACAAGTGCTGGCTAGGCATAAGGCAGGGGCACAAGTGCTGGCTAGGCATAAGGCACGGGCACAAGTGCTGGCTAGGCATAAGGCAGGGGCACAAGTGCTGGCTAGGCATAAGGCAGGGGCACAAGTGCTGGTTAGGCATAAGGCAGGGGCACAAGTGCTGGCTAGGCATAAGGCAGGGGCACAAGTGCAGGCTAGGCATAAGGCAGGGGCACAAGTGCAGGCTAGGCATAAGGCAGGGGCACAAGTGCAGGCTAGGCATAAGGCAGGGGCACAAGTGCAGGCTAGGCATAAGGCAGGGGGCACAAGTGCAGGCTAGGCATAAGGCAGAGGCACAAGTGCAGGCTAGGCATAAGGCAGGGGCACAAGTGCAGGCTAGGCATAAGGCAGTGGCACAAGTGATGGCTACACATAAGGCATACGGCTAACTCTTTGCACTCTTTGCATAAAGGGATAGGCACCCTTAGGGGTGAAGAGCTAGCTTTCACCCCTCTACTCTGTACTTTGTCGTACAGTGCGGAGCCACTCCATAACCCACATGCTCCAAGCGACCAGGCATATCTTGTCTGTCCTCCGTAAATGGGTAATGCCTTCGTCCCCAATTACAGTCGTGCATGTGCATTCAGACGGGACAAGAGCGAAGAGCGTAAAGCCTGCCCTGTGTGCATAACCAACATGAAGCTAAAGACAAAAAAACAATAATGCAAGGGGCTCAAAAGTGCTGGCTAGGCATAAGGCAGGGGCACAAGTGCTGGCTAGGCATAAGGCAGGGGCACAAGTGCTGGCTAGGCATAAGGCAGGGGCACAAGTGCTGGCTAGGCATAAGGCAGGGGCACACGTGCGGGCTAGGCATAAGGCAGGGGCACAAGTGCTGGCTAGGCATAAGGCAGGGGCACAAGTGCTGGCTAGGCATAAGGCAGGGGCACAAGTGCTGGCTAGGCATAAGGCAGGGGCACAAGTGCTGGCTAGGCATAAGGCAGGGGCACAAGTGCTGGCTAGGCATAAGGCAGGGGCACAAGTGCAGGCTAGGCATAAGGCAGGGGCACAAGTGCTGGCTAGGCATAAGGCAGGGGCACAAGTGCTGGCTAGGCATAAGGCAGGGGCACAAGTGCTGGCAAGGCATAAGGCAGGGGCACAAGTGCTGGCTAGGCATAAGGCAGGGGCACAAGTGCTGGCTAGGCATAAGGCAGGGGCACAAGTGCTGGCTAGGCATAAGGCAGGGGCACAAGTGCTGGCTAGGCATAAGGCAGGGGCACAAGTGCTGGCTAGGCATAAGGCAGGGGCACAAGTGCGGGCTAGGCATAAGGCAGGGGCACAAGTGCGGGCTAGGCATAAGGCAGGGGCACAAGTGCTGGCTAGGCATAAGGCAGGGGCACAAGTGCTGGCTAGGCATAAGGCAGGGGCACAAGTGCGGTCTAGGCATAAGGCAGGGGCACAAGTGCAGACTAGGCATAAGGCAGGGGCACAAGTGCAGACTAGGCATAAGGCAGGGGGCACAAGTGCAGGCTAGGCATAAGGCAGGGGCACAAGTGCAGGCTAGGCATAAGGCAGTGGAACAAGTGCAGGCTAGGCATAAGGCAGGGGCACGAGTGCGGGCTAGGCATAAGGCAGGGGCACGAGTGCGGGCTAGGCATAAGGCAGGGGCACGATTGCGGGCTAGGCATAAGGCAGGGGCACGAGTGCGGGCTAGGCATAAGGCAGGGGCACGAGTGCGGGCTAGGCATAAGGCAGGGGCACGAGTGCAGGCTAGGCATAAGGCAAGGGCACGAGTGCAGTCTAGGCATAAGGCAGGGGCACGAGTGCAGGCTAGGCATAAGGCAGGGGCACGAGTGCAGGCTAGGCATAAGGCAGGGGCAGGAGTGCAGGCTAGGCATAAAGCAGGGTCACAAGTGCGGGCTAGTCTTTAGGCAGGGGCACAAGTGCAAACTAACCATAAGGCAGAGGCACAAGTGCAGGCTAGGCATAAGGCAGGGGCACAAGTGCAGGCTAGGCATAAGGCAGGGGCACAAGTGCAGGCTAGGCATAAGGCAGGGGCACAAGTGCGGGCTAGGCATAAGGCAGGGGCACAAGTGCGGGCTAGGCATAAGGCAGGGGCACAAGTGCGGGCTAGGCATAAGGCAGGGGCACAAGTGCGGGCTAGGCATAAGGCAGGGGCACAAGTGCGGGCTAGGCATAAGGCAGGGGCACAAGTGCGGGCTAGGCATAAGGCAGGGGCACAAGTGCGGGCTAGGCATAAGGCAGGGGCACAAGTGCGGGCTAGGCATAAGGCAGGGGCACAAGTGCGGGCTAGGCATAAGGCAGGGGCACAAGTGCGGGCTAGGCATAAGGCAGGGGCACAAGTGCGGGCTAGGCATAAGGCAGGGGCACAAGTGCGGGCTAGGCATAAGGCAGGGGCACAAGTGCGGGCTAGGCATAAGGCAGGGGCACAAGTGCGGGCTAGGCATAAGGCAGGGGCACAAGTGCGGGCTAGGCATAAGGCAGGGGCACAAGTGCGGGCTAGGCTTTAGGCAGGGGCACAAGTGCAAACTAAGCATAAGGCAGAGTAACAAGTGCAGGCTAGGCATAAGGCAGGGGCACAAGTGCTGGCTAGGCATAAGGCAGGGGCACAAGTGCAGACTAGGCATAAGGCAGGGGGCACAAGTGCAGGCTAGGCATAAGGCAGGGGCACAAGTGCAGGCTAGGCATAAGGCAGTGGAACAAGTGCAGGCTAGGCATAAGGCAGGGGCACGAGTGCGGGCTAGGCATAAGGCAGGGGCACGAGTGCGGGCTAGGCATAAGGCAGGGGCACGAGTGCGGGCTAGGCATAAGGCAGGGGCACGAGTGCGGGCTAGGCATAAGGCAGGGGCACGAGTGCGGGCTAGGCATAAGGCAGGGGCACGAGTGCAGGCTAGGCATAAGGCAGGGGCACGAGTGCAGGCTAGGCATAAGGCAGGGGCACGAGTGCAGGCTAGGCATAAGGCAGGGGCACGAGTGCAGGCTAGGCATAAGGCAGGGGCACGAGTGCAGGCTAGGCATAAGGCAGGGGCAGGAGTGCAGGCTAGGCATAAAGCAGGGTCACAAGTGCGGGCTAGTCTTTAGGCAGGGGCACAAGTGCAAACTAACCATAAGGCAGAGGCACAAGTGCAGGCTTGGCATAAGGCAGGGGCACAAGTGCAGGCTAGGCATAAGGCAGGGGCACAAGTGCAGGCTAGGCATAAGGCAGGGGCACAAGTGCGGGCTAGGCATAAGGCAGGGGCACAAGTGCGGGCTAGGCATAAGGCAGGGGCACAAGTGCGGGCTAGGCATAAGGCAGGGGCACAAGTGCGGGCTAGGCATAAGGCAGGGGCACAAGTGCGGGCTAGGCATAAGGCAGGGGCACAAGTGCGGGCTAGGCATAAGGCAGGGGCACAAGTGCGGGCTAGGCATAAGGCAGGGGCACAAGTGCGGGCTAGGCATAAGGCAGGGGCACAAGTGCGGGCTAGGCATAAGGCAGGGGCACAAGTGCGGGCTAGGCATAAGGCAGGGGCACAAGTGCGGGCTAGGCATAAGGCAGGGGCACAAGTGCGGGCTAGGCATAAGGCAGGGGCACAAGTGCGGGCTAGGCATAAGGCAGGGGCACAAGTGCGGGCTAGGCATAAGGCAGGGGCACAAGTGCGGGCTAGGCATAAGGCAGGGGCACAAGTGCGGGCTAGGCATAAGGCAGGGGCACAAGTGCGGGCTAGGCATAAGGCAGGGGCACAAGTGCGGGCTAGGCTTTAGGCAGGGGCACAAGTGCAAACTAAGCATAAGGCAGAGTAACAAGTGCAGGCTAGGCATAAGGCAGGGGCACAAGTGCTGGCTAGGCATAAGGCAGGGTCACGAGTGCTGGCTAGGCATAAGGCAGGGGCACGAGTGCTGGCTAGGCATAAGGCAGGGGCACGAGTGCTGGCTAGGCATAAGGCAGGGGCACGAGTGCAGGCTAGGCATAAGGCAGGGGCACGAGTGCAGGCTAGGCATAAGGCAGGGGCACGAGTGCTGGCTAGGCATAAGGCAGGGGTACGAGTGCAGGCTAGGCATAAGGCAGGGGCACGAGTGCAGGCTAGGCATAAGGCAGGGGCACGAGTGCTGGCTAGGCATAAGGCAGGGGCACGAGTGCTGGCTAGGCATAAGGCAGGGGCACGAGTGCTGGCTAGGCATAAGGCAGGGGCACGAGTGCTGGCTAGGCATAAGGCAGGGGCACGAGTGCTGGCTAGGCATAAGGCAGGGGCACGAGTGCTGGCTAGGCATAAGGCAGGGGCACGAGTGCTGGCTAGGCATAAGGCAGGGGCACGAGTGCTGGCTAGGCATAAGGCAGGGGCACGAGTGCTGGCTAGGCATAAGGCAGGGGCACGAGTGCTGGCTAGGCATAAGGCAGGGGCACGAGTGCTGGCTAGGCATAAGGCAGGGGCACGAGTGCTGGCTAGGCATAAGGCAGGGGCACGAGTGCAGGCTAGGCATAAGGCAGGGGCACGAGTGCAGGCTAGGCATAAGGCAGGGGCACAAGTGCGGGCTAGTCTTTAGGCAGGGGCACAAGTGCAAACTAACCATAAGGCAGAGGCACAAGTGCAGGCTAGGCATAAGGCAGGGGCACAAGTGCAGGCTAGGCATAAGGCAGGGGCACAAGTGCAGGCAAGGCATAAGGCAGGGGCACAAGTGCAGGCTAGGCATAAGGCAGGGGCACAAGTGCAGGCTAGGCATAAGGCAGGGGCACAAGTGCTGGCTAGGCATAAGGCAGGGGCACAAGTGCTGGCTAGGCATAAGGCAGGGGCACAAGTGCTGGCTAGGCATAAGGCAGGGGCACAAGTGCTGGCTAGGCATAAGGCAGGGGCACAAGTGCGGGCTAGGCATAAGGGAGGGGCACAAGTGCGGGCTAGGCATAAGGCAGGGGCACAAGTGCGGGCTAGGCATAAGGCAGGGGCACAAGTGCGGGCTAGGCATAAGGCAGGGGCACAAGTGCGTGCTAGGCATAAGGCAGGGGCACAAGTGCGGGCTAGGCATAAGGCAGGGGCACAAGTGCGGGCTAGGCATAAGGCAGGGGCACAAGTGCGGGCTAGGCATAAGGCAGGGGCACAAGTGCGGGCTAGGCATAAGGCAGGGGCACAAGTGCGGGCTAGGCATAAGGCAGGGGCACAAGTGCGGGCTAGGCATAAGGCAGGTGCACAAGTGCGGGCTAGGCATAAGGCAGGGGCACAAGTGCGGGCTAGGCATAAGGCAGGGGCACAAGTGCGGGCTAGGCATAAGGCAGGGGCACAAGTGCGGGCTAGGCATAAGGCAGGGGCACAAGTGCGGGCTAGGCATAAGGCAGGGGCACAAGTGCGGGCTAGGCATAAGGCAGGGGCACAAGTGCGGGCTAGGCATAAGGCAGGGGCACAAGTGCGGGCCAGGCTTTAGGCAGGGGCACAAGTGCAAACTAAGCATAAGGCAGAGGAACAAGTGCAGGCTACGCATAAGGCAGGGGCACAAGTGCTGGCTAGGCATAAGGCAGGGGCACAAGTGCTGGCTAGGCATAAGGCAGGGGCACAAGTGCTGGCTAGGCATAAGGCAGGGGCACAAGTGCTGGCTAGGCATAAGGCAGGGGCACAAGTGCTGGCTAGGCATAAGGCAGGGGCACAAGTGCTGGCTAGGCATAAGGCAGGGGCACAAGTGCTGGCTAGGCATAAGGCAGGGGCACAAGTGCTGGCTAGGCATAAGGCAGGGGCACAAATGCAGGCTAGGCATAAGGCAGGGGCACAAGTGCAGGCTAGCCATAAGGCAGGGGCACAAGTGCAGGCTAGGCATAAGGCAGGGGCACAAGTGCGGGCTAGGCATAAGGCAGGGGAAAAAGTGCGGGCTAGGCATAAGGCAGGGGAAAAAGTGCGGGCTAGGCATAAGGCAGGGGAAAAAGTGCGGGCTACGCTTTAGACAGGGGCACAAGTGCAAACTAAGCATAAGGCAGAGGAACAAGTGCAGGCTAGGCATAAGGCAGGGGCACAAGTGCTGGCTAGGCATAAGGCAGGGGCACAAGTGCTGGCTAGGCATAAGGCAGGGGCACAAGTGCTGGCTAGGCATAAGGCAGGGGCACAAGTGCTGGCTAGGCATAAGGCAGGGGCACAAGTGCTGGCTAGGCATAAGGCAGGGGCACAAGTGCTGGCTAGGCATAAGGCAGGGGCACAAGTGCTGGCTAGGCATAAGGCAGGGGCACAAGTGCTGGCTAGGCATAAGGCAGGGGCACAAGTGCTGGCTAGGCATAAGGCAGGGGCACAAGTGCTGGCTAGGCATAAGGCAGGGGCACAAGTGCTGGCTAGGCATAAGGCAGGGGCACAAGTGCTGGCTAGGCATAAGGCAGGGGCACAAGTGCTGGCTAGGCATAAGGCAGGGGCACAAGTGCTGGCTAGGCATAAGGCAGGGGCACAAGTGCTGGTTAGGCATAAGACAGGGGCACAAGTGCTGGCTAGGCATAAGGCAGGGGCACAAGTGCAGGCTAGGCATAAGGCAGGGGCACAAGTGCAGGCTAGGCATAAGGCAGGGGCACAAGTGATGGCTACACATAAGGCATACGGCTAACTCTTTGCACTCTTTGCATAAAGGGATAGGCACCCTTAGGGGTGAAGAGCTAGCTTTCACCCCTCTACTCTGTACTTTGTTGTACAGTGCGGAGCCACTCCATAACCCCCATGCTCCAAGCGACCAGGCACATCTTGTCTGTCCTCCGTAAATGGGTAATGCCTTCGTCCCCAATTAGTCGTGCATGTGCATTCAGACGGGACAAGAGCGAAGAGCGTAAAGCCTGCCCTGTGTGCATAACCAACATGAAGCTAAAGACAAAAAAACAATAATGCAAGGGGCTCAAAAGTGCGGGCTAGGCATAAGGCAGGGGCACGAGTGCGGGCTAGGCATAAGGCAGGGGCACGAGTGCAGGCTAGGCAAAAGGCAGGGGCACGAGTGCAGGCTAGGCATAAGGCAGGGGCACGAGTGCAGGCTAGGCATAAGGCAGGGGCAGGAGTGCAGGCTAGGCATAAGGCAGGGGCAGGAGTGCAGGCTAGGCATAAGGCAGGGTCACAAGTGCATGCTAGTCTTTAGGCAGGGGCACAAGTGCAAACTAACCATAAGGCAGAGGCACAAGTGCAGGCTAGGCATAAGGCAGGGGCACAAGTGCAGGCAAGGCATAAGGCAGGGGCACAAGTGCAGGCTAGGCATAAGGCAGGGGCACAAGTGCGGGCTAGGCATAAGGCAGGTGCACAAGTGCGGGCTAGGCATAAGGCAGGGGCACAAGTGCGGGCTAGGCATAAGGCAGGGGCACAAGTGCTGGCTAGGCATAAGGCAGGGGCACAAGTGCTGGCTAGGCATAAGGCAGGGGCAAAAGTGCTGGCAAGGCATAAGGCAGGGGCACAAGTGCTGGCTAGGCATAAGGCAGGGGCACAAGTGCTGGCTAGGCATAAGGCAGGGGCACGAGTGCAGGCTAGGCATAAGGCAGTGGCACGAGTGCAGGCTAGGCATAAGGCAGGGGCACGAGTGCAGGCTAGGCATAAGGCAGGGGCACGAGTGCAGGCTAGGCATAAGGCATGGGCACGAGTGCAGGCTAGGCATAAGGCAGGGGCACGAGTGCAGGCTAGGCATAAGGCAGGGGCACGAGTGCAGGCTAGGCATAAGGCAGGGGCACGAGTGCAGGCTAGGCATAAGGCAGGGGCACAAGTGCGGGCTAGTCTTTAGGCAGGGGCACAAGTGCAAACTAACCATAAGGCAGAGGCACAAGTGCAGGCTAGGCATAAGGCAGGGGCACAAGGGCAGGCTAGGCATAAGGCAGGGGCACAAGTGCGGGCTAGGCATAAGGCAGGGGCACAAGTGCGGGCTAGGCATAAGGCAGGGGCACAAGTGCGGACTAGGCATAAGGCAGGGGCACAAGTGCGGGCTAGGCATAAGGCAGGGGCACAAGTGCGGGCTAGGCATAAGGCAGGGGCACAAGTGCGGGCTAGGCATAAGGCAGGGGCACAAGTGCGGGCTAGGCATAAGGCAGGGGCACAAGTGCGGGCTAGGCATAAGGCAGGGGCACAAGTGCGGGCTAGGCATAAGGCAGGGGCACAAGTGCAAACTAAGCATAAGGCAGAGGAACAAGTGCAGGCTAGGCATAAGGCAGGGGCACAAGTGCTGGCTAGGCATAAGGCAGGGGCACAAGTGCTGGCTAGGCATAAGGCAGGGGCACAAGTGCTGGCTAGGCATAAGGCAGGGGCACAAGTGCTGGCTAGGCATAAGGCAGGGGCACAAGTGCTGGCTAGGCATAAGGCAGGGGCACAAGTGCTGGCTAGGCATAAGGCAGGGGCACAAGTGCTGGCTAGGCATAAGGCAGGGGCACAAGTGCTGGCTAGGCATAAGGCAGGGGCACAAGTGCTGGCTAGGCATAAGGCAGGGGCACAAGTGCTGGCTAGGCATAAGGCAGGGGCACAAGTGCTGGCTAGGCATAAGGCAGGGGCACGAGTGCAGGCTAGGCATAAGGCAGGGGCAGGAGTGCAGGCTAGGCATAAGGCAGGGGCAGGAGTGCAGGCTAGGCATAAGGCAGGGGCAGGAGTGCAGGCTAGGCATAAGGCAGGGGCACAAGTGCTGGCTAGGCATAAGGCAGGGGCACAAGTGCTGGCTAGGCATAAGGCAGGGGCACAAGTGCTGGC
The DNA here is from genome assembly GCF_032444005.1 of Ranitomeya imitator. NCBI lineage: Eukaryota > Metazoa > Chordata > Amphibia > Anura > Dendrobatidae > Ranitomeya > Ranitomeya imitator. The sequence goes on from NC_091283.1 coordinate 660,035,691, forward strand.
TAGGCATAAGGCAGGGGCACAAGTGCTGGCTAGGCATAAGGCAGGGGCACAAGTGCTGGCTAGGCATAAGGCAGGGGCACAAGTGCTGGCTAGGCATAAGGCAGGGGCACAAGTGCTGGCTAGGCATAAGGCAGGGGCACAAGTGCTGGTTAGGCATAAGACAGGGGCACAAGTGCTGGCTAGGCATAAGGCAGGGGCACAAGTGCAGGCTAGGCATAAGGCAGGGGCACAAGTGCAGGCTAGGCATAAGGCAGGGGCACAAGTGATGGCTACACATAAGGCATACGGCTAACTCTTTGCACTCTTTGCATAAAGGGATAGGCACCCTTAGGGGTGAAGAGCTAGCTTTCACCCCTCTACTCTGTACTTTGTTGTACAGTGCGGAGCCACTCCATAACCCCCATGCTCCAAGCGACCAGGCACATCTTGTCTGTCCTCCGTAAATGGGTAATGCCTTCGTCCCCAATTAGTCGTGCATGTGCATTCAGACGGGACAAGAGCGAAGAGCGTAAAGCCTGCCCTGTGTGCATAACCAACATGAAGCTAAAGACAAAAAAACAATAATGCAAGGGGCTCAAAAGTGCGGGCTAGGCATAAGGCAGGGGCACGAGTGCGGGCTAGGCATAAGGCAGGGGCACGAGTGCAGGCTAGGCAAAAGGCAGGGGCACGAGTGCAGGCTAGGCATAAGGCAGGGGCACGAGTGCAGGCTAGGCATAAGGCAGGGGCAGGAGTGCAGGCTAGGCATAAGGCAGGGGCAGGAGTGCAGGCTAGGCATAAGGCAGGGTCACAAGTGCGGGCTAGTCTTTAGGCAGGGGCACAAGTGCAAACTAACCATAAGGCAGAGGCACAAGTGCAGGCTAGGCATAAGGCAGGGGCACAAGTGCAGGCAAGGCATAAGGCAGGGGCACAAGTGCAGGCTAGGCATAAGGCAGGGGCACAAGTGCGGGCTAGGCATAAGGCAGGGGCACAAGTGCGGGCTAGGCATAAGGCAGGGGCACAAGTGCGGGCTAGGCATAAGGCAGGGGCACAAGTGCTGGCTAGGCATAAGGCAGGGGCACAAGTGCTGGCTAGGCATAAGGCAGGGGCACAAGTGCTGGCAAGGCATAAGGCAGGGGCACAAGTGCTGGCTAGGCATAAGGCAGGGGCACAAGTGCTGGCTAGGCATAAGGCAGGGGCACGAGTGCAGGCTAGGCATAAGGCAGGGGCACGAGTGCAGGCTAGGCATAAGGCAGGGGCACGAGTGCAGGCTAGGCATAAGGCAGGGGCACGAGTGCAGGCTAGGCATAAGGCATGGGCACGAGTGCAGGCTAGGCATAAGGCAGGGGCACGAGTGCAGGCTAGGCATAAGGCAGGGGCACGAGTGCAGGCTAGGCATAAGGCAGGGGCACAAGTGCGGGCTAGTCTTTAGGCAGGGGCACAAGTGCAAACTAACCATAAGGCAGAGGCACAAGTGCAGGCTAGGCATAAGGCAGGGGCACAAGGGCAGGCTAGGCATAAGGCAGGGGCACAAGTGCGGGCTAGGCATAAGGCAGGGGCACAAGTGCGGGCTAGGCATAAGGCAGGGGCACAAGTGCGGACTAGGCATAAGGCAGGGGCACAAGTGCGGGCTAGGCATAAGGCAGGGGCACAAGTGCGGGCTAGGCATAAGGCAGGGGCACAAGTGCGGGCTAGGCATAAGGCAGGGGCACAAGTGCGGGCTAGGCATAAGGCAGGGGCACAAGTGCGGGCTAGGCATAAGGCAGGGGCACAAGTGCGGGCTAGGCATAAGGCAGGGGCACAAGTGCAAACTAAGCATAAGGCAGAGGAACAAGTGCAGGCTAGGCATAAGGCAGGGGCACAAGTGCTGGCTAGGCATAAGGCAGGGGCACAAGTGCTGGCTAGGCATAAGGCAGGGGCACAAGTGCTGGCTAGGCATAAGGCAGGGGCACAAGTGCTGGCTAGGCATAAGGCAGGGGCACAAGTGCTGGCTAGGCATAAGGCAGGGGCACAAGTGCTGGCTAGGCATAAGGCAGGGGCACAAGTGCTGGCTAGGCATAAGGCAGGGGCACAAGTGCTGGCTAGGCATAAGGCAGGGGCACAAGTGCTGGCTAGGCATAAGGCAGGGGCACAAGTGCTGGCTAGGCATAAGGCAGGGGCACAAGTGCTGGCTAGGCATAAGGCAGGGGCACAAGTGCTGGCTAGGCATAAGGCAGGGGCACAAGTGCTGGCTAGGCATAAGGCAGGGGCACGAGTGCAGGCTAGGCATAAGGCAGGGGCAGGAGTGCAGGCTAGGCATAAGGCAGGGGCAGGAGTGCAGGCTAGGCATAAGGCAGGGGCAGGAGTGCAGGCTAGGCATAAAGCAGGGTCACAAGTGCGGGCTAGTCTTTAGGCAGGGGCACAAGTGCAAACTAACCATAAGGCAGAGGCACAAGTGCAGGCTAGGCATAAGGCAGGGGCACAAGTGCAGGCAAGGCATAAGGCAGGGGCACAAGTGCAGGCTAGGCATAAGGCAGGGGCACAAGTGCGGGCTAGGCATAAGGCAGGGGCATAAGGCAGGGGCACAAGTGCGGGCTAGGCATAAGGCAGGGGCACAAGTGCGGGCTAGGCATAAGGCAGGGGCACAAGTGCGGGCTAGGCATAAGGCAGGGGCACAAGTGCGGGCTAGGCATAAGGCAGGGGCACAAGTGCGGGCTAGGCATAAGGCAGGGGCACAAGTGCGGGCTAGGCATAAGGCAGGGGCACAAGTGCGGGCTAGGCATAAGGCAGGGGCACAAGTGCGGGCTAGGCATAAGGCAGGGGCACAAGTGCGGGCTAGGCTTTATGCAGGGGCACAAGTGCAAACTAAGCATAAGGCAGAGGAACGAGTGCAGGCTAGGCATAAGGCAGGGGCACGAGTGCTGGCTAGGCATAAGGCAGGGGCACGAGTGCTGGCTAGGCATAAGGCAGGGGCACGAGTGCTGGCTAGGCATAAGGCAGGGGCACGAGTGCTGGCTAGGCATAAGGCAGGGGCACGAGTGCTGGCTAGGCATAAGGCAAGGGCACGAGTGCTGGCTAGGCATAAGGCAGGGGCACGAGTGCAGGCTAGGCATAAGAAAGGGGCACGAGTGCAGGCTAGGCATAAGGCAGGGGCACGAGTGCAGGCTAGGCATAAGGCAGGGGCACGAGTGCAGGCTAGGCATAAGGCAAGGGCACGAGTGCAGGCTAGGCATAAGGCATGGGCACGAGTACAGGCTAGGCATAAAGCAGGGGCACGAGTGCAAGCTAGGCATAAGGCAGGGGCACGAGTGCAGGCTAGGCATAAGGCAGGGGCACGAGTGCAGGCTAGGCATAAGGCAGGGGCACAAGCGCGGGCTAGTCATTAGGCAGGGGCACAAGTGCAAACTAACCATAAGGCAGAGGCACAAGTGCAGGCTAGGCATAAGGCAGGGGCACGAGTGCGGGCTAGGCATAAGGCAGGGGCACGAGTGCAGGCTAGGCAAAAGGCAGGGGCACGAGTGCAGGCTAGGCATAAGGCAGGGGCACGAGTGCAGGCTAGGCATAAGGCAGGGGCAGGAGTGCAGGCTAGGCATAAGGCAGGGGCAGGAGTGCAGGCTAGGCATAAGGCAGGGTCACAAGTGCGGGCTAGTCTTTAGGCAGGGGCACAAGTGCAAACTAACCATAAGGCAGAGGCACAAGTGCAGGCTAGGCATAAGGCAGGGGCACAAGTGCAGGCAAGGCATAAGGCAGGGGCACAAGTGCAGGCTAGGCATAAGGCAGGGGCACAAGTGCGGGCTAGGCATAAGGCAGGGGCACAAGTGCGGGCTAGGCATAAGGCAGGGGCACAAGTGCGGGCTAGGCATAAGGCAGGGGCACAAGTGCTGGCTAGGCATAAGGCAGGGGCACAAGTGCTGGCTAGGCATAAGGCAGGGGCACAAGTGCTGGCAAGGCATAAGGCAGGGGCACAAGTGCTGGCTAGGCATAAGGCAGGGGCACAAGTGCTGGCTAGGCATAAGGCAGGGGCACGAGTGCAGGCTAGGCATAAGGCAGGGGCACGAGTGCAGGCTAGGCATAAGGCAGGGGCACGAGTGCAGGCTAGGCATAAGGCAGGGGCACGAGTGCAGGCTAGGCATAAGGCATGGGCACGAGTGCAGGCTAGGCATAAGGCAGGGGCACGAGTGCAGGCTAGGCATAAGGCAGGGGCACGAGTGCAGGCTAGGCATAAGGCAGGGGCACAAGTGCGGGCTAGTCTTTAGGCAGGGGCACAAGTGCAAACTAACCATAAGGCAGAGGCACAAGTGCAGGCTAGGCATAAGGCAGGGGCACAAGGGCAGGCTAGGCATAAGGCAGGGGCACAAGTGCGGGCTAGGCATAAGGCAGGGGCACAAGTGCGGGCTAGGCATAAGGCAGGGGCACAAGTGCGGACTAGGCATAAGGCAGGGGCACAAGTGCGGGCTAGGCATAAGGCAGGGGCACAAGTGCGGGCTAGGCATAAGGCAGGGGCACAAGTGCGGGCTAGGCATAAGGCAGGGGCACAAGTGCGGGCTAGGCATAAGGCAGGGGCACAAGTGCGGGCTAGGCATAAGGCAGGGGCACAAGTGCGGGCTAGGCATAAGGCAGGGGCACAAGTGCAAACTAAGCATAAGGCAGAGGAACAAGTGCAGGCTAGGCATAAGGCAGGGGCACAAGTGCTGGCTAGGCATAAGGCAGGGGCACAAGTGCTGGCTAGGCATAAGGCAGGGGCACAAGTGCTGGCTAGGCATAAGGCAGGGGCACAAGTGCTGGCTAGGCATAAGGCAGGGGCACAAGTGCTGGCTAGGCATAAGGCAGGGGCACAAGTGCTGGCTAGGCATAAGGCAGGGGCACAAGTGCTGGCTAGGCATAAGGCAGGGGCACAAGTGCTGGCTAGGCATAAGGCAGGGGCACAAGTGCTGGCTAGGCATAAGGCAGGGGCACAAGTGCTGGCTAGGCATAAGGCAGGGGCACAAGTGCTGGCTAGGCATAAGGCAGGGGCACAAGTGCTGGCTAGGCATAAGGCAGGGGCACAAGTGCTGGCTAGGCATAAGGCAGGGGCACGAGTGCAGGCTAGGCATAAGGCAGGGGCAGGAGTGCAGGCTAGGCATAAGGCAGGGGCAGGAGTGCAGGCTAGGCATAAGGCAGGGGCAGGAGTGCAGGCTAGGCATAAGGCAGGGGCAGGAGTGCAGGCTAGGCATAAGGCAGGGGCAGGAGTGCAGGCTAGGCATAAAGCAGGGTCACAAGTGCGGGCTAGTCTTTAGGCAGGGGCACAAGTGCAAACTAACCATAAGGCAGAGGCACAAGTGCAGGCTAGGCATAAGGCAGGGGCACAAGTGCAGGCAAGGCATAAGGCAGGGGCACAAGTGCAGGCTAGGCATAAGGCAGGGGCACAAGTGCGGGCTAGGCATAAGGCAGGGGCATAAGGCAGGGGCACAAGTGCGGGCTAGGCATAAGGCAGGGGCACAAGTGCGGGCTAGGCATAAGGCAGGGGCACAAGTGCGGGCTAGGCATAAGGCAGGGGCACAAGTGCGGGCTAGGCATAAGGCAGGGGCACAAGTGCGGGCTAGGCATAAGGCAGGGGCACAAGTGCGGGCTAGGCATAAGGCAGGTGCACAAGTGCGGGCTAGGCATAAGGCAGGGGCACAAGTGCGGGCTAGGCATAAGGCAGGGGCACAAGTGCGGGCTAGGCTTTATGCAGGGGCACAAGTGCAAACTAAGCATAAGGCAGAGGAACGAGTGCAGGCTAGGCATAAGGCAGGGGCACGAGTGCTGGCTAGGCATAAGGCTGGGGCACGAGTGCTGGCTAGGCATAAGGCAGGGGCACGAGTGCTGGCTAGGCATAAGGCAGGGGCACGAGTGCTGGCTAGGCATAAGGCAGGGGCACGAGTGCTGGCTAGGCATAAGGCAGGGGCACGAGTGCTGGCTAGGCATAAGGCAAGGGCACGAGTGCTGGCTAGGCATAAGGCAGGGGCACGAGTGCAGGCTAGGCATAAGAAAGGGGCACGAGTGCAGGCTAGGCATAAGGCAGGGGCACGAGTGCAGGCTAGGCATAAGGCAGGGGCACGAGTGCAGGCTAGGCATAAGGCAAGGGCACGAGTGCAGGCTAGGCATAAGGCATGGGCACGAGTGCAGGCTAGGCATAAAGCAGGGGCACGAGTGCAAGCTAGGCATAAGGCAGGGGCACGAGTGCAGGCTAGGCATAAGGCAGGGGCACGAGTGCAGGCTAGGCATAAGGCAGGGGCACAAGCGCGGGCTAGTCATTAGGCAGGGGCACAAGTGCAAACTAACCATAAGGCAGAGGCACAAGTGCAGGCTAGGCATAAGGCAGGGGCACAAGTGCGGGCTAGGCATAAGGCAGGGGCACAAGTGCGGGCTAGGCATAAGGCAGGGGCACAAGTGCGGACTAGGCATAAGGCAGGGGCACAAGTGCGGGCTAGGCATAAGGCAGGGGCACAAGTGCGGGCTAGGCATAAGGCAGGGGCACAAGTGCGGGCTAGGCATAAGGCAGGGGCACAAGTGCGGGCTAGGCATAAGGCAGGGGCACAAGTGCGGGCTAGGCATAAGGCAGGGGCACAAGTGCGGGCTAGGCATAAGGCAGGGGCACAAGTGCAAACTAAGCATAAGGCAGTGGAACAAGTGCAGGCTAGGCATAAGGCAGGGGCACAAGTGCTGGCTAGGCATAAGGCAGGGGCACAAGTGCAGGCTAGGCATAAGGCAGGGGCACAAGTGCTGGCTAGGCATAAGGCAGGGGCACAAGTGCTGGCTAGGCATAAGGCAGGGGCACAAGTGCTGGCTAGGCATAAGGCAGGGGCACAAGTGCTGGCTAGGCATAAGGCAGGGGCACAAGTGCTGGCTAGGCATAAGGCAGGGGCACAAGTGCTGGCTAGGCATAAGGCAGGGGCACAAGTGCTGGCTAGGCATAAGGCAGGGGCACAAGTGCTGGCTAGGCATAAGGCAGGGGCACAAGTGCTGGCTAGGCATAAGGCAGGGGCACAAGTGCTGGCTAGGCATAAGGCAGGGGCACAAGTGCTGGCTAGGCATAAGGCAGGGGCACAAGTGCGGGCTAGGCATAAGGCAGGGGCACAAGTGCGGGCTAGGCATAAGGCAGGGGCACAAGTGCGGGCTAGGCATAAGGCAGGGGCACAAGTGCGGGCTAGGCATAAGGCAGGGGCACAAGTGCGGGCTAGGCATAAGGCAGGGGCACAAGTGCGGGCTAGGCATAAGGCAGGGGCACAAGTGCGGGCTAGGCATAAGGTAGGGGCACAAGTGCGGGCTAGGCATAAGGCAGGGGCACAAGTGCGGGCTAGGCATAAGGCAGGGGCACAAGTGCGGGCTAGGCATAAGGCAGGGGCACAAGTGCGGGCTAGGCTTTAGGCAGGGGCACAAGTGCAAACTAAGCATAAGGCAGAGGAACAAGTGCAGGCTAGGCATAAGGCAGGGGCACAAGTGCTGGCTAGGCATAAGGTAGGGGCACAAGTGCGGGCTAGGCATAAGGCAGGGGCACAAGTGCGAGCTAGGCATAAGGCAGGGGCACAAGTGCGGGCTAGGCATAAGGCAGGGGCACAAGTGCGGGCTAGGCTTTAGGCAGGGGCACAAGTGCAAACTAAGCATAAGGCAGAGGAACAAGTGCAGGCTAGGCATAAGGCAGGGGCACAAGTGCTGGCTAGGCATAAGGCAGGGGCACAAGTGCTGGCTAGGCATAAGGCAGGGGCACAAGTGCTGGCTAGGCATAAGGCAGGGGCACAAGTGCGGGCTAGGCATAAGGCAGGGGCATAAGTGCGGGCTAGGCATAAGGCAGGGGCACAAGTGCGGGCTAGGCATAAGGCAGGGGCACAAGTGCGGGCTAGGCATAAGGCAGGGGCACAAGTGCGGGCTAGGCATAAGGCAGGGGCACAAGTGCGGGCTAAGCATAAGGCAGGGGCACAAGTGCAAACTAAGCATAAGGCAGTGGAACAAGTGCAGGCTAGGCATAAGGCAGGGGCACAAGTGCTGGCTAGGCATAAGGCAGGGGCACAAGTGCTGGCTAGGCATAAGGCAGGGGCACAAGTGCTGGCTAGGCATAAGGCAGGGGCACAAGTGCTGGCTAGGCATAAGGCAGGGGCACAAGTGCTGGCTAGGCATAAGGCAGGGGCACAAGTGCTGGCTAGGCATAAGGCAGGGGCACAAGTGCTGGCTAGGCATAAGGCAGGGGCACAAGTGCTGGCTAGGCATAAGGCAGGGGCACAAGTGCTGGCTAGGCATAAGGCAGGGGCACAAGTGCTGGCTAGGCATAAGGCAGGGGCACAAGTGCTGGCTAGGCATAAGGCAGGGGCACAAGTGCGGGCTAGGCATAAGGCAGGGGCACAAGTGCGGGCTAGGCATAAGGCAGGGGCACAAGTGCGGGCTAGGCATAAGGCAGGGGCACAAGTGCGGGCTAGGCATAAGGCAGGGGCACAAGTGCGGGCTAGGCATAAGGTAGGGGCACAAGTGCGGACTAGGCATAAGGCAGGGGCACAAGTGCGGGCTAGGCATAAGGCAGGGGCACAAGTGCGGGCTAGGCATAAGGCAGGGGCACAAGTGCGGGCTAGGCATAAGGCAGGGGCACAAGTGCGGGCTAGGCATAAGGCAGGGGCACAAGTGCGGGCTAGGCATAAGGCAGGGGCACAAGTGCGGGCTAGGCATAAGGCAGGGGCACAAGTGCGGGCTAGGCTTTAGGCAGGGGCACAAGTGCAAACTAAGCATAAGGCAGAGGAACAAGTGCAGGCTAGGCATAAGGCAGGGGCACAAGTGCTGGCTAGGCATAAGGCAGGGGCACAAGTGCTGGCTAGGCATAAGGCAGGGGCACAAGTGCTGGCTAGGCATAAGGCAGGGGCACAAGTGCTGGCTAGGCATAAGGCAGGGGCACAAGTGCTGGCTAGGCATAAGGCAGGGGCACAAGTGCTGGCTAGGCATAAGGCAGGGGCACAAGTGCTGGCTAGGCAAAAGGCAGGGGCACAAGTGCTGGCTAGGCATAAGGCAGGGGCACAAGTGCTGGCTAGGCATAAGGCAGGGGCACAAGTGCTGGCTAGGCAAAAGGCAGGGGCACAAGTGCTGGCTAGGCATAAGGCAGGGGCACAAGTGCTGGCTAGGCATAAGGCAGGGGCACAAGTGCTGGCTAGGCATAAGGCAGGGGCACAAGTGCGGGCTAGGCATAAGGCAGGGGCACAAGTGCGGGCTAGGCATAAGGCAGGGGCACAAGTGCGGGCTAGGCTTTAGGCAGGGGCACAAGTGCAAACTAAGCATAAGGCAGAGGAACAAGTGCAGGCTAGGCATAAGGCAGGGGCACAAGTGCTGGCTAGGCATAAGGCAGGGGCACAAGTGCTGGCTAGGCATAAGGCAGGGGCACAAGTGCTGGCTAGGCATAAGGCAGGGGCACAAGTGCTGGCTAGGCATAAGGCAGGGGCACAAGTGCTGGCTAGGCATAAGGCAGGGGCACAAGTGCTGGCTAGGCATAAGGCAGGGGCACAAGTGCTGGCTAGGCAAAAGGCAGGGGCACAAGTGCTGGCTAGGCATAAGGCAGGGGCACAAGTGCTGGCTAGGCATAAGGCAGGGGCACAAGTGCTGGCTAGGCATAAGGCAGGGGCACAAGTGCTGGCTAGGCATAAGGCAGGGGCACAAGTGCTGGCTAGGCATAAGGCAGGGGCACAAGTGCGGGCTAGGCATAAGGCAGGGGCACAAGTGCGGGCTAGGCATAAGGCAGGGGCACAAGTGCGGGCTAGGCATAAGGCAGGGGCACAAGTGCGGGCTAGGCATAAGGCAGGGGCACAAGTGCGGGCTAGGCATAAGGCAGGGGCACAAGTGCGGGCTAAGCATAAGGCAGGGGCACAAGTGCAAACTAAGCATAAGGCAGTGGAACAAGTGCAGGCTAGGCATAAGGCAGGGGCACAAGTGCTGGCTAGGCATAAGGCAGGGGCACAAGTGCTGGCTAGGCATAAGGCAGGGGCACAAGTGCTGGCTAGGCATAAGGCAGGGGCACAAGTGCTGGCTAGGCATAAGGCAGGGGCACAAGTGCTGGCTAGGCATAAGGCAGGGGCACAAGTGCTGGCTAGGCATAAGGCAGGGGCACAAGTGCTGGCTAGGCATAAGGCAGGGGCACAAGTGCTGGCTAGGCATAAGGCAGGGGCACAAGTGCTGGCTAGGCATAAGGCAGGGGCACAAGTGCTGGCTAGGCATAAGGCAGGGGCACAAGTGCTGGCTAGGCATAAGGCAGGGGCACAAGTGCGGGCTAGGCATAAGGCAGGGGCACAAGTGCGGGCTAGGCATAAGGCAGGGGCACAAGTGCGGGCTAGGTATAAGGCAGGGGCACAAGTGCGGGCTAGGCATAAGGCAGGGGCACAAGTGCGGGCTAGGCATAAGGTAGGGGCACAAGTGCGGACTAGGCATAAGGCAGGGGCACAAGTGCGGGCTAGGCATAAGGCAGGGGCACAAGTGCGGGCTAGGCATAAGGCAGGGGCACAAGTGCGGGCTAGGCATAAGGCAGGGGCACAAGTGCGGGCTAGGCATAAGGCAGGGGCACAAGTGCGGGCTAGGCATAAGGCAGGGGCACAAGTGCGGGCTAGGCATAAGGCAGGGGCACAAGTGCGGGCTAGGCTTTAGGCAGGGGCACAAGTGCAAACTAAGCATAAGGCAGAGGAACAAGTGCAGGCTAGGCATAAGGCAGGGGCACAAGTGCTGGCTAGGCATAAGGCAGGGGCACAAGTGCTGGCTAGGCATAAGGCAGGGGCACAAGTGCTGGCTAGGCATAAGGCAGGGGCACAAGTGCTGGCTAGGCATAAGGCAGGGGCACAAGTGCTGGCTAGGCATAAGGCAGGGGCACAAGTGCTGGCTAGGCATAAGGCAGGGGCACAAGTGCTGGCTAGGCATAAGGCAGGGGCACAAGTGCTGGCTAGGCATAAGGCAGGGGCACAAGTGCTGGCTAGGCATAAGGCAGGGGCACAAGTGCTGGCTAGGCATAAGGCAGGGGCACAAGTGCTGGCTAGGCATAAGGCAGGGGCACAAGTGCTGGCTAGGCAAAAGGCAGGGGCACAAGTGCTGGCTAGGCATAAGGCAGGGGCACAAGTGCTGGCTAGGCATAAGGCAGGGGCACAAGTGCTGGCTAGGCATAAGGCAGGGGCACAAGTGCAGGCTAGGCATAAGGCAGGGGCACAAGTGCAGGCTAGGCATAAGGCAGGGGCACAAGTGCAGGCTAGGCATAAGGCAGGGGCACAAGTGCAGGCTAGGCATAAGGCAGGGGCACAAGTGCAGGCTAGGCATAAGGCAGGAACACAAGTGCAGGCTAGGTATAAGGCAGGGGCACAAGTGCAGGCTAGGCATAAGGCAGGGGCACAAGTGCAGGCTAGGCATAAGGCAGGGGCACACGTGCAGGCTAGGCATAAGGCAGGGGCACACGTGCAGGCTAGGCATAAGGCAGGGGCACAAGTGCAGGTTAGGCATAAGGCAGGGGCACAAGTGATGGCTACACATAAGGAATACGGCTAACTCTTTGCACTCTTTGCATAAAGGGATAGGCACCCTTAGGGGTGAAGAGCTAGCTTTCACCCCTCTACTCTGTACTTTGTTGTACAGTGCGGAGCCACTCCATAACCCCCATGCTCCAAGCGACCAGGCACATCTTGTCTGTCCTCCGTAAATGGGTAATGCCTTCGTCCCCAATTACAGTCGTGCATGTGCATTCAGACGGGACAAGAGCGAAAAGCGTAAAGCCTGCCCTGTGTGCATAACCAACATGAAGCTAAAGACAAAAAAAAAATAATGCAAGGGGCTCAAAAGTGCTGGCTAGGCATAAGGCAGGGGCACAAGTGCTGGCTAGGCATAAGGCAGGGGCACGAGTGCTGGCTAGGCATAAGGCAGGGGCACGAGTGCTGGCTAGGCATAAGGCAGGGGCACAAGTGCAGGCTAGGCATAAGGCAGGGGCACAAGTGCAGGCTAGGCATAAGGCAGGGGCACAAATGCAAGCTAGGCATAAGGCAGGGGCACAAGTGCAGGCTAGGCATAAGGCAGGGGCACAAGTGCTGGCTAGGCATAAAGCAGGGGCACAAGTGCTGGCTAGGCATAAGGCAGGGGCACAAGTGCTGGCTAGGCATAAGGCAGGGGCACAAGTGCTGGCTAGGCATAAGGCAGGGGCACAAGTGCTGGCTAGGCATAAGGCAGGGGCACGAGTGCTGGCTAGGCATAAGGCAGGGGCACGAGTGCAGGCTAGGCATAAGGCAGGGGCACGAGTGCAGGCTAGGCATAAGGCATGGGCACGAGTGCAGGCTAGGCATAAGGCATGGGCACGAGTGCAGGCTACGCATAAGGCAGGGGCACGAGTGCAGGCTACGCATAAGGCAGGGGCACGAGTGCAGGCTAGGCATAAGGCAGGGGCACGAGTGCAGGCTAGGCATAAGGCAGGGGCACGAGTGCAGGCTAGGCATAAGGCAGGGGCACAAGTGCGGGCTAGTCTTTAGGCAGGGGCACAAGTGCAAACTAACCATAAGGCAGAGGCACAAGTGCAGGCTAGGCATAAGGCAGGGGCACAAGTGCAGGCTAGGCATAAGGCAGGGGCACAAGTGCAGGCTAGGCATAAGGCAGGGGCACAAGTGCAGGCTAGGCATAAGGCAGGGGCACAAGTGCTGGCTAGGCATAAGGCAGGGGCACAAGTGCTGGCTAGGCATAAGGCAGGGGCACGAGTGCTGGCTAGGCATAAGGCAGGGGCACGAGTGCAGGCTAGGCATAAGGCAGGGGCAGGAGTGCAGGCTAGGCATAAGGCAGGGGCAGGAGTGCAGGCTAGGCATAAGGCAGGGGCAGGAGTGCAGGCTAGGCATAAGGCAGGGTCACAAGTGCGGGCTAGTCTTTAGGCAGGGGCACAAGTGCAAACTAACCATAAGGCAGAGGCACAAGTGCAGGCTAGGCATAAGGCAGGGGCACAAGTGCAGGCAAGGCATAAGGCAGGGGCACAAGTGCAGGCTAGGCATAAGGCAGGGGCACAAGTGCGGGCTAGGCATAAGGCAGGGGCATAAGGCAGGGGCACAAGTGCGGGCTAGGCATAAGGCAGGGGCACAAGTGCGGGCTAGGCATAAGGCAGGGGCACAAGTGCGGGCTAGGCATAAGGCAGGGGCACAAGTGCGGGCTAGGCATAAGGCAGGGGCACAAGTGCGGGCTAGGCATAAGGCAGGGGCACAAGTGCGGGCTAGGCATAAGGCAGGGGCACAAGTGCGGGCTAGGCATAAGGCAGGGGCACAAGTGCGGGCTAGGCATAAGGCAGGGGCACAAGTGCGGGCTAGGCATAAGGCAGGGGCACAAGTGCTGGCTAGGCATAAGGCAGGGGCACAAGTGCTGGCTAGGCATAAGGCAGGGGCACAAGTGCTGGCTAGGCATAAGGCAGGGGCACGAGTGCTGGCTAGGCATAAGGCAAGGGCACGAGTGCTGGCTAGGCATAAGGCAGGGGCACGAGTGCAGGCTAGGCATAAGGCAGGGGCACGAGTGCAGGCTAGGCATAAGGCAGGGGCATGAGTGCAGGCTAGGCATAAGGCAGGGGCACGAGTGCAGGCTAGGCATAAGGCAAGGGCACGAGTGCAGGCTAGGCATAAGGCATGGGCACGAGTGCAGGCTAGGCATAAAGCAGGGGCACGAGTGCAAGCTAGGCATAAGGCAGGGGCACGAGTGCAGGCTAGGCATAAGGCAGGGGCACGAGTGCAGGCTAGGCATAAGGCAGGGGCACAAGTGCGGGCTAGTCTTTAGGCAGGGGCACAAGTGCAAACTAACCATAAGGCAGAGGCACAAGTGCAGGCTAGGCATAAGGCAGGGGCACAAGTGCGGGCTAGGCATAAGGCAGGGGCACAAGTGCGGGCTAGGCATAAGGCAGGGGCACAAGTGCGGACTAGGCATAAGGCAGGGGCACAAGTGCGGGCTAGGCATAAGGCAGGGGCACAAGTGCGGGCTAGGCATAAGGCAGGGGCACAAGTGCGGGCTAGGCATAAGGCAAGGGCACAAGTGCGGGCTAGGCATAAGGCAGGGGCACAAGTGCGGGCTAGGCATAAGGCAGGGGCACAAGTGCGGGCTAGGCATAAGGGAGGGGCACAAGTGCGGGCTAGGCATAAGGCAGGGGCACAAGTGCAAACTAAGCATAAGGCAGTGGAACAAGTGCAGGCTAGGCATAAGGCAGGGGCACAAGTGCTGGCTAGGCATAAGGCAGGGGCACAAGTGCTGGCTAGGCATAAGGCAGGGGCACAAGTGCTGGCTAGGCATAAGGCAGGGGCACAAGTGCTGGCTAGGCATAAGGCAGGGGCACAAGTGTTGGCTAGGCATAAGGCAGGGGCACAAGTGCTGGCTAGGCATAAGGCAGGGGCACAAGTGCTGGCTAGGCATAAGGCAGGGGCACAAGTGCTGGCTAGGCATAAGGCAGGGGCACAAGTGCTGGCTAGGCATAAGGCAGGGGCACAAGTGCTGGCTAGGCATAAGGCAGGGGCACAAGTGCTGGCTAGGCATAAGGCAGGGGCACAAGTGCGGGCTAGGCATAAGGCAGGGGCACAAGTGCGGGCTAGGCATAAGGCAGGGGCACAAGTGCGGGCTAGGCATAAGGCAGGGGCACAAGTGCGGGCTAGGCATAAGGTAGGGGCACAAGTGCGGACTAGGCATAAGGCAGGGGCACAAGTGCGGGCTAGGCATAAGGCAGGGGCACAAGTGCGGGCTAGGCATAAGGCAGGGGCACAAGTGCGGGCTAGGCATAAGGCAGGGGCACAAGTGCGGGCTAGGCATAAGGCAGGGGCACAAGTGCGGGCTAGGCATAAGGCAGGGGCACAAGTGCGGGCTAGGCATAAGGCAGGGGCACAAGTGCGGGCTAGGCATAAGGCAGGGGCACAAGTGCGGGCTAGGCATAAGGCAGGGGCACAAGTGCGGGCTAGGCATAAGGCAGGGGCACAAGTGCGGGCTAGGCTTTAGGCAGGGGCACAAGTGCAAACTAAGCATAAGGCAGAGGAACAAGTGCAGGCTAGGCATAAGGCAGGGGCACAAGTGCTGGCTAGGCATAAGGCAGGGGCACAAGTGCTGGCTAGGCATAAGGCAGGGGCACAAGTGCTGGCTAGGCATAAGGCAGGGGCACAAGTGCTGGCTAGGCATAAGGCAGGGGCACAAGTGCGGGCTAGGCATAAGGCAGGGGCACAAGTGCGGGCTAGGCATAAGGCAGGGGCACAAGTGCGGGCTAGGCATAAGGCAGGGGCACAAGTGCGGGCTAGGCATAAGGCAGGGGCACAAGTGCGGGCTAGGCATAAGGCAGGGGCACAAGTGCGGGCTAAGCATAAGGCAGGGGCACAAGTGCAAACTAAGCATAAGGCAGTGGAACAAGTGCAGGCTAGGCATAAGGCAGGGGCACAAGTGCTGGCTAGGCATAAGGCAGGGGCACAAGTGCTGGCTAGGCATAAGGCAGGGGCACAAGTGCTGGCTAGGCATAAGGCAGGGGCACAAGTGCTGGCTAGGCATAAGGCAGGGGCACAAGTGCTGGCTAGGCATAAGGCAGGGGCACAAGTGCTGGCTAGGCATAAGGCAGGGGCACAAGTGCTGGCTAGGCATAAGGCAGGGGCACAAGTGCTGGCTAGGCATAAGGCAGGGGCACAAGTGCTGGCTAGGCATAAGGCAGGGGCACAAGTGCTGGCTAGGCATAAGGCAGGGGCACAAGTGCGGGCTAGGCATAAGGCAGGGGCACAAGTGCTGGCTAGGCATAAGGCAGGGGCACAAGTGCTGGCTAGGCATAAGGCAGGGGCACGAGTGCTGGCTAGGCATAAGGCAAGGGCACGAGTGCTGGCTAGGCATAAGGCAGGGGCACGAGTGCAGGCTAGGCATAAGGCAGGGGCACGAGTGCAGGCTAGGCATAAGGCAGGGGCACGAGTGCAGGCTAGGCATAAGGCAGGGGCACGAGTGCAGGCTAGGCATAAGGCAAGGGCACGAGTGCAGGCTAGGCATAAGGCATGGGCACGAGTGCAGGCTAGGCATAAAGCAGGGGCACGAGTGCAAGCTAGGCATAAGGCAGGGGCACGAGTGCAGGCTAGGCATAAGGCAGGGGCACGAGTGCAGGCTAGGCATAAGGCAGGGGCACAAGTGCGGGCTAGTCTTTAGGCAGGGGCACAAGTGCAAACTAACCATAAGGCAGAGGCACAAGTGCAGGCTAGGCATAAGGCAGGGGCACAAGTGCGGGCTAGGCATAAGGCAGGGGCACAAGTGCGGGCTAGGCATAAGGCAGGGGCACAAGTGCGGACTAGGCATAAGGCAGGGGCACAAGTGCGGGCTAGGCATAAGGCAGGGGCACAAGTGCGGGCTAGGCATAAGGCAAGGGCACAAGTGCGGGCTAGGCATAAGGCAGGGGCACAAGTGCGGGCTAGGCATAAGGCAGGGGCACAAGTGCGGGCTAGGCATAAGGCAGGGGCACAAGTGCGGGCTAGGCATAAGGCAGGGGCACAAGTGCAAACTAAGCATAAGGCAGTGGAACAAGTGCAGGCTAGGCATAAGGCAGGGGCACAAGTGCTGG
Source organism: Ranitomeya imitator (assembly GCF_032444005.1). Classification (NCBI taxonomy): domain Eukaryota; kingdom Metazoa; phylum Chordata; class Amphibia; order Anura; family Dendrobatidae; genus Ranitomeya; species Ranitomeya imitator. The sequence continues at coordinate 660,052,177 of NC_091283.1, forward strand.
CTAGGCATAAGGCAGGGGCACAAGTGCTGGCTAGGCATAAGGCAGGGGCACAAGTGCTGGCTAGGCATAAGGCAGGGGCACAAGTGCTGGCTAGGCATAAGGCAGGGGCACAAGTGTTGGCTAGGCATAAGGCAGGGGCACAAGTGCTGGCTAGGCATAAGGCAGGGGCACAAGTGCTGGCTAGGCATAAGGCAGGGGCACAAGTGCTGGCTAGGCATAAGGCAGGGGCACAAGTGCTGGCTAGGCATAAGGCAGGGGCACAAGTGCTGGCTAGGCATAAGGCAGGGGCACAAGTGCTGGCTAGGCATAAGGCAGGGGCACAAGTGCGGGCTAGGCATAAGGCAGGGGCACAAGTGCGGGCTAGGCATAAGGCAGGGGCACAAGTGCGGGCTAGGCATAAGGCAGGGGCACAAGTGCGGGCTAGGCATAAGGTAGGGGCACAAGTGCGGACTAGGCATAAGGCAGGGGCACAAGTGCGGGCTAGGCATAAGGCAGGGGCACAAGTGCGGGCTAGGCATAAGGCAGGGGCACAAGTGCGGGCTAGGCATAAGGCAGGGGCACAAGTGCGGGCTAGGCATAAGGCAGGGGCACAAGTGCGGGCTAGGCATAAGGCAGGGGCACAAGTGCGGGCTAGGCATAAGGCAGGGGCACAAGTGCGGGCTAGGCATAAGGCAGGGGCACAAGTGCGGGCTAGGCATAAGGCAGGGGCACAAGTGCGGGCTAGGCTTTAGGCAGGGGCACAAGTGCAAACTAAGCATAAGGCAGAGGAACAAGTGCAGGCTAGGCATAAGGCAGGGGCACAAGTGCTGGCTAGGCATAAGGCAGGGGCACAAGTGCTGGCTAGGCATAAGGCAGGGGCACAAGTGCTGGCTAGGCATAAGGCAGGGGCACAAGTGCTGGCTAGGCATAAGGCAGGGGCACAAGTGCGGGCTAGGCATAAGGCAGGGGCACAAGTGCGGGCTAGGCATAAGGCAGGGGCACAAGTGCGGGCTAGGCATAAGGCAGGGGCACAAGTGCGGGCTAGGCATAAGGCAGGGGCACAAGTGCGGGCTAGGCATAAGGCAGGGGCACAAGTGCGGGCTAAGCATAAGGCAGGGGCACAAGTGCAAACTAAGCATAAGGCAGTGGAACAAGTGCAGGCTAGGCATAAGGCAGGGGCACAAGTGCTGGCTAGGCATAAGGCAGGGGCACAAGTGCTGGCTAGGCATAAGGCAGGGGCACAAGTGCTGGCTAGGCATAAGGCAGGGGCACAAGTGCTGGCTAGGCATAAGGCAGGGGCACAAGTGCTGGCTAGGCATAAGGCAGGGGCACAAGTGCTGGCTAGGCATAAGGCAGGGGCACAAGTGCTGGCTAGGCATAAGGCAGGGGCACAAGTGCTGGCTAGGCATAAGGCAGGGGCACAAGTGCGGGCTAGGCATAAGGCAGGGGCACAAGTGCGGGCTAGGCATAAGGCAGGGGCACAAGTGCGGGCTAGGCATAAGGCAGGGGCACAAGTGCGGGCTAGGCATAAGGCAGGGGCACAAGTGCGGGCTAGGCATAAGGTAGGGGCACAAGTGCGGACTAGGCATAAGGCAGGGGCACAAGTGCGGGCTAGGCATAAGGCAGGGGCACAAGTGCGGGCTAGGCATAAGGCAGGGGCACAAGTGCGGGCTAGGCATAAGGCAGGGGCACAAGTGCGGGCTAGGCATAAGGCAGGGGCACAAGTGCGGGCTAGGCATAAGGCAGGGGCACAAGTGCGGGCTAGGCATAAGGCAGGGGCACAAGTGCGGGCTAGGCTTTAGGCAGGGGCGCAAGTGCAAACTAAGCATAAGGCAGAGGAACAAGTGCAGGCTAGGCATAAGGCAGGGGCACAAGTGCTGGCTAGGCATAAGGCAGGGGCACAAGTGCTGGCTAGGCATAAGGCAGGGGCACAAGTGCTGGCTAGGCATAAGGCAGGGGCACAAGTGCTGGCTAGGCATAAGGCAGGGGCACAAGTGCTGGCTAGGCATAAGGCAGGGGCACAAGTGCTGGCTAGGCATAAGGCAGGGGCACAAGTGCTGGCTAGGCATAAGGCAGGGGCACAAGTGCTGGCTAGGCATAAGGCAGGGGCACAAGTGCTGGCTAGGCATAAGGCAGGGGCACAAGTGCTGGCTAGGCATAAGGCAGGGGCACAAGTGCTGGCTAGGCATAAGGCAGGGGCACAAGTGCTGGCTAGGCATAAGGCAGGGGCACAAGTGCTGGCTAGGCATAAGGCAGGGGCACAAGTGCTGGCTAGGCATAAGGCAGGGGCACAAGTGCAGGCTAGGCATAAGGCAGGGGCACAAGTGCAGGCTAGGCATAAGGCAGGGGCACAAGTGCAGGCTAGGCATAAGGCAGGGGCACAAGTGCAGGCTAGGCATAAGGCAGGGGCACAAGTGCAGGCTAGGCATAAGGCAGGAACACAAGTGCAGGCTAGGTATAAGGCAGGGGCACAAGTGCAGGCTAGGCATAAGGCAGGGGCACAAGTGCAGGCTAGGCATAAGGCAGGGGCACACGTGCAGGCTAGGCATAAGGCAGGGGCACACGTGCAGGCTAGGCATAAGGCAGGGGCACAAGTGCAGGCTAGGCATAAGGCAGGGGCACAAGTGATGGCTACACATAAGGAATACGGCTAACTCTTTGCACTCTTTGCATAAAGGGATAGGCACCCTTAGGGGTGAAGAGCTAGCTTTCACCCCTCTACTCTGTACTTTGTTGTACAGTGCGGAGCCACTCCATAACCCCCATGCTCCAAGCGACCAGGCACATCTTGTCTGTCCTCCGTAAATGGGTAATGCCTTCGTCCCCAATTACAGTCGTGCATGTGCATTCAGACGGGACAAGAGCGAAAAGCGTAAAGCCTGCCCTGTGTGCATAACCAACATGAAGCTAAAGACAAAAAAAACAATAATGCAAGGGGCTCAAAAGTGCTGGCTAGGCATAAGGCAGGGGCACAAGTGCTGGCTAGGCATAAGGCAGGGGCACGAGTGCTGGCTAGGCATAAGGCAGGGGCACGAGTGCTGGCTAGGCATAAGGCAGGGGCACAAGTGCAGGCTAGGCATAAGGCAGGGGCACAAGTGCAGGCTAGGCATAAGGCAGGGGCACAAATGCAAGCTAGGCATAAGGCAGGGGCACAAGTGCAGGCTAGGCATAAGGCAGGGGCACAAGTGCTGGCTAGGCATAAAGCAGGGGCACAAGTGCTGGCTAGGCATAAGGCAGGGGCACAAGTGCTGGCTAGGCATAAGGCAGGGGCACAAGTGCTGGCTAGGCATAAGGCAGGGGCACAAGTGCTGGCTAGGCATAAGGCAGGGGCACGAGTGCTGGCTAGGCATAAGGCAGGGGCACGAGTGCAGGCTAGGCATAAGGCAGGGGCACGAGTGCAGGCTAGGCATAAGGCATGGGCACGAGTGCAGGCTAGGCATAAGGCATGGGCACGAGTGCAGGCTACGCATAAGGCAGGGGCACGAGTGCAGGCTAGGCATAAGGCAGGGGCACGAGTGCAGGCTAGGCATAAGGCAGGGGCACGAGTGCAGGCTAGGCATAAGGCAGGGGCACAAGTGCGGGCTAGTCTTTAGGCAGGGGCACAAGTGCAAACTAACCATAAGGCAGAGGCACAAGTGCAGGCTAGGCATAAGGCAGGGGCACAAGTGCAGGCTAGGCATAAGGCAGGGGCACAAGTGCAGGCTAGGCATAAGGCAGGGGCACAAGTGCAGGCTAGGCATAAGGCAGGGGCACAAGTGCTGGCTAGGCATAAGGCAGGGGCACAAGTGCTGGCTAGGCATAAGGCAGGGGCACAAGTGCAGGCTAGGCATAAGGCAGGGGCACAAGTGATGGCTACACATAAGGAATACGGCTAACTCTTTGCACTCTTTGCATAAAGGGATAGGCACCCTTAGGGGTGAAGAGCTAGCTTTCACCCCTCTACTCTGTACTTTGTTGTACAGTGCGGAGCCACTCCATAACCCCCATGCTCCAAGCGACCAGGCACATCTTGTCTGTCCTCCGTAAATGGGTAATGCCTTCGTCCCCAATTACAGTCGTGCATGTGCATTCAGACGGGACAAGAGCGAAAAGCGTAAAGCCTGCCCTGTGTGCATAACCAACATGAAGCTAAAGACAAAAAAAACAATAATGCAAGGGGCTCAAAAGTGCTGGCTAGGCATAAGGCAGGGGCACAAGTGCTGGCTAGGCATAAGGCAGGGGCACGAGTGCTGGCTAGGCATAAGGCAGGGGCACGAGTGCTGGCTAGGCATAAGGCAGGGGCACAAGTGCAGGCTAGGCATAAGGCAGGGGCACAAGTGCAGGCTAGGCATAAGGCAGGGGCACAAATGCAAGCTAGGCATAAGGCAGGGGCACAAGTGCAGGCTAGGCATAAGGCAGGGGCACAAGTGCTGGCTAGGCATAAAGCAGGGGCACAAGTGCTGGCTAGGCATAAGGCAGGGGCACAAGTGCTGGCTAGGCATAAGGCAGGGGCACAAGTGCTGGCTAGGCATAAGGCAGGGGCACAAGTGCTGGCTAGGCATAAGGCAGGGGCACAAGTGCTGGCTAGGCATAAGGCAGGGGCACGAGTGCTGGCTAGGCATAAGGCAGGGGCACGAGTGCAGGCTAGGCATAAGGCAGGGGCACGAGTGCAGGCTAGGCATAAGGCATGGGCACGAGTGCAGGCTAGGCATAAGGCATGGGCACGAGTGCAGGCTACGCATAAGGCAGGGGCACGAGTGCAGGCTAGGCATAAGGCAGGGGCACGAGTGCAGGCTAGGCATAAGGCAGGGGCACGAGTGCAGGCTAGGCATAAGGCAGGGGCACAAGTGCGGGCTAGTCTTTAGGCAGGGGCACAAGTGCAAACTAACCATAAGGCAGAGGCACAAGTGCAGGCTAGGCATAAGGCAGGGGCACAAGTGCAGGCTAGGCATAAGGCAGGGGCACAAGTGCAGGCTAGGCATAAGGCAGGGGCACAAGTGCAGGCTAGGCATAAGGCAGGGGCACAAGTGCTGGCTAGGCATAAGGCAGGGGCACAAGTGCTGGCTAGGCATAAGGCAGGGGCACAAGTGCTGGCTAGGCATAAGGCAGGGGCAAAAGTGCGGGCTAGGCATAAGGCAGGGGCACAAGTGCGGGCTAGGCATAAGGCAGGGGCACAAGTGCGGGCTAGGCATAAGGCAGGGGCACAAGTGCGGGCTAGGCATAAGGCAGGGGCACAAGTGCGGGCTAGGCATAAGGCAGGGGCACAAGTGCTTGCTAGGCATAAGGCAGGGGCACAAGTGCGGGCTAGGCATAAGGCAGGGGCACAAGTGCGGGCTAGGCATAAGGCAGGGGCACAAGTGCGGGCTAGGCATAAGGCAGGGGCACAAGTGCGGGCTAGGCATAAGGCAGGGGCACAAGTGCGGGCTAGGCATAAGGCAGGGGCACAAGTGCGGGCTAGGCATAAGGCAGGGGCACAAGTGCGGGCTAGGCATAAGGCAGGGGCACAAGTGCGGGCTAGGCATAAGGCAGGGGCACAAGTGCAGGCTAGGCATAAGGCAGGGGCACAAGTGCGGGCTAGGCATAAGGCAGGGGCACAAGTGCGGGCTAGGCATAAGGCAGGGGCACAAGTGCGGGCTAGGCATAAGGCAGGGGCACAAGTGCGGGCTAAGCATAAGGCAGGGGCACAAGTGCGGGCTAGGCTTTAGGCAGGGGCACAAGTGCAAACTAAGCATAAGGCAGAGGAACAAGTGCAGGCTAGGCATAAGGCAGGGGCTCAAGTGCTGGCTAGGCATAAGGCAGGGGCACAAGTGCTGGCTAGGCATAAGGCAGGGGCACAAGTGCTGGCTAGGCATAAGGCAGGGGCACAAGTGCAGGCTAGGCATAAGGCAGGGGCACAAGTGCAGGCTAGGCATAAGGCAGGGGCACAAGTGCAGGCTAGGCATAAGGCAGGGGCACAAGTGCTGGCTAGGCATAAGGCAGGGGCACAAGTGCTGGCTAGGCATAAGGCAGGGGCACAAGTGCTGGCTAGGCATAAGGCAGGGGCACAAATGCAGGCTAGGCATAAGGCAGGGGCACAAGTGCAGGCTAGGCATAAGGCAGGGGCACAAGTGCAGGCTAGGCATAAGGCAGGGGCACAAGTGCAGGCTAGGCATAAGGCAGGGGCACAAGTGCAGGCTAGGCATAAGGCAGAGGCACAAGTGCAGGCTAGGCATAAGGCAGGGGCACAAGTGCAGGCTAGGCATAAGGCAGGGGCACAAGTGATGGCTACACATAAGGCATACGGCTAACTCTTTGCACTCTTTGCATAAAGGGATAGGCACCCTTAGGGGTGAAGAGCTAGCTTTCACCCCTCTACTCTGTACTTTGTTGTACAGTGCGGAGCCACTCCATAACCCCCATGCTCCAAGCGACCAGGCACATCTTGTCTGTCCTCCGTAAATGGGTAATGCCTTCGTCCCCAATTACAGTCGTGCATGTGCATTCAGACGGGACAAGAGCGAAGAGCGTAAAGCCTGCCCTGTGTGCATAACCAACATGAAGCTAAAAACAAAAAAACAATAATGCAAGGGGCTCAAAAGTGCTGGCTAGGCATAAGGCAGGGGCACAAGTGCTGGCTAGGCATAAGGCAGGGGCACAAGTGCTGGCTAGGCATAAGGCAGGGGCACAAGTGCTGGCTAGGCATAAGGCAGGGGCACAAGTGCTGGCTAGGCATAAGGCAGGGGCACAAGTGCTGGCTAGGCATAAGGCAGGGGCACAAGTGCTGGCTAGGCATAAGGCAGGGGCACAAGTGCAGGCTAGGCATAAGGCAGGGGCACAAGTGCTGGCTAGGCATAAAGCAGGGGCACAAGTGCTGGCTAGGCATAAGGCAGGGGCACAAGTGCTGGCTAGGCATAAGGCAGGGGCAAAAGTGCTGGCTAGGCATAAGGCAGGGGCACAAGTGCTGGCTAGGCATAAGGCAGGGGCACAAGTGCTGGCTAGGCATAAGGCAGGGGCACAAGTGCGGGCTAGGCATAAGGCAGGGGCACAAGTGCTGGCTAGGCATAAGGCAGGGGCACAAGTGCTGGCTAGGCATAAGGCAGGGGCACAAGTGCTGGCTAGGCATAAGGCAGGGGCACAAGTGCTGGCTAGGCATAAGGCAGGGGCACAAGTGCGGGCTAGGCATAAGGCAGGGGCACAAGTGCAGACTAGGCATAAGGCAGGGGCACAAGTGCAGACTAGGCATAAGGCAGGGGCACAAGTGCAGGCTAGGCATAAGGCAGGGGGCACAAGTGCAGGCTAGGCATAAGGCAGGGGCACAAGTGCGGGCTAGGCATAAGGCAGGGGCACAAGTGCGGGCTAGGCATAAGGCAGGGCACAAGTGCGGGCTAGGCATAAGGCATGGGCACAAGTGCGGGATAGGCATAAGGCAGGGGCACAAGTGCGGGCTAGGCATAAGGCAGGGGCACAAGTGCGGGCTAGGCATAAGGCAGGGGCACAAGTGCAGGCTAGGCATAAGGCAGGGCACAAGTGCAGGCTAGGCATAAGGCATGGGCACAAGTGCGGGCTAGGCATAAGGCAGGGGCACAAGTGCGGGCTAGGCATAAGGCATGGGCACAAGTGCGGGCTAGGCATAAGGCAGGGGCACAAGTGCGGGCTAGGCATAAGGCAGGGGCACAAGTGCGGGCTAGGCATAAGGCAGGGGAAAAAGTGCGGGCTAGGCTTTAGGCAGGGGCACAAGTGCAAACTAAGCATAAGGCAGAGGAACAAGTGCAGGCTAGGCATAAGGCAGAGGAACAAGTGCAGGCTAGGCATAAGGCAGGGGCACAAGTGCTGGCTAGGCATAAGGCAGGGGCACAAGTGCTGGCTAGGCATAAGGCAGGGGCACAAGTGCTGGCTAGGCATAAGGCAGGGGCACAAGTGCTGGCTAGGCATAAGGCAGGGGCACAAGTGCTGGCTAGGCATAAGGCAGGGGCACAAGTGCGGGCTAGGCATAAGGCAGGGGCACAAGTGCGGGCTAGGCATAAGGCAGGGGCACAAGTGCGGGCTAGGCATAAGGCAGGGGCACAAGTGCTGGCTAGGCATAAGGCAGGGGCACAAGTGCTGGCTAGGCATAAGGCAGGGGCACAAGTGCTGGCTAGGCATAAGGCAGGGGCACAAGTGCTGGCTAGGCATAAGGCAGGGGCACAAGTGCTGGCTAGGCATAAGGCAGGGGCACAAGTGCGGGCTAGGCATAAGGCAGGGGCACAAGTGCGGGCTAGGCATAAGGCAGGGGCACAAGTGCGGGCTAGGCATAAGGCAGGGGCACAAGTGCGGGCTAGGCATAAGGCAGGGGCACAAGTGCGGGCTAGGCATAAGGCAGGGGCACAAGTGCGGGCTAGGCATAAGGTAGGGGCACAAGTGCGGACTAGGCATAAGGCAGGGGCACAAGTGCGGGCTAGGCATAAGGCAGGGGCACAAGTGCGGGCTAGGCATAAGGCAGGGGCACAAGTGCGGGCTAGGCATAAGGCAGGGGCACAAGTGCGGGCTAGGCATAAGGCAGGGGCACAAGTGCGGGCTAGGCATAAGGCAGGGGCACAAGTGCGGGCTAGGCATAAGGCAGGGGCACAAGTGCGGGCTAGGCATAAGGCAGGGGCACAAGTGCGGGCTAGGCTTTAGGCAGGGGCACAAGTGCAAACTAAGCATAAGGCAGAGGAACAAGTGCAGGCTAGGCATAAGGCAGGGGCACAAGTGCTGGCTAGGCATAAGGCAGGGGCACAAGTGCTGGCTAGGCATAAGGCAGGGGCACAAGTGCTGGCTAGGCATAAGGCAGGGGCACAAGTGCTGGCTAGGCATAAGGCAGGGGCACAAGTGCTGGCTAGGCATAAGGCAGGGGCACAAGTGCTGGCTAGGCATAAGGAAGGGGCACAAGTGCTGGCTAGGCATAAGGCAGGGGCACAAGTGCTGGCTAGGCATAAGGCAGGGGCACAAGTGCTGGCTAGGCATAAGGCAGGGGCACAAGTGCGGGCTAGGCATAAGGCAGGGGCACAAGTGCGGGCTAGGCATAAGGCAGGGGCACAAGTGCGGGCTAGGCATAAGGCAGGGGCACAAGTGCGGGCTAGGCATAAGGCAGGGGCACAAGTGCGGGCTAGGCATAAGGCAGGGGCACAAGTGCTTGCTAGGCATAAGGCAGGGGCACAAGTGCGGGCTAGGCATAAGGCAGGGGCACAAGTGCGGGCTAGGCATAAGGCAGGGGCACAAGTGCGGGCTAGGCATAAGGCAGGGGCACAAGTGCGGGCTAGGCATAAGGCAGGGGCACAAGTGCGGGCTAGGCATAAGGCAGGGGCACAAGTGCGGGCTAGGCATAAGGCAGGGGCACAAGTGCGGGCTAGGCATAAGGCAGGGGCACAAGTGCGGGCTAGGCATAAGGCAGGGGCACAAGTGCAGGCTAGGCATAAGGCAGGGGCACAAGTGCGGGCTAGGCATAAGGCAGGGGCACAAGTGCGGGCTAGGCATAAGGCAGGGGCACAAGTGCGGGCTAGGCATAAGGCAGGGGCACAAGTGCGGGCTAAGCATAAGGCAGGGGCACAAGTGCGGGCTAGGCTTTAGGCAGGGGCACAAGTGCAAACTAAGCATAAGGCAGAGGAACAAGTGCAGGCTAGGCATAAGGCAGGGGCTCAAGTGCTGGCTAGGCATAAGGCAGGGGCACAAGTGCTGGCTAGGCATAAGGCAGGGGCACAAGTGCTGGCTAGGCATAAGGCAGGGGCACAAGTGCAGGCTAGGCATAAGGCAGGGGCACAAGTGCAGGCTAGGCATAAGGCAGGGGCACAAGTGCAGGCTAGGCATAAGGCAGGGGCACAAGTGCTGGCTAGGCATAAGGCAGGGGCACAAGTGCTGGCTAGGCATAAGGCAGGGGCACAAGTGCTGGCTAGGCATAAGGCAGGGGCACAAATGCAGGCTAGGCATAAGGCAGGGGCACAAGTGCAGGCTAGGCATAAGGCAGGGGCACAAGTGCAGGCTAGGCATAAGGCAGGGGCACAAGTGCAGGCTAGGCATAAGGCAGGGGCACAAGTGCAGGCTAGGCATAAGGCAGAGGCACAAGTGCAGGCTAGGCATAAGGCAGGGGCACAAGTGCAGGCTAGGCATAAGGCAGGGGCACAAGTGATGGCTACACATAAGGCATACGGCTAACTCTTTGCACTCTTTGCATAAAGGGATAGGCACCCTTAGGGGTGAAGAGCTAGCTTTCACCCCTCTACTCTGTACTTTGTTGTACAGTGCGGAGCCACTCCATAACCCCCATGCTCCAAGCGACCAGGCACATCTTGTCTGTCCTCCGTAAATGGGTAATGCCTTCGTCCCCAATTACAGTCGTGCATGTGCATTCAGACGGGACAAGAGCGAAGAGCGTAAAGCCTGCCCTGTGTGCATAACCAACATGAAGCTAAAAACAAAAAAACAATAATGCAAGGGGCTCAAAAGTGCTGGCTAGGCATAAGGCAGGGGCACAAGTGCTGGCTAGGCATAAGGCAGGGGCACAAGTGCTGGCTAGGCATAAGGCAGGGGCACAAGTGCTGGCTAGGCATAAGGCAGGGGCACAAGTGCTGGCTAGGCATAAGGCAGGGGCACAAGTGCTGGCTAGGCATAAGGCAGGGGCACAAGTGCTGGCTAGGCATAAGGCAGGGGCACAAGTGCAGGCTAGGCATAAGGCAGGGGCACAAGTGCTGGCTAGGCATAAAGCAGGGGCACAAGTGCTGGCTAGGCATAAGGCAGGGGCACAAGTGCTGGCTAGGCATAAGGCAGGGGCACAAGTGCTGGCTAGGCATAAGGCAGGGGCACAAGTGCTGGCTAGGCATAAGGCAGGGGCAAAAGTGCTGGCTAGGCATAAGGCAGGGGCACAAGTGCTGGCTAGGCATAAGGCAGGGGCACAAGTGCTGGCTAGGCATAAGGCAGGGGCACAAGTGCGGGCTAGGCATAAGGCAGGGGCACAAGTGCTGGCTAGGCATAAGGCAGGGGCACAAGTGCTGGCTAGGCATAAGGCAGGGGCACAAGTGCTGGCTAGGCATAAGGCAGGGGCACAAGTGCTGGCTAGGCATAAGGCAGGGGCACAAGTGCGGGCTAGGCATAAGGCAGGGGTACAAGTGCAGACTAGGCATAAGGCAGGGGCACAAGTGCAGACTAGGCATAAGGCAGGGGCACAAGTGCAGGCTAGGCATAAGGCAGGGGGCACAAGTGCAGGCTAGGCATAAGGCAGGGGCACAAGTGCGGGCTAGGCATAAGGCAGGGGCACAAGTGCGGGCTAGGCATAAGGCAGGGCACAAGTGCGGGCTAGGCATAAGGCATGGGCACAAGTGCGGGATAGGCATAAGGCAGGGGCACAAGTGCGGGCTAGGCATAAGGCAGGGGCACAAGTGCGGGCTAGGCATAAGGCAGGGGCACAAGTGCAGGCTAGGCATAAGGCAGGGCACAAGTGCAGGCTAGGCATAAGGCATGGGCACAAGTGCGGGCTAGGCATAAGGCAGGGGCACAAGTGCGGGCTAGGCATAAGGCATGGGCACAAGTGCGGGCTAGGCATAAGGCAGGGGCACAAGTGCGGGCTAGGCATAAGGCAGGGGCACAAGTGCGGGCTAGGCATAAGGCAGGGGAAAAAGTGCGGGCTAGGCTTTAGGCAGGGGCACAAGTGCAAACTAAGCATAAGGCAGAGGAACAAGTGCAGGCTAGGCATAAGGCAGAGGAACAAGTGCAGGCTAGGCATAAGGCAGGGGCACAAGTGCTGGCTAGGCATAAGGCAGGGGCACAAGTGCTGGCTAGGCATAAGGCAGGGGCACAAGTGCTGGCTAGGCATAAGGCAGGGGCACAAGTGCTGGCTAGGCATAAGGCAGGGGCACAAGTGCGGGCTAGGCATAAGGCAGGGGCACAAGTGCGGGCTAGGCATAAGGCAGGGGCACAAGTGCGGGCTAGGCATAAGGCAGGGGCACAAGTGCTGGCTAGGCATAAGGCAGGGGCACAAGTGCTGGCTAGGCATAAGGCAGGGGCACAAGTGCTGGCTAGGCATAAGGCAGGGGCACAAGTGCTGGCTAGGCATAAGGCAGGGGCACAAGTGCTGGCTAGGCATAAGGCAGGGGCACAAGTGCGGGCTAGGCATAAGGCAGGGGCACAAGTGCGGGCTAGGCATAAGGCAGGGGCACAAGTGCGGGCTAGGCATAAGGCAGGGGCACAAGTGCGGGCTAGGCATAAGGCAGGGGCACAAGTGCGGGCTAGGCATAAGGCAGGGGCACAAGTGCTGGCTAGGCATAAGGAAGGGGCACAAGTGCTGGCTAGGCATAAGGCAGGGGCACAAGTGCAGGCTAGGCATAAGGCAGGGGCACAAGTGCAGGCTAGGCATAAGGCAGGGGCACACGTGCAGGCTAGGCATAAGGCAGGGGCACACGTGCAGGCTAGGCATAAGGCAGGGGCACACGTGCAGGCTAGGCATAAGGCAGGGGCACAAGTGCTGGCTAGGCATAAGGCAGGGGCACAAGTGCTGGCTAGGCATAAGGCAGGGGCACAAGTGCGGGCTAGGCATAAGGCAGGGGCACAAGTGCTGGCTAGGCATAAGGCAGGGGCACAAGTGCTGGCTAGGCATAAGGCAGGGGCACAAGTGCTGGCTAGGCATAAGGCAGGGGCACAAGTGCTGGCTAGGCATAAGGCAGGGGCACAAGTGCGGGCTAGGCATAAGGCAGGGGCACAAGTGCAGACTAGGCATAAGGCAGGGGCACAAGTGCAGACTAGGCATAAGGAAGGGGCACAAGTGCAGGCTAGGCATAAGGCAGGGGGCACAAGTGCAGGCTAGGCATAAGGCAGGGGCACAAGTGCGGGCTAGGCATAAGGCAGGGGCACAAGTGCGGGCTAGGCATAAGGCAGGGCACAAGTGCAGGCTAGGTATAAGGCAGGGGCACAAGTGCAGGCTAGGCATAAGGCAGGGGCACAAGTGCAGGCTAGGCATAAGGCAGGGGCACACGTGCAGGCTAGGCATAAGGCAGGGGCACACGTGCAGGCTAGGCATAAGGCAGGGGCACAAGTGCAGGCTAGGCATAAGGCAGGGGCACAAGTGATGGCTACACATAAGGAATACGGCTAACTCTTTGCACTCTTTGCATAAAGGGATAGGCACCCTTAGGGGTGAAGAGCTAGCTTTCACCCCTCTACTCTGTACTTTGTTGTACAGTGCGGAGCCACTCCATAACCCCCATGCTCCAAGCGACCAGGCACATCTTGTCTGTCCTCCGTAAATGGGTAATGCCTTCGTCCCCAATTACAGTCGTGCATGTGCATTCAGACGGGACAAGAGCGAAAAGCGTAAAGCCTGCCCTGTGTGCATAACCAACATGAAGCTAAAGACAAAAAAAACAATAATGCAAGGGGCTCAAAAGTGCTGGCTAGGCATAAGGCAGGGGCACAAGTGCTGGCTAGGCATAAGGCAGGGGCACGAGTGCTGGCTAGGCATAAGGCAGGGGCACGAGTGCTGGCTAGGCATAAGGCAGGGGCACAAGTGCAGGCTAGGCATAAGGCAGGGGCACAAGTGCAGGCTAGGCATAAGGCAGGGGCACAAGTGCAAGCTAGGCATAAGGCACGGGCACAAGTGCAGGCTAGGCATAAGGCAGGGGCACAAGTGCTGGCTAGGCATAAAGCAGGGGCACAAGTGCTGGCTAGGCATAAGGCAGGGGCACAAGTGCTGGCTAGGCATAAGGCAGGGGCACAAGTGCTGGCTAGGCATAAGGCAGGGGCACAAGTGCTGGCTAGGCATAAGGCAGGGGCACGAGTGCTGGCTAGGCATAAGGCAGGGGCACGAGTGCAGGCTAGGCATAAGGCAGGGGCACGAGTGCAAGCTAGGCATAAGGCATGGGCACGAGTGCAGGCTAGGCATAAGGCATGGGCACGAGTGCAGGCTAGGCATAAGGCATGGGCACGAGTGCAGGCTACGCATAAGGCAGGGGCACGAGTGCAGGCTAGGCATAAGGCAGGGGCACGAGTGCAGGCTAGGCATAAGGCAGGGGCACGAGTGCAGGCTAGGCATAAGGCAGGGGCACAAGTGCGGGCTAGTCTTTAGGCAGGGGCACAAGTGCAAACTAACCATAAGGCAGAGGCACAAGTGCAGGCTAGGCATAAGGCAGGGGCACAAGTGCAGGCTAGGCATAAGGCAGGGGCACAAGTGCAGGCTAGGCATAAGGCAGGGGCACAAGTGCAGGCTAGGCATAAGGCAGGGGCACAAGTGCTGGCTAGGCATAAGGCAGGGGCACAAGTGCTGGCTAGGCATAAGGCAGGGGCACAAGTGCTGGCTAGGCATAAGGCAGGGGCACAAGTGCGGGCTAGGCATAAGGCAGGGGCACAAGTGCGGGCTAGGCATAAGGCAGGGGCACAAGTGCGGGCTAGGCATAAGGCAGGGGCACAAGTGCGGGCTAGGCATAAGGCAGGGGCACAAGTGCGGGCTAGGCATAAGGCAGGGGCACAAGTGCTTGCTAGGCATAAGGCAGGGGCACAAGTGCGGGCTAGGCATAAGGCAGGGGCACAAGTGCGGGCTAGGCATAAGGCAGGGGCACAAGTGCGGGCTAGGCATAAGGCAGGGGCACAAGTGCGGGCTAGGCATAAGGCAGGGGCACAAGTGCGGGCTAGGCATAAGGCAGGGGCACAAGTGCGGGCTAGGCATAAGGCAGGGGCACAAGTGCGGGCTAGGCATAAGGCAGGGGCACAAGTGCGGGCTAGGCATAAGGCAGGGGCACAAGTGCGGGCTAGGCATAAGGCAGGGGCACAAGTGCAGGCTAGGCATAAGGCAGGGGCACAAGTGCGGGCTAGGCATAAGGCAGGGGCACAAGTGCGGGCTAGGCATAAGGCAGGGGCACAAGTGCGGGCTAGGCATAAGGCAGGGGCACAAGTGCGGGCTAGGCATAAGGCAGGGGCACAAGTGCGGGCTAGGCTTTAGGCAGGGGCACAAGTGCAAACTAAGCATAAGGCAGAGGAACAAGTGCAGGCTAGGCATAAGGCAGGGGCTCAAGTGCTGGCTAGGCATAAGGCAGGGGCACAAGTGCTGGCTAGGCATAAGGCAGGGGCACAAGTGCTGGCTAGGCATAAGGCAGGGGCACAAGTGCAGGCTAGGCATAAGGCAGGGGCACAAGTGCAGGCTAGGCATAAGGCAGGGGCACAAGTGCAGGCTAGGCATAAGGCAGGGGCACAAGTGCTGGCTAGGCATAAGGCAGGGGCACAAGTGCTGGCTAGGCATAAGGCAGGGGCACAAGTGCTGGCTAGGCATAAGGCAGGGGCACAAATGCAGGCTAGGCATAAGGCAGGGGCACAAGTGCAGGCTAGGCATAAGGCAGGGGCACAAGTGCAGGCTAGGCATAAGGCAGGGGCACAAGTGCAGGCTAGGCATAAGGCAGGGGCACAAGTGCAGGCTAGGCATAAGGCAGAGGCACAAGTGCAGGCTAGGCATAAGGCAGGGGCACAAGTGCAGGCTAGGCATAAGGCAGGGGCACAAGTGATGGCTACACATAAGGCATACGGCTAACTCTTTGTACTCTTTGCATAAAGGGATAGGCACCCTTAGGGGTGAAGAGCTAGCTTTCACCCCTCTACTCTGTACTTTGTTGTACAGTGCGGAGCCACTCCATAACCCCCATGCTCCAAGCGACCAGGCACATCTTGTCTGTCCTCCGTAAATGGGTAATGCCTTCGTCCCCAATTACAGTCGTGCATGTGCATTCAGACGGGACAAGAGCGAAGAGCGTAAAGCCTGCCCTGTGTGCATAACCAACATGAAGCTAAAAACAAAAAAACAATAATGCAAGGGGCTCAAAAGTGCTGGCTAGGCATAAGGCAGGGGCACAAGTGCTGGCTAGGCATAAGGCAGGGGCACAAGTGCTGGCTAGGCATAAGGCAGGGGCACAAGTGCTGGCTAGGCATAAGGCAGGGGCACAAGTGCTGGCTAGGCATAAGGCAGGGGCACAAGTGCTGGCTAGGCATAAGGCAGGGGCACAAGTGCTGGCTAGGCATAAGGCAGGGGCACAAGTGCAGGCTAGGCATAAGGCAGGGGCACAAGTGCTGGCTAGGCATAAAGCAGGGGCACAAGTGCTGGCTAGGCATAAGGCAGGGGCACAAGTGCTGGCTAGGCATAAGGCAGGGGCACAAGTGCTGGCTAGGCATAAGGCAGGGGCACAAGTGCTGGCTAGGCATAAGGCAGGGGCAAAAGTGCTGGCTAGGCATAAGGCAGGGGCACAAGTGCTGGCTAGGCATAAGGCAGGGGCACAAGTGCTGGCTAGGCATAAGGCAGGGGCACAAGTGCGGGCTAGGCATAAGGCAGGGGCACAAGTGCTGGCTAGGCATAAGGCAGGGGCACAAGTGCTGGCTAGGCATAAGGCAGGGGCACAAGTGCTGGCTAGGCATAAGGCAGGGGCACAAGTGCTGGCTAGGCATAAGGCAGGGGCACAAGTGCGGGCTAGGCATAAGGCAGGGGCACAAGTGCAGACTAGGCATAAGGCAGGGGCACAAGTGCAGACTAGGCATAAGGCAGGGGCACAAGTGCAGGCTAGGCATAAGGCAGGGGGCACAAGTGCAGGCTAGGCATAAGGCAGGGGCACAAGTGCAGGCTAGGCATAAGGCAGGGGCACAAGTGCAGGCTAGGCATAAGGCAGGGGCACAAGTGCAGGCTAGGCATAAGGCAGGGGCACAAGTGCGGGCTTGGCATAAGGCAGGGCACAAGTGCGGGCTAGGCATAAGGCATGGGCACAAGTGCGGGATAGGCATAAGGCAGGGGCACAAGTGCGGGCTAGGCATAAGGCAGGGGCACAAGTGCGGGCTAGGCATAAGGCAGGGGCACAAGTGCAGGCTAGGCATAAGGCAGGGCACAAGTGCGGGCTAGGCATAAGGCATGGGCACAAGTGCGGGCTAGGCATAAGGCAGGGGCACAAGTGCGGGCTAGGCATAAGGCATGGGCACAAGTGCGGGCTAGGCATAAGGCAGGGGCACAAGTGCGGGCTAGGCATAAGGCAGGGGCACAAGTGCGGGCTAGGCATAAGGCAGGGGAAAAAGTGCGGGCTAGGCATTAGGCAGGGGCACAAGTGCAAACTAAGCATAAGGCAGAGGAACAAGTGCAGGCTAGGCATAAGGCAGAGGAACAAGTGCAGGCTAGGCATAAGGCAGGGGCACAAGTGCTGGCTAGGCATAAGGCAGGGGCACAAGTGCTGGCTAGGCATAAGGCAGGGGCACAAGTGCTGGTTAGGCATAAGGCAGGGGCACAAGTGCTGGCTAGGCATAAGGCAGGGGCACAAGTGCTGGCTAGGCATAAGGCAGGGGCACAAGTGCGGGCTAGGCATAAGGCAGGGGCACAAGTGCGGGCTAGGCATAAGGCAGGGGCACAAGTGCGGGCTAGGCATAAGGCAGGGGCACAAGTGCGGGCTAGGCATAAGGCAGGGGCACAAGTGCTGGCTAGGCATAAGGCAGGGGCACAAGTGCTGGCTAGGCATAAGGCAGGGGCACAAGTGCTGGCTAGGCATAAGGCAGGGGCACAAGTGCTGGCTAGGCATAAGGCAGGGGCACAAGTGATGGCTACACATAAGGCATACGGCTAACTCTTTGCACTCTTTGCATAAAGGGATAGGCACCCTTAGGGGTGAAGAGCTAGCTTTCACCCCTCTACTCTGTACTTTGTTGTACAGTGCGGAGCCACTCCATAACCCCCATGCTCCAAGCGACCAGGCACATCTTGTCTGTCCTCCGTAAATGGGTAATGCCTTCGTCCCCAATTACAGTCGTGCATGTGCATTCAGACGGGACAAGAGCGAAGAGCGGAAAGCCTGCCCTGTGTGCATAACCAACATGAAGCTAAAAACAAAAAAACAATAATGCAAGGGTCTCAAAAGTGCTGGCTAGGCATAAGGCAGGGGCACAAGTGCTGGCTAGGCATAAGGCAGGGGCACAAGTGCTGGCTAGGCATAAGGCAGGGGCACAAGTGCTGGCTAGGCATAAGGCAGGGGCACAAGTGCTGGCCAGGCATAAGGCAGGGGCACAAGTGCTGGCTAGGCATAAGGCAGGGGCACAAGTGCTGGCTAGGCATAAGGCAGGGGCACAAGTGCTGGCTAGGCATAAGGCAGGGGCACAAGTGCAGGCTAGGCATAAGGCAGGGGCACAAGTGCTGGCTAGGCATAAAGCAGGGGCACAAGTGCTGGCTAGGCATAAGGCAGGGGCACAAGTGCTGGCTAGGCATAAGGCAGGGGCACAAGTGCTGGCTAGGCATAAGGCAGGGGCACAAGTGCTGGCTAGGCATAAGGCAGGGGCAAAAGTGCTGGCTAGGCATAAGGCAGGGGCACAAGTGCTGGCTAGGCATAAGGCAGGGGCACAAGTGCTGGCTAGGCATAAGGCAGGGGCACAAGTGCGGGCTAGGCATAAGGCAGGGGCACAAGTGCTGGCTAGGCATAAGGCAGGGGCACAAGTGCTGGCTAGGCATAAGGCAGGGGCACAAGTGCTGGCTAGGCATAAGGCAGGGGCACAAGTGCTGGCTAGGCATAAGGCAGGGGCACAAGTGCGGGCTAGGCATAAGGCAGGGGCACAAGTGCAGACTAGGCATAAGGCAGGGGCACAAGTGCAGGCTAGGCATAAGGCAGGGGCACAAGTGCAGGCTAGGCATAAGGCAGGGGGCACAAGTGCAGGCTAGGCATAAGGCAGGGGCACAAGTGCAGGCTAGGCATAAGGCAGGGGCACAAGTGCGGGCTAGGCATAAGGCAGGGCACAAGTGCGGGCTAGGCATAAGGCATGGGCACAAGTGCGGGATAGGCATAAGGCAGGGGCACAAGTGCGGGCTAGGCATAAGGCAGGGGCACAAGTGTGGGCTAGGCATAAGGCAGGGGCACAAGTGCAGGCTAGGCATAAGGCAGGGCACAAGTGCGGGCTAGGCATAAGGCATGGGCACAAGTGCGGGCTAGGCATAAGGCAGGGGCACAAGTGCGGGCTAGGCATAAGGCATGGGCACAAGTGCGGGCTAGGCATAAGGCAGGAGCACAAGTGCGGGCTAGGCATAAGGCAGGGGCACAAGTGCGGGCTAGGCATAAGGCAGGGGAAAAAGTGCGGGCTAGGCTTTAGGCAGGGGCACAAGTGCAAACTAAGCATAAGGCAGAGGAACAAGTGCAGGCTAGGCATAAGGCAGAGGAACAAGTGCAGGCTAGGCATAAGGCAGGGGCACAAGTGCTGGCTAGGCATAAGGCAGGGGCACAAGTGCTGGCTAGGCATAAGGCAGGGGCACAAGTGCTGGCTAGGCATAAGGCAGGGGCACAAGTGCTGGCTAGGCATAAGGCAGGGGCACAAGTGCTGGCTAGGCATAAGGCAGGGGCACAAGTGCGGGCTAGGCATAAGGCAGGGGCACAAGTGCGGGCTAGGCATAAGGCAGGGGCACAAGTGCTGGCTAGGCATAAGGCAGGGGCACAAGTGCTGGCTAGGCATAAGGCAGGGGCACAAGTGCTGGCTAGGCATAAGGCAGGGGCACAAGTGCTGGCTAGGCATAAGGCAGGGGCACAAGTGCGGGCTAGGCATAAGGCAGGGGCACAAGTGCGGGCTAGGCATAAGGCAGGGGCACAAGTGCGGGCTAGGCATAAGGCAGGGGCACAAGTGCGGGCTAGGCATAAGGCAGGGGCACAAGTGCGGGCTAGGCATAAGGCAGGGGCACAAGTGCGGGCTAGGCATAAGGCAGGGGCACAAGTGCGGGCTAGGCATAAGGCAGGGGCACAAGTGCGGGCTAGGCATAAGGCAGGGGCACAAGTGCGGGCTAGGCATAAGGCAGGGGCACAAGTGCGGGCTAGGCATAAGGCAGGGGCACAAGTGCAGGCTAGGCATAAGGCAGGGCACAAGTGCAGGCTAGGCATAAGGCAGGGGCACAAGTGCTGGCTAGGCGTAAGGCAGGGGCACAAGTGCTGGCTAGGCGTAAGGCAGGGGCACAAGTGCTGGCTAGGCGTAAGGCAGGGGCACAAGTGCTGGCTAGGCGTAAGGCAGGGGCACAAGTGCTGGCTAGGCGTAAGGCAGGGGCACAAGTGCTGGCTAGGCGTAAGGCAGGGGCACAAGTGCTGGCTAGGCATAAGGCAGGGGCACAAGTGCTGGCTAGGCATAAGGCAGGGGCACAAGTGCTGGCTAGGCATAAGGCAGGGGCACAAGTGCGGGCTAGGCATAAGGCAGGGGCACAAGTGCAGACTAGGCATAAGGCAGGGGCACAAGTGCAGGCTAGGCATAAGGCAGGGGCACAAGTGCAGGCTAGGCATAAGGCAGGGGGCACAAGTGCAGGCTAGGCATAAGGCAGGGGCACAAGTGCAGGCTAGGCATAAGGCAGGGGCACAAGTGCGAGCTAGGCATAAGGCAGGGCACAAGTGCGGGCTAGGCATAAGGCATGGGCACAAGTGCGGGATAGGCATAAGGCAGGGGCACAAGTGCGGGCTAGGCATAAGGCAGGGGCACAAGTGCGGGCTAGGCATAAGGCAGGGGCACAAGTGCAGGCTAGGCATAAGGCAGGGCACAAGTGCGGGCTAGGCATAAGGCATGGGCACAAGTGCGGGCTAGGCATAAGGCAGGGGCACAAGTGCGGGCTAGGCATAAGGCATGGGCACAAGTGCGGGCTAGGCATAAGGCAGGGGCACAAGTGCGGGCTAGGCATAAGGCAGGGGCACAAGTGCGGGCTAGGCATAAGGCAGGGGCACAAGTGCGGGCTAGGCATAAGGCAGGGGAAAAAGTGCGGGCTAGGCTTTAGGCAGGGGCACAAGTGCAAACTAAGCATAAGGCAGAGGAACAAGTGCAGGCTAGGCATAAGGCAGAGGAACAAGTGCAGGCTAGGCATAAGGCAGGGGCACAAGTGCTGGCTAGGCATAAGGCAGGGGCACAAGTGCTGGCTAGGCATAAGGCAGGGGCACAAGTGCTGGCTAGGCATAAGGCAGGGGCACAAGTGCTGGCTAGGCATAAGGCAGGGGCACAAGTGCTGGCTAGGCATAAGGCAGGGGCACAAGTGCTGGCTAGGCATAAGGCAGGGGCACAAGTGCTGGCTAGGCATAAGGCAGGGGCACAAGTGCTGGCTAGGCATAAGGCAGGGGCACAAGTGCTGGCTAGGCATAAGGCAGGGGCACAAGTGCTGGCTAGGCATAAGGCAGGGGCACAAGTGCTGGCTAGGCATAAGGCAGATGCACAAGTGCTGGCTAGGCATAAGGCAGGGGCACAAGTGCTGGCTAGGCATAAGGCAGGGGCACAAGTGCTGGCTAGGCATAAGGCAGGGGCACAAGTGCTGGCTAGGCATAAGGCAGGGGCACAAGTGCTGGCTAGGCATAAGGCAGGGGCACAAGTGCTGGCTAGGCATAAGGCAGGGGCACAAGTGCTGGCTAGGCATAAGGCAGGGGCACAAGTGCTGGCTAGGCATAAGGCAGGGGCACAAGTGCTGGCTAGGCATAAGGCAGGGGCACAAGTGCTGGCTAGGCATAAGGCAGGGGCACAAGTGCTGGCTAGGCATAAGGCAGGGGCACAAGTGCTGGCTAGGCATAAGGCAGGGGCACAAGTGCTGGCTAGGCATAAGGCAGGGGCACAAGTGCTGGCTAGGCATAAGGCAGGGGCACAAGTGCTGGCTAGGCATAAGGCAGGGGCACAAGTGCTGGCTAGGCATAAGGCAGGGGCACAAGTGCTGGCTAGGCATAAGGCAGGGGCACAAGTGCAGGCTAGGCATAAGGCAGAGGCATAAGGCAGGGGCACAAGTGCAGGCTAGGCATAAGGCAGGGGCACAAGTGCAGGCTAGGCATAAGGCAGTTGCACAAGTGATGGCTACACATAAGGAATACGGCTAACTCTTTGCATAAAGGGATAGGCACCCTTAGGGGTGAAGAGCTAGATTTCACCCCTCTACTCTGTACTTTGTTGTACAGTGCGGAGCCACTCCATAACCCCCATGCTCCAAGCGACCAGGCACATCTTGTCTGTCCTCCGTAAATGGGTAATGCCTTCGACCCCAATTACAGTCGTGCATGTGCATTCAGACGGGACAAGAGCGAAGAGCGTAAAGCCTGCCCTGTGTGCATAACCAACATGAAGCTAAAGACAAAAAAAACAATAATGCAAGGGGCTCAAAAGTGCTGGCTAGGCATAAGGCAGGGGCACAAGTGCTGGCTAGGCATAAGGCAGGGGCACGAGTGCTGGCTAGGCATAAGGCAGGGGCACGAGTGCTGGCTAGGCATAAGGCAGGGGCACGAGTGCTGGCTAGGCATAAGGCAGGGGCACGAGTGCTGGCTAGGCATAAGGCAGGGGCACGAGTGCTGGCTAGGCATAAGGCAGGGGCACGAGTGCTGGCTAGGCATAAGGCAGGGGCACAAGTGCGGGCTAGGCATAAGGCAGGAGCACAAGTGCGGGCTAGGCATAAGGCAGGGGCACAAGTGCGGGCTAGGCATAAGGCAGGGGAAAAAGTGCGGGCTAGGCTTTAGGCAGGGGCACAAGTGCAAACTAAGCATAAGGCAGAGGAACAAGTGCAGGCTAGGCATAAGGCAGAGGAACAAGTGCAGGCTAGGCATAAGGCAGGGGCACAAGTGCTGGCTAGGCATAAGGCAGGGGCACAAGTGCTGGCTAGGCATAAGGCAGGGGCACAAGTGCTGGCTAGGCATAAGGCAGGGGCACAAGTGCTGGCTAGGCATAAGGCAGGGGCACAAGTGCTGGCTAGGCATAAGGCAGGGGCACAAGTGCGGGCTAGGCATAAGGCAGGGGCACAAGTGCGGGCTAGGCATAAGGCAGGGGCACAAGTGCTGGCTAGGCATAAGGCAGGGGCACAAGTGCTGGCTAGGCATAAGGCAGGGGCACAAGTGCTGGCTAGGCATAAGGCAGGGGCACAAGTGCAGGCTAGGCATAAGGCAGGGGCACAAGTGCGGGCTAGGCATAAGGCAGGGCACAAGTGTGGGCTAGGCATAAGGCATGGGCACAAGTGCGGGATAGGCATAAGGCAGGGGCACAAGTGCGGGCTAGGCATAAGGCAGGGGCACAAGTGCAGGCTAGGCATAAGGCAGGGGGCACAAGTGCAGGCTAGGCATAAGGCAGGGGCACAAGTGCAGGCTAGGCATAAGGCAGGGGCACAAGTGCGGGCTAGGCATAAGGCAGGGCACAAGTGCGGGCTAGGCATAAGGCATGGGCACAAGTGCGGGATAGGCATAAGGCAGGGGCACAAGTGCGGGATAGGCATAAGGCAGGGGCACAAGTGCGGGCTAGGCATAAGGCAGGGGCACAAGTGCAGGCTAGGCATAAGGCAGGGCACAAGTGCGGGCTAGGCATAAGGCATGGGCACAAGTGCGGGCTAGGCATAAGGCAGGGGCACAAGTGCGGGCTAGGCATAAGGCATGGGCACAAGTGCGGGCTAGGCATAAGGCAGGGGCACAAGTGCGGGCTAGGCATAAGGCAGGGGCACAAGTGCGGGCTAGGCATAAGGCAGGGGAAAAAGTGCGGGCTAGGCTTTAGGCAGGGGCACAAGTGCAAACTAAGCATAAGGCAGAGGAACAAGTGCAGGCTAGGCATAAGGCAGAGGAACAAGTGCAGGCTAGGCATAAGGCAGGGGCACAAGTGCTGGCTAGGCATAAGGCAGGGGCACAAGTGCTGGCTAGGCATAAGGCAGGGGCACAAGTGCTGGCTAGGCATAAGGCAGGGGCACAAGTGCTGGCTAGGCATAAGGCAGGGGCACAAGTGCTGGCTAGGCATAAGGCAGGGGCACAAGTGCTGGCTAGGCATAAGGCAGGGGCACAAGTGCTGGCTAGGCATAAGGCAGGGGCACAAGTGCTGGCTAGGCATAAGGCAGGGGCACAAGTGCTGGCTAGGCATAAGGCAGGGGCACAAGTGCTGGCTAGGCATAAGGCAGGGGCACAAGTGCTGGCTAGGCATAAGGCAGGGGCACAAGTGCTGGCTAGGCATAAGGCAGGGGCACAAGTGCTGGCTAGGCATAAGGCAGGGGCACAAGTGCTGGCTAGGCATAAGGCAGGGGCACAAGTGCTGGCTAGGCATAAGGCAGGGGCACAAGTGCTGGCTAGGCATAAGGCAGGGGCACAAGTGCTGGCTAGGCATAAGGCAGGGGCACAAGTGCTGGCTAGGCATAAGGCAGGGGCACAAGTGCTGGCTAGGCATAAGGCAGGGGCACAAGTGCTGGCTAGGCATAAGGCAGGGGCACAAGTGCTGGCTAGGCATAAGGCAGGGGCACAAGTGCTGGCTAGGCATAAGGCAGGGGCACAAGTGCTGGCTAGGCAAAAGGCAGGGGCACAAGTGCTGGCTAGGCATAAGGCAGGGGCACAAGTGCTGGCTAGGCATAAGGCAGGGGCACAAGTGCTGGCTAGGCATAAGGCAGGGGCACAAGTGCTGGCTAGGCATAAGGCAGGGGCACAAGTGCAGGCTAGGCATAAGGCAGAGGCATAAGGCAGGGGCACAAGTGCAGGCTAGGCATAAGGCAGGGGCACAAGTGCAGGCTAGGCATAAGGCAGTTGCACAAGTGATGGCTACGCATAAGGAATACGGCTAACTCTTTGCATAAAGGGATAGGCACCCTTAGGGGTGAAGAGCTAGATTTCACCCCTCTACTCTGTACTTTGTTGTACAGTGCGGAGCCACTCCATAACCCCCATGCTCCAAGCGACCAGGCACATCTTGTCTGTCCTCCGTAAATGGGTAATGCCTTCGACCCCAATTACAGTCGTGCATGTGCATTCAGACGGGACAAGAGCGAAGAGCGTAAAGCCTGCCCTGTGTGCATAACCAACATGAAGCTAAAGACAAAAAAAACAATAATGCAAGGGGCTCAAAAGTGCTGGCTAGGCATAAGGCAGGGGCACAAGTGCTGGCTAGGCATAAGGCAGGGGCACGAGTGCTGGCTAGGCATAAGGCAGGGGCACGAGTGCTGGCTAGGCATAAGGCAGGGGCACGAGTGCTGGCTAGGCATAAGGCAGGGGCACGAGTGCTGGCTAGGCATAAGGCAGGGGCACGAGTGCTGGCTAGGCATAAGGCAGGGGCACGAGTGCTGGCTAGGCATAAGGCAGGGGCACGAGTGCTGGCTAGGCATAAGGCAGGGGCACGAGTGCTGGCTAGGCATAAGGCAGGGGCACGAGTGCTGGCTAGGCATAAGGCAGGGGCACGAGTGCTGGCTAGGCATAAGGCAGGGGCACGAGTGCTGGCTAGGCATAAGGCAGGGGCACGAGTGCTGGCTAGGCATAAGGCAGGGGCACGAGTGCTGGCTAGGCATAAGGCAGGGGCACGAGTGCAGGCTAGGCATAAGGCAGGGGCACGAGTGCAGGCTAGGCATAAGGCAGGGGCACGAGTGCAGGCTAGGCATAAGGCAGGGGCACGAGTGCAGGCTAGGCATAAGGCAGGGGCACGAGTGCAGGCTAAGCATAAGGCAGGGGCACGAGTGCAGGCTAGGCATAAGGCAGGGGCACGAGTGCACGCTAGGCATAAGGCAGGGGCACGAGTGCAGGCTAGGCATAAGTCAGGGGCACGAGTGCAGGCTAGGCATAAGGCAGGGGCACGAGTGCAGGCTAGGCATAAGGCAGGGGCACGAGTGCAGGCTAGGCATAAGGCAGGGGCACAAGTGCAGGCTAGTCTTTAGGCAGGGGCACGAGTGCAAACTAACCATAAGGCAGAAGCACAAGTGCAGGCTAGGCATAAGGCAGGGGCACAAGTGCAGGCTAGGCATAAGGCAGGGGCACAAGTGCGGGCTAGGCATAAGGCAGGGGCACAAGTGCAGGCTAGGCATAAGGCAGGGGCACAAGTGCAGGCTAGGCATAAGGCAGGGGCACAAGTGCAGGCTAGGCATAAGGCAGGGGCACAAGTGCGGGCTAGGCATAAGGCAGGGGCACAAGTGCGGGCTAGGCATAAGGCAGGGGCACAAGTGCGGGCTAGGCATAAGGCAGGGGCACAAGTGCGGGCTAGGCATAAGGCAGGGGCACGAGTGCAGGCTAGGCATAAGGCAGGGGCACGAGAGCAGGCTAGGCATAAGGCAGGGGCACAAGTGCGGGCTAGTCTTTAGGCATTGGCAGAAGTGCTGGCTAGGCATAAGGCAGGGGCACAAGTGCGGGCTAGTCTTTAGGCATTGGCAGAAGTGCTGGCTAGGCATAAGGCAGGGGCACAAGTGCAGGCTAGGCATAAGACAGGGGCACAAGTGCAGGCTAGGCATAAGGCAGGGGCACAAGTGCGGGCTAGTCTTTAGGCATTGGCAGAAGTGCTGGCTAGGCATAAGGCAGGGGCACAAGTGCAGGCTAGGCATAAGACAGGGGCACAAGTGCAGGCTAGGCATAAGGCAGGGGCACAAGTGCAGGCTAGGCATAAGGCAGGGGCACAAGTGCTGGCTAGGCATAAGGCAGGGGCACAAGTGCTGGCTAGGCATAAGGCAGGGGCACAAGTGCTGGCTAGGCATAAGGCAGGGGCACAAATGCAGGCTAGGCATAAGGCAGGGGCACAAGTGCAGGCTAGGCATAAGGCAGGGGCACAAGTGCAGGCTAGGCATAAGGCAGGGGCACAAGTGCAGGCTAGGCATAAGGCAGGGGCACAAGTGCAGGCTAGGCATAAGGCAGAGGCACAAGTGCAGGCTAGGCATAAGGCAGGGGCACAAGTGCAGGCTAGGCATAAGGCAGGGGCACAAGTGATGGCTACACATAAGGCATACGGCTAACTATTTGCACTCTTTGCATAAAGGGATAGGCACCCTTAGGGGTGAAGAGCTAGCTTTCACCCCTCTACTCTGTACTTTGTTGTACAGTGCGGAGCCACTCCATAACCCCCATGCTCCAAGCGACCAGGCACATCTTGTCTGTCCTCCGTAAATGGGTAATGCCTTCGTCCCCAATTACAGTCGTGCATGTGCATTCAGACGGGACAAGAGCGAAGAGCGTAAAGCCTGCCCTGTGTGCATAACCAACATGAAGCTAAAAACAAAAAAACAATAATGCAAGGGGCTCAAAAGTGCTGGCTAGGCATAAGGCAGGGGCACAAGTGCTGGCTAGGCATAAGGCAGGGGCACAAGTGCTGGCTAGGCATAAGGCAGGGGCACAAGTGCTGGCTAGGCATAAGGCAGGGGCACAAGTGCTGGCTAGGCATAAGGCAGGGGCACAAGTGCTGGCTAGGCATAAGGCAGGGGCACAAGTGCTGGCTAGGCATAAGGCAGGGGCACAAGTGCAGGCTAGGCATAAGGCAGGGGCACAAGTGCTGGCTAGGCATAAAGCAGGGGCACAAGTGCTGGCTAGGCATAAGGCAGGGGCACAAGTGCTGGCTAGGCATAAGGCAGGGGCACAAGTGCTGGCTAGGCATAAGGCAGGGGCACAAGTGCTGGCTAGGCATAAGGCAGGGGCAAAAGTGCTGGCTAGGCATAAGGCAGGGGCACAAGTGCTGGCTAGGCATAAGGCAGGGGCACAAGTGCTGGCTAGGCATAAGGCAGGGGCACAAGTGCGGGCTAGGCATAAGGCAGGGGCACAAGTGCTGGCTAGGCATAAGGCAGGGGCACAAGTGCTGGCTAGGCATAAGGCAGGGGCGCAAGTGCTGGCTAGGCATAAGGCAGGGGCACAAGTGCTGGCTAGGCATAAGGCAGGGGCACAAGTGCGGGCTAGGCATAAGGCAGGGGCACAAGTGCAGACTAGGCATAAGGCAGGGGCACAAGTGCAGACTAGGCATAAGGCAGGGGCACAAGTGCAGGCTAGGCATAAGGCAGGGGGCACAAGTGCAGGCTAGGCATAAGGCAGGGGCACAAGTGCAGGCTAGGCATAAGGCAGGGGCACAAGTGCGGGCTAGGCATAAGGCAGGGCACAAGTGCGGGCTAGGCATAAGGCATGGGCACAAGTGCGGGATAGGCATAAGGCAGGGGCACAAGTGCGGGATAGGCATAAGGCAGGGGCACAAGTGCGGGCTAGGCATAAGGCAGGGGCACAAGTGCGGGCTAGGCATAAGGCAGGGGCACAAGTGCGGGCTAGGCATAAGGCAGGGCACAAGTGCGGGCTAGGCATAAGGCATGGGCACAAGTGCGGGCTAGGCATAAGGCAGGGGCACAAGTGCGGGCTAGGCATAAGGCATGGGCACAAGTGCGGGCTAGGCATAAGGCAGGGGCACAAGTGCGGGCTAGGCATAAGGCAGGGGCACAAGTGCGGGCTAGGCATAAGGCAGGGGAAAAAGTGCGGGCTAGGCTTTAGGCAGGGGCACAAGTGCAAACTAAGCATAAGGCAGAGGAACAAGTGCAGGCTAGGCATAAGGCAGAGGAACAAGTGCAGGCTAGGCATAAGGCAGGGGCACAAGTGCTGGCTAGGCATAAGGCAGGGGCACAAGTGCTGGCTAGGCATAAGGCAGGGGCACAAGTGCTGGCTAGGCATAAGGCAGGGGCACAAGTGCTGGCTAGGCATAAGGCAGGGGCACAAGTGCTGGCTAGGCATAAGGCAGGGGCACAAGTGCGGGCTAGGCATAAGGCAGGGGCACAAGTGCGGGCTAGGCATAAGGCAGGGGCACAAGTGCGGGCTAGGCATAAGGCAGGGGCACAAGTGCTGGCTAGGCATAAGGCAGGGGCACAAGTGCTGGCTAGGCATAAGGCAGGGGCACAAGTGCTGGCTAGGCATAAGGCAGGGGCACAAGTGCTGGCTAGGCATAAGGCAGGGGCACAAGTGCTGGCTAGGCATAAGGCAGGGGCACAAGTGCTGGCTAGGCATAAGGCAGGGGAACAAGTGCGGGCTAGGCATAAGGCAGGGGCACAAGTGCGGGCTAGGCATAAGGCAGGGGCACAAGTGCGGGCTAGGCATAAGGCAGGGGCACAAGTGCGGGCTAGGCATAAGGCAGGGGCACAAGTGCGGGCTAGGCATAAGGCAGGGGCACAAGTGCGGGCTAGGCATAAGGTAGGGGCACAAGTGCGGACTAGGCATAAGGCAGGGGCACAAGTGCGAGCTAGGCATAAGGCAGGGGCACAAGTGCGGGCTAGGCATAAGGCAGGGGCACAAGTGCGGGCTAGGCATAAGGCAGGGGCACAAGTGCGGGCTAGGCATAAGGCAGGGGCACAAGTGCGGGCTAGGCATAAGGCAGGGGCACAAGTGCGGGCTAGGCATAAGGCAGGGGCACAAGTGCGGGCTAGGCTTTAGGCAGGGGCACAAGTGCAAACTAAGCATAAGGCAGAGGAACAAGTGCAGGCTAGGCATAAGGCAGGGGCACAAGTGCTGGCTAGGCATAAGGCAGGGGCACAAGTGCTGGCTAGGCATAAGGCAGGGGCACAAGTGCTGGCTAGGCATAAGGCAGGGGCACAAGTGCTGGCTAGGCATAAGGCAGGGGCACAAGTGCTGGCTAGGCATAAGGCAGGGGCACAAGTGCTGGCTAGGCATAAGGCAGGGGCACAAGTGCTGGCTAGGCATAAGGCAGGGGCACAAGTGCTGGCTAGGCATAAGGCAGGGGCACAAGTGCTGGCTAGGCATAAGGCAGGGGCACAAGTGCTGGCTAGGCATAAGGCAGGGGCACAAGTGCTGGCTAGGCATAAGGCAGGGGCACAAGTGCTGGCTAGGCATAAGGCAGGGGCACAAGTGCTGGCTAGGCATAAGGCAGGGGCACAAGTGCAGGCTAGGCATAAGGCAGGGGCACAAGTGCAGGCTAGGCATAAGGCAGGGGCACAAGTGCAGGCTAGGCATAAGGCAGGGGCACAAGTGCAGGCTAGGCATAAGGCAGGAACACAAGTGCAGGCTAGGTATAAGGCAGGGGCACAAGTGCAGGCTAGGCATAAGGCAGGGGCACAAGTGCAGGCTAGGCATAAGGCAGGGGCACAAGTGCAGGCTAGGCATAAGGCAGGGGCACAAGTGCAGGCTAGGCATAAGGCAGGGGCACACGTGCAGGCTAGGCATAAGGCAGGGGCACACGTGCAGGCTAGGCATAAGGCAGGGGCACAAGTGCAGGCTAGGCATAAGGCAGGGGCACAAGTGATGGCTACACATAAGGAATACGGCTAACTCTTTGCACTCTTTGCATAAAGGGATAGGCACCCTTAGGGGTGAAGAGCTAGCTTTCACCCCTCTACTCTGTACTTTGTTGTACAGTGCGGAGCCACTCCATAACCCCCATGCTCCAAGCGACCAGGCACATCTTGTCTGTCCTCCGTAAATGGGTAATGCCTTCGTCCCCAATTACAGTCGTGCATGTGCATTCAGACGGGACAAGAGCGAAAAGCGTAAAGCCTGCCCTGTGTGCATAACCAACATGAAGCTAAAGACAAAAAAAACAATAATGCAAGGGGCTCAAAAGTGCTGGCTAGGCATAAGGCAGGGGCACAAGTGCTGGCTAGGCATAAGGCAGGGGCACGAGTGCTGGCTAGGCATAAGGCAGGGGCACGAGTGCTGGCTAGGCATAAGGCAGGGGCACAAGTGCAGGCTAGGCATAAGGCAGGGGCACAAGTGCAGTCTAGGCATAAGGCAGGGGCACAAGTGCAAGCTAGGCATAAGGCAGGGGCACAAGTGCAGGCTAGGCATAAGGCAGGGGCACAAGTGCAGGCTAGGCATAAGGCAGGGGCACAAGTGCTGGCTAGGCATAAAGCAGGGGCACAAGTGCTGGCTAGGCATAAGGCAGGGGCACAAGTGCTGGCTAGGCATAAGGCAGGGGCACAAGTGCTGGCTAGGCATAAGGCAGGGGCACAAGTGCTGGCTAGGCATAAGGCAGGGGCACAAGTGCTGGCTAGGCATAAGGCAGGGGCACGAGTGCTGGCTAGGCATAAGGCAGGGGCACGAGTGCAGGCTAGGCATAAGGCAGGGGCACGAGTGCAGGCTAGGCATAAGGCATGGGCACGAGTGCAGGCTAGGCATAAGGCATGGGCACGAGTGCAGGCTACGCATAAGGCAGGGGCACGAGTGCAGGCTAGGCATAAGGCAGGGGCACGAGTGCAGGCTAGGCATAAGGCAGGGGCACGAGTGCAGGCTAGGCATAAGGCAGGGGCACAAGTGCGGGCTAGTCTTTAGGCAGGGGCACAAGTGCAAACTAACCATAAGGCAGAGGCACAAGTGCAGGCTAGGCATAAGGCAGGGGCACAAGTGCAGGCTAGGCATAAGGCAGGGGCACAAGTGCAGGCTAGGCATAAGGCAGGGGCACAAGTGCAGGCTAGGCATAAGGCAGGGGCACAAGTGCAGGCTAGGCATAAGGCAGGGGCACAAGTGCTGGCTAGGCATAAGGCAGGGGCACAAGTGCTGGCTAGGCATAAGGCAGGGGCACAAGTGCTGGCTAGGCATAAGGCAGGGGCACAAGTGCGGGCTAGGCATAAGGCAGGGGCACAAGTGCGGGCTAGGCATAAGGCAGGGGCACAAGTGCGGGCTAGGCATAAGGCAGGGGCACAAGTGCGGGCTAGGCATAAGGCAGGGGCACAAGTGCGGGCTAGGCATAAGGCAGGGGCACAAGTGCTTGCTAGGCATAAGGCAGGGGCACAAGTGCGGGCTAGGCATAAGGCAGGGGCACAAGTGCGGGCTAGGCATAAGGCAGGGGCACAAGTGCGGGCTAGGCATAAGGCAGGGGCACAAGTGCGGGCTAGGCATAAGGCAGGGGCACAAGTGCGGGCTAGGCATAAGGCAGGGGCACAAGTGCGGGCTAGGCATAAGGCAGGGGCACAAGTGCGGGCTAGGCATAAGGCAGGGGCACAAGTGCGGGCTAGGCATAAGGCAGGGGCACAAGTGCGGGCTAGGCATAAGGCAGGGGCACAAGTGCGGGCTAGGCATAAGGCAGGGGCACAAGTGCAGGCTAGGCATAAGGCAGGGGCACAAGTGCGGGCTAGGCATAAGGCAGGGGCACAAGTGCGGGCTAGGCATAAGGCAGGGGCACAAGTGCGGGCTAGGCATAAGGCAGGGGCACAAGTGCGGGCTAGGCATAAGGCAGGGGCACAAGTGCGGGCTAGGCTTTAGGCAGGGGCACAAGTGCAAACTAAGCATAAGGCAGAGGAACCAGCGCAGGCTAGGCATAAGGCAGGGGCTCAAGTGCTGGCTAGGCATAAGGCAGGGGCACAAGTGCTGGCTAGGCATAAGGCAGGGGCACAAGTGCTGGCTAGGCATAAGGCAGGGGCACAAGTGCAGGCTAGGCATAAGGCAGGGGCACAAGTGCAGGCTAGGCATAAGGCAGGGGCACAAGTGCAGGCTAGGCATAAGGCAGGGGCACAAGTGCTGGCTAGGCATAAGGCAGGGGCACAAGTGCTGGCTAGGCATAAGGCAGGGGCACAAGTGCTGGCTAGGCATAAGGCAGGGGCACAAATGCAGGCTAGGCATAAGGCAGGGGCACAAGTGCAGGCTAGGCATAAGGCAGGGGCACAAGTGCAGGCTAGGCATAAGGCAGGGGCACAAGTGCAGGCTAGGCATAAGGCAGGGGCACAAGTGCAGGCTAGGCATAAGGCAGAGGCACAAGTGCAGGCTAGGCATAAGGCAGGGGCACAAGTGCAGGCTAGGCATAAGGCAGGGGCACAAGTGATGGCTACACATAAGGCATACGGCTAACTCTTTGTACTCTTTGCATAAAGGGATAGGCACCCTTAGGGGTGAAGAGCTAGCTTTCACCCCTCTACTCTGTACTTTGTTGTACAGTGCGGAGCCACTCCATAACCCCCATGCTCCAAGCGACCAGGCACATCTTGTCTGTCCTCCGTAAATGGGTAATGCCTTCGTCCCCAATTACAGTCGTGCATGTGCATTCAGACGGGACAAGAGCGAAGAGCGTAAAGCCTGCCCTGTGTGCATAACCAACATGAAGCTAAAAACAAAAAAACAATAATGCAAGGGGCTCAAAAGTGCTGGCTAGGCATAAGGCAGGGGCACAAGTGCTGGCTAGGCATAAGGCAGGGGCACAAGTGCTGGCTAGGCATAAGGCAGGGGCACAAGTGCTGGCTAGGCATAAGGCAGGGGCACAAGTGCTGGCTAGTCATAAGGCAGGGGCACAAGTGCTGGCTAGGCATAAGGCAGGGGCACAAGTGCTGGCTAGGCATAAGGCAGGGGCACAAGTGCAGGCTAGGCATGAGGCAGGGGCACAAGTGCTGGCTAGGCATAAAGCAGGGGCACAAGTGCTGGCTAGGCATAAGGCAGGGGCACAAGTGCTGGCTAGGCATAAGGCAGGGGCACAAGTGCTGGCTAGGCATAAGGCAGGGGCACAAGTGCTGGCTAGGCATAAGGCAGGGGCAAAAGTGCTGGCTAGGCATAAGGCAGGGGCACAAGTGCTGGCTAGGCATAAGGCAGGGGCACAAGTGCTGGCTAGGCATAAGGCAGGGGCACAAGTGCGGGCTAGGCATAAGGCAGGGGCACAAGTGCTGGCTAGGCATAAGGCAGGGGCACAAGTGCTGGCTAGGCATAAGGCAGGGGCACAAGTGCTGGCTAGGCATAAGGCAGGGGCACAAGTGCTGGCTAGGCATAAGGCAGGGGCACAAGTGCGGGCTAGGCATAAGGCAGGGGCACAAGTGCAGACTAGGCATAAGGCAGGGGCACAAGTGCAGACTAGGCATAAGGCAGGGGCACAAGTGCAGGCTAGGCATAAGGCAGGGGGCACAAGTGCAGGCTAGGCATAAGGCAGGGGCACAAGTGCAGGCTAGGCATAAGGCAGGGGCACAAGTGCGGGCTAGGCATAAGGCAGGGCACAAGTGCGGGCTAGGCATAAGGCATGGGCACAAGTGCGGGATAGGCATAAGGCAGGGGCACAAGTGCGGGCTAGGCATAAGGCAGGGGCACAAGTGCGGGCTAGGCATAAGGCAGGGGCACAAGTGCAGGCTAGGCATAAGGCAGGGCACAAGTGCGGGCTAGGCATAAGGCATGGGCACAAGTGCGGGCTAGGCATAAGGCAGGGGCACAAGTGCGGGCTAGGCATAAGGCATGGGCACAAGTGCGGGCTAGACATAAGGCAGGGGCACAAGTGCGGGCTAGGCATAAGGCAGGGGCACAAGTGCGGGCTAGGCATAAGGCAGGGGAAAAAGTGCGGGCTAGGCTTTAGGCAGGGGCACAAGTGCAAACTAAGCATAAGGCAGAGGAACAAGTGCAGGCTAGGCATAAGGCAGAGGAACAAGTGCAGGCTAGGCATAAGGCAGGGGCACAAGTGCTGGCTAGGCATAAGGCAGGGGCACAAGTGCTGGCTAGGCATAAGGCAGGGGCACAAGTGCTGGCTAGGCATAAGGCAGGGGCACAAGTGCTGGCTAGGCATAAGGCAGGGGCACAAGTGCTGGCTAGGCATAAGGCAGGGGCACAAGTGCTGGCTAGGCATAAGGCAGGGGCACAAGTGCGGGCTAGGCATAAGGCAGGGGCACAAGTGCGGGCTAGGCATAAGGCAGGGGCACAAGTGCGGGCTAGGCATAAGGCAGGGGCACAAGTGCTGGCTAGGCATAAGGCAGGGGCACAAGTGCTGGCTAGGCATAAGGCAGGGGCACAAGTGCTGGCTAGGCATAAGGCAGGGGCACAAGTGCTGGCTAGGCATAAGGCAGGGGCACAAGTGATGGCTACACATAAGGCATACGGCTAACTCTTTGCACTCTTTGCATAAAGGGATAGGCACCCTTAGGGGTGAAGAGCTAGCTTTCACCCCTCTACTCTGTACTTTGTTGTACAGTGCGGAGCCACTCCATAACCCCCATGCTCCAAGCGACCAGGCACATCTTGTCTGTCCTCCGTAAATGGGTAATGCCTTCGTCCCCAATTACAGTCGTGCATGTGCATTCAGACGGGACAAGAGCGAAGAGCGTAAAGCCTGCCCTGTGTGCATAACCAACATGAAGCTAAAAACAAAAAAACAATAATGCAAGGGGCTCAAAAGTGCTGGCTAGGCATAAGGCAGGGGCACAAGTGCTGGCTAGGCATAAGGCAGGGGCACAAGTGCGGGCTAGGCTTTAGGCAGGGGCACAAGTGCAAACTAAGCATAAGGCAGGGGAACAAGTGCAGGCTAGGCATAAGGCAGAGGAACAAGTGCAGGCTAGGCATAAGGCAGGGGCACAAGTGCTGGCTAGGCATAAGGCAGGGGCACAAGTGCTGGCTAGGCATAAGGCAGGGGCACAAGTGCGGGCTAGGCATAAGGCAGGGGCACAAGTGCGGGTTAGGCATAAGGCAGGGGCACAAGTGCGGGCTAGGCATAAGGCAGGGGCACAAGTGCGGGCTAGGCATAAGGCAGGGGCACAAGTGCGGGCTAGGCATAAGGCAGGGGCACAAGTGCGGGCTAGGCATAAGGCAGGGGCACAAGTGCGGGCTAGGCATAAGGCAGGGGCACAAGTGCAGGCTAGGCATAAGGCAGGGCACAAGTGCAGGCTAGGCATAAGGCAGGGGCACAAGTGCTGGCTAGGCGTAAGGCAGGGGCACAAGTGCTGGCTAGGCGTAAGGCAGGGGCACAAGGGCTGGCTAGGCGTAAGGCAGGGGCACAAGTGCTGGCTAGGCGTAAGGCAGGGGCACAAGTGCTGGCTAGGCGTAAGGCAGGGGCACAAGTGCTGGCTAGGCGTAAGGCAGGGGCACAAGTGCTGGCTAGGCATAAGGCAGGGGCACAAGTGCTGGCTAGGCATAAGGCAGGGGCACAAGTGCTGGCTAGGCATAAGGCAGGGGCACAAGTGCTGGCAAGGCATAAGGCAGGGGCACAAGTGCGGGCTAGGCATAAGGCAGGGGCACAAGTGCAGACTAGGCATAAGGCAGGGGCACAAGTGCAGACTAGGCATAAGGCAGGGGCACAAGTGCAGGCTAGGCATAAGGCAGGGGGCACAAGTGCAGGCTAGGCATAAGGCAGGGGGCACAAGTGCAGGCTAGACATAAGGCAGGGGCACAAGTGCAGGCTAGGCATAAGGCAGGGGCACAAGTGCGGGCTAGGCATAAGGCAGGGCACAAGTGCGGGCTAGGCATAAGGCATGGGCACAAGTGCGGGATAGGCATAAGGCAGGGGCACAAGTGCGGGCTAGGCATAAGGCAGGGGCACAAGTGCGGGCTAGGCATAAGGCAGGGGCACAAGTGCAGGCTAGGCATAAGGCAGGGCACAAGTGCGGGCTAGGCATAAGGCATGGGCACAAGTGCGGGCTAGGCATAAGGCAGGGGCACAAGTGCGGGCTAGGCATAAGGCATGGGCACAAGTGCGGGCTAGGCATAAGGCAGGGGCACAAGTGCGGGCTAGGCATAAGGCAGGGGCACAAGTGCGGGCTAGGCATCAGGCAGGGGAAAAAGTGCGGGCTAGGCTTTAGGCAGGGGCACAAGTGCAAACTAAGCATAAGGCAGAGGAACAAGTGCAGGCTAGGCATAAGGCAGAGGAACAAGTGCAGGCTAGTCATAAGGCAGGGGCACAAGTGCTGGCTAGGCATAAGGCAGGGGCACAAGTGCTGGCTAGGCATAAGGCAGGGGCACAAGTGCTGGCTAGGCATAAGGCAGGGGCACAAGTGCTGGCTAGGCATAAGGCAGGGGCACAAGTGCTGGCTAGGCATAAGGCAGGGGCACAAGTGCTGGCTAGGCATAAGGCAGGGGCACAAGTGCTGGCTAGGCATAAGGCAGGGGCACAAGTGCTGGCTAGGCATGAGGCAGGGGCACAAGTGCTGGCTAGGCATAAGGCAGGGGCACAAGTGCTGGCTAGGCATAAGGCAGGGGCACAAGTGCTGGCTAGGCATAAGGCAGGGGCACAAGTGCTGGCTAGGCATAAGGCAGGGGCACAAGTGCTGGCTAGGCATAAGGCAGGGGCACAAGTGCTGGCTAGGCATAAGGCAGGGGCACAAGTGCTGGCTAGGCATAAGGCAGGGGCACAAGTGCTGGCTAGGCATAAGGCAGGGGCACAAGTGCTGGCTAGTCATAAGGCAGGGGCACAAGTGCTGGCTAGGCATAAGGCAGGGGCACAAGTGCTGGCTAGGCATAAGGCAGGGGCACAAGTGCTGGCTAGGCATAAGGCAGGGGCACAAGTGCTGGCTAGGCATAAGGCAGGGGCACAAGTGCTGGCTAGGCATAAGGCAGGGGCACAAGTGCTGGCTAGGCATAAGGCAGGGGCACAAGTGCTGGCTAGGCATAAGGCAGGGGCACAAGTGCTGGCTAGGCATAAGGCAGGGGCACAAGTGCAGGCTAGGCATAAGGCAGAGGCATAAGGCAGGGGCACAAGTGCAGGCTAGGCATAAGGCAGGGGCACAAGTGCAGGCTAGGCATAAGGCAGTTGCACAAGTGATGGCTACACATAAGGAATACGGCTAACTCTTTGCATAAAGGGATAGGCACCCTTAGGGGTGAAGAGCTAGATTTCACCCCTCTACTCTGTACTTTGTTGTACAGTGCGGAGCCACTCCATAACCCCCATGCTCCAAGCGACCAGGCACATCTTGTCTGTCCTCCGTAAATGGGTAATGCCTTCGACCCCAATTACAGTCGTGCATGTGCATTCAGACGGGACAAGAGCGAAGAGCGTAAAGCCTGCCCTGTGTGCATAACCAACATGAAGCTAAAGACAAAAAAAACAATAATGCAAGGGGCTCAAAAGTGCTGGCTAGGCATAAGGCAGGGGCACAAGTGCTGGCTAGGCATAAGGCAGGGGCACAAGTGCTGGCTAGGCATAAGGCAGGGGCACAAGTGCTGGCTAGGCATAAGGCAGGGGCACAAGTGCTGGCTAGGCATAAGGCAGGGGCACGAGTGCTGGCTAGGCATAAGGCAGGGGCACGAGTGCTGGCTAGGCATAAGGCAGGGGCACGAGTGCTGGCTAGGCATAAGGCAGGGGCACGAGTGCTGGCTAGGCATAAGGCAGGGGCACGAGTGCTGGCTAGGCATAAGGCAGGGGCACGAGTGCTGGCTAGGCATAAGGCAGGGGCACGAGTGCTGGCTAGGCATAAGGCAGGGGCACGAGTGCTGGCTAGGCATAAGGCAGGGGCACGAGTGCTGGCTAGGCATAAGGCAGGGGCACGAGTGCTGGCTAGGCATAAGGCAGGGGCACGAGTGCTGGCTAGGCATAAGGCAGGGGCACGAGTGCAGGCTAGGCATAAGGCAGGGGCACGAGTGCAGGCTAGGCATAAGGCATGGGCACGAGTGCAGGCTAGGCATAAGGCAGGGGCACGAGTGCAGGCTAGGCATAAGGCAGGGGCACGAGTGCAGGCTAGGCATAAGGCAGGGGCACGAGTGCAGGCTAAGCATAAGGCAGGGGCACGAGTGCAGGCTAGGCATAAGGCAGGGGCACGAGTGCAGGCTAGGCATAAGGCAGGGGCACGAGTGCAGGCTAGGCATAAGGCAGGGGCACGAGTGCAGGCTAGGCATAAGGCAGGGGCACGAGTGCAGGCTAGGCATAAGGCAGGGGCACGAGTGCAGGCTAGGCATAAGGCAGGGGCACAAGTGCAGGCTAGTCTTTAGGCAGGGGCACAAGTGCAAACTAACCATAAGGCAGAAGCACAAGTGCAGGCTAGGCATAAGGCAGGGGCACAAGTGCAGGCTAGGCATAAGGCAGGGGCACAAGTGCGGGCTAGGCATAAGGCAGGGGCACAAGTGCAGGCTAGGCATAAGGCAGGGGCACAAGTGCAGGCTAGGCATAAGGCAGGGGCACAAGTGCAGGCTAGGCATAAGGCAGGGGCACAAGTGCGGGCTAGGCATAAGGCAGGGGCACAAGTGCGGGCTAGGCATAAGGCAGGGGCACAAGTGCGGGCTAGGCATAAGGCAGGGGCACAAGTGCGGGCTAGGCATAAGGCAGGGGCACGAGTGCAGGCTAGGCATAAGGCAGGGGCACGAGAGCAGGCTAGGCATAAGGCAGGGGCACAAGTGCGGGCTAGTCTTTAGGCATTGGCAGAAGTGCTGGCTAGGCATAAGGCAGGGGCACAAGTGCAGGCTAGGCATAAGACAGGGGCACAAGTGCAGGCTAGGCATAAGGCAGGAGCACAAGTGCAGGCTAGGCATAAGATAGGGGCACAAGTGCAGGCTAGGCATAAGGCAGGGGCACAAGTGCAGGCTAGGCATAAGGCAGGGGCACAAGTGCTGGCTAGGCATAAGGCAGGGGAACAAGTGCTGGCTAGGCATAAGGCAGGGGCACAACTGCTGGCTAGGCATAAGGCAGGGGCACAAGTGCGGGCTAGGCATAAGGCAGGGGCACAAGTGCGGGCTAGGCATAAGGCAGGGGCACAAGTGCGGGCTAGGCATAAGGCAGGGCACAAGTGCGGGCTAGGCATAAGGCAGGGGCACAAGTGCGGGCTAGGCATACGGCAGGGGCACAAGTGCGGGCTAGGCATAAGGCAGGGGCACAAGTGCGGGCTAGGCATAAGGCAGGGGCACAAGTGCGGGCTAGGCATAAGGCAGGGGCACAAGTGCGGGCTAGGTATAAGGCAGGGGCACAAGTGCGGGCTAGGCATAAGGCAGGGGCACAAGTGCGGGCTAGGCATAAGGCAGGGGCACAAGTGCGGGCTAGGCATAAGGCAGGGGCACAAGTGCAGGCTAGGCATAAGGCAGGGCACAAGTGCAGGCTAGGCATAAGGCAGGGGCACAAGTGCTGGCTAGGCATAAGGCAGGGGCACAAGTGCGGGCTAGGCATAAGGCATGGGCACAAGTGCGGGCTAGGCATAAGGCAGGGGCACAAGTGCGGGCTAGGCATAAGGCAGGGGCACAAGTGCGGGCTAGGCATCAGGCAGGGGAAAAAGTGCGGGCTAGGCTTTAGGCAGGGGCACAAGTGCAAACTAAGCATAAGGCAGAGGAACAAGTGCAGGCTAGGCATAAGGCAGAGGAACAAGTGCAGGCTAGGCATAAGGCAGGGGCACAAGTGCTGGCTAGGCATAAGGCAGGGGCACAAGTGCTGGCTAGGCATAAGGCAGGGGCACAAGTGCTGGCTAGGCATAAGGCAGGGGCACAAGTGCTGGCTAGGCATAAGGCAGGGGCACAAGTGCTGGCTAGGCATAAGGCAGGGGCACAAGTGCTGGCTAGGCATAAGGCAGGGGCACAAGTGCTGGCTAGGCATAAGGCAGGGGCACAAGTGCTGGCTAGGCATAAGGCAGGGGCACAAGTGCTGGCTAGGCATAAGGCAGGGGCACAAGTGCTGGCTAGGCATAAGGCAGGGGCACAAGTGCTGGCTAGGCATAAGGCAGGGGCACAAGTGCTGGCTAGGCATAAGGCAGGGGCACAAGTGCTGGCTAGGCATAAGGCAGGGGCACTAGTGCTGGCTAGGCATAAGGCAGGGGCACAAGTGCTGGCTAGGCATAAGGCAGGGGCACAAGTGCTGGCTAGGCATAAGGCAGGGGCACAAGTGCTGGCTAGTCATAAGGCAGGGGCACAAGTGCTGGCTAGGCATAAGGCAGGGGCACAAGTGCTGGCTAGGCATAAGGCAGGGGCACAAGTGCTGGCTAGGCATAAGGCAGGGGCACAAGTGCTGGCTAGGCATAAGGCAGGGGCACAAGTGCTGGCTAGGCATAAGGCAGGGGCACAAGTGCTGGCTAGGCATAAGGCAGGGGCACAAGTGCTGGCTAGGCATAAGGCAGGGGCACAAGTGCAGGCTAGGCATAAGGCAGAGGCATAAGGCAGGGGCACAAGTGCAGGCTAGGCATAAGGCAGGGGCACAAGTGCAGGCTAGGCATAAGGCAGTTGCACAAGTGATGGCTACACATAAGGAATACGGCTAACTCTTTGCATAAAGGGATAGGCACCCTTAGGGGTGAAGAGCTAGATTTCACCCCTCTACTCTGTACTTTGTTGTACAGTGCGGAGCCACTCCATAACCCCCATGCTCCAAGCGACCAGGCACATCTTGTCTGTCCTCTGTAAATGGGTAATGCCTTCGACCCCAATTACAGTCGTGCATGTGCATTCAGACGGGACAAGAGCGAAGAGCGTAAAGCCTGCCCTGTGTGCATAACCAACATGAAGCTAAAGACAAAAAAAACAATAATGCAAGGGGCTCAAAAGTGCTGGCTAGGCATAAGGCAGGGGCACAAGTGCTGGCTAGGCATAAGGCAGGGGCACAAGTGCTGGCTAGGCATAAGGCAGGGGCACAAGTGCTGGCTAGGCATAAGGCAGGGGCACAAGTGCTGGCTAGGCATAAGGCAGGGGCACGAGTGCTGGCTAGGCATAAGGCAGGGGCACGAGTGCTGGCTAGGCATAAGGCAGGGGCACGAGTGCTGGCTAGGCATAAGGCAGGGGCACGAGTGCTGGCTAGGCATAAGGCAGGGGCACGAGTGCTGGCTAGGCATAAGGCAGGGGCACGAGTGCTGGCTAGGCATAAGGCAGGGGCACGAGTGCTGGCTAGGCATAAGGCAGGGGCACGAGTGCTGGCTAGGCATAAGGCAGGGGCACGAGTGCTGGCTAGGCATAAGGCAGGGGCACGAGTGCTGGCTAGGCATAAGGCAGGGGCACGAGTGCTGGCTAGGCATAAGGCAGGGGCACGAGTGCAGGCTAGGCATAAGGCAGGGGCACGAGTGCAGGCTAGGCATAAGGCATGGGCACGAGTGCAGGCTAGGCATAAGGCAGGGGCACGAGTGCAGGCTAGGCATAAGGCAGGGGCACAAGTGCTGGCTAGGCATAAGGCAGGGGCACAAGTGCTGGCTAGGCATAAGGCAGGGGCACAAGTGCTGGCTAGGCATAAGGCAGGGGCACGAGTGCTGGCTAGGCATAAGGCAGGGGCACGAGTGCTGGCTAGGCATAAGGCAGGGGCACGAGTGCTGGCTAGGCATAAGGCAGGGGCACGAGTGCTGGCTAGGCATAAGGCAGGGGCACGAGTGCAGGCTAGGCATAAGGCAGAGGCATAAGGCAGGGGCACAAGTGCAGGCTAGGCATAAGGCAGGGGCACAAGTGCTGGCTAGGCATAAGGCAGGGGCACAAGTGCTGGCTAGGCATAAGGCAGGGGCACAAGTGCTGGCTAGGCATAAGGCAGGGGCACAAGTGCTGGCTAGGCATAAGGCAGGGGCACAAGTGCTGGCTAGGCATAAGGCAGGGGCACAAGTGCTGGCTAGGCATAAGGCAGGGGCACAAGTGCTGGCTAGGCATAAGGCAGGGGCACAAGTGCAGGCCAGGCATAAGGCAGAGGCATAAGGCAGGGGCACAAGTGCAGGCTAGGCATAAGGCAGGGGCACAAGTGCTGGCTAGGCATAAGGCAGGGGCACAAGTGCTGGCTAGGCATAAGGCAGGGGCACAAGTGCTGGCTAGGCATAAGGCAGGGGCACAAGTGCTAGCTAGGCATAAGGCAGGGGCACAAGTGCTGGCTAGGCATAAGGCAGGGGCACAAGTGCTGGCTAGGCATAAGGCAGGGGCACAAGTGCAGGCTAGGCATAAGGCAGAGGCATAAGGCAGGGGCACAAGTGCAGGCTAGGCATAAGGCAGGGGCACAAGTGCAGGCTAGGCATAAGGCAGTTGCACAAGTGATGGCTACACATAAGGAATACGGCTAACTCTTTGCATAAAGGGATAGGCACCCTTAGGGGTGAAGAGCTAGATTTCACCCCTCTACTCTGTACTTTGTTGTACAGTGCGGAGCCACTCCATAACCCCCATGCTCCAAGCGACCAGGCACATCTTGTCTGTCCTCTGTAAATGGGTAATGCCTTCGACCCCAATTACAGTCGTGCATGTGCATTCAGACGGGACAAGAGCGAAGAGCGTAAAGCCTGCCCTGTGTGCATAACCAACATGAAGCTAAAGACAAAAAAAACAATAATGCAAGGGGCTCAAAAGTGCTGGCTAGGCATAAGGCAGGGGCACAAGTGCTGGCTAGGCATAAGGCAGGGGCACAAGTGCTGGCTAGGCATAAGGCAGGGGCACAAGTGCTGGCTAGGCATAAGGCAGGGGCACAAGTGCTGGCTAGGCATAAGGCAGGGGCACGAGTGCTGGCTAGGCATAAGGCAGGGGCACGAGTGCTGGCTAGGCATAAGGCAGGGGCACGAGTGCTGGCTAGGCATAAGGCAGGGGCACGAGTGCTGGCTAGGCATAAGGCAGGGGCACGAGTGCTGGCTAGGCATAAGGCAGGGGCACGAGTGCTGGCTAGGCATAAGGCAGGGGCACGAGTGCTGGCTAGGCATAAGGCAGGGGCACGAGTGCTGGCTAGGCATAAGGCAGGGGCACGAGTGCTGGCTAGGCATAAGGCAGGGGCACGAGTGCTGGCTAGGCATAAGGCAGGGGCACGAGTGCTGGCTAGGCATAAGGCAGGGGCACGAGTGCAGGCTAGGCATAAGGCAGGGGCACGAGTGCAGGCTAGGCATAAGGCATGGGCACGAGTGCAGGCTAGGCATAAGGCAGGGGCACGAGTGCAGGCTAGGCATAAGGCAGGGGCACAAGTGCTGGCTAGGCATAAGGCAGGGGCACAAGTGCTGGCTAGGCATAAGGCAGGGGCACAAGTGCTGGCTAGGCATAAGGCAGGGGCACGAGTGCTGGCTAGGCATAAGGCAGGGGCACGAGTGCTGGCTAGGCATAAGGCAGGGGCACGAGTGCTGGCTAGGCATAAGGCAGGGGCACGAGTGCTGGCTAGGCATAAGGCAGGGGCACGAGTGCAGGCTAGGCATAAGGCAGAGGCATAAGGCAGGGGCACAAGTGCAGGCTAGGCATAAGGCAGGGGCACAAGTGCTGGCTAGGCATAAGGCAGGGGCACAAGTGCTGGCTAGGCATAAGGCAGGGGCACAAGTGCTGGCTAGGCATAAGGCAGGGGCACAAGTGCTGGCTAGGCATAAGGCAGGGGCACAAGTGCTGGCTAGGCATAAGGCAGGGGCACAAGTGCTGGCTAGGCATAAGGCAGGGGCACAAGTGCTGGCTAGGCATAAGGCAGGGGCACAAGTGCAGGCCAGGCATAAGGCAGAGGCATAAGGCAGGGGCACAAGTGCAGGCTAGGCATAAGGCAGGGGCACAAGTGCTGGCTAGGCATAAGGCAGGGGCACAAGTGCTGGCTAGGCATAAGGCAGGGGCACAAGTGCTGGCTAGGCATAAGGCAGGGGCACAAGTGCTAGCTAGGCATAAGGCAGGGGCACAAGTGCTGGCTAGGCATAAGGCAGGGGCACAAGTGCAGGCTAGGCATAAGGCAGAGGCATAAGGCAGGGGCACAAGTGCAGGCTAGGCATAAGGCAGGGGCACAAGTGCAGGCTAGGCATAAGGCAGTTGCACAAGTGATGGCTACACATAAGGAATACGGCTAACTCTTTGCATAAAGGGATAGGCACCCTTAGGGGTGAAGAGCTAGATTTCACCCCTCTACTCTGTACTTTGTTGTACAGTGCGGAGCCACTCCATAACCCCCATGCTCCAAGCGACCAGGCACATCTTGTCTGTCCTCCGTAAATGGGTAATGCCTTCGACCCCAATTACAGTCGTGCATGTGCATTCAGACGGGACAAGAGCGAAGAGCGTAAAGCCTGCCCTGTGTGCATAACCAACATGAAGCTAAAGACAAAAAAAACAATAATGCAAGGGGCTCAAAAGTGCTGGCTAGGCATAAGGCAGGGGCACAAGTGCTGGCTAGGCATAAGGCAGGGGCACAAGTGCTGGCTAGGCATAAGGCAGGGGCACAAGTGCTGGCTAGGCATAAGGCAGGGGCACGAGTGCTGGCTAGGCATAAGGCAGGGGCACGAGTGCTGGCTAGGCATAAGGCAGGGGCACGAGTGCTGGCTAGGCATAAGGCAGG
Organism: Ranitomeya imitator; assembly: GCF_032444005.1. Classification (NCBI taxonomy): domain Eukaryota; kingdom Metazoa; phylum Chordata; class Amphibia; order Anura; family Dendrobatidae; genus Ranitomeya; species Ranitomeya imitator. The sequence continues at coordinate 660,096,586 of NC_091283.1, forward strand.
GGCACGAGTGCTGGCTAGGCATAAGGCAGGGGCACGAGTGCTGGCTAGGCATAAGGCAGGGGCACGAGTGCTGGCTAGGCATAAGGCAGGGGCACGAGTGCTGGCTAGGCATAAGGCAGGGGCACGAGTGCTGGCTAGGCATAAGGCAGGGGCACGAGTGCTGGCTAGGCATAAGGCAGGGGCACGAGTGCTGGCTAGGCATAAGGCAGGGGCACGAGTGCTGGCTAGGCATAAGGCAGGGGCACGAGTGCTGGCTAGGCATAAGGCAGGGGCACGAGTGCTGGCTAGGCATAAGGCAGGGGCACGAGTGCTGGCTAGGCATAAGGCAGGGGCACGAGTGCTGGCTAGGCATAAGGCAGGGGCACGAGTGCAGGCTAGGCATAAGGCAGGGGCACGAGTGCAGGCTAGGCATAAGGCAGGGGCACGAGTGCAGGCTAGGCATAAGGCATGGGCACGAGTGCAGGCTAGGCATAAGGCAGGGGCACGAGTGCAGGCTAGGCATAAGGCAGGGGCACGAGTGCAGGCTAGGCATAAGGCAGGGGCACGAGTGCAGGCTAAGCATAAGGCAGGGGCACGAGTGCAGGCTAGGCATAAGGCAGGGGCAAGAGTGCAGGCTAGGCATAAGGCAGGGGCACGAGTGCAGGCTAGGCATAAGGCAGGGGCACGAGTGCAGGCTAGGCATAAGGCAGGGGCACGAGTGCAGGCTAGGCATAAGGCAGGGGCACGAGTGCAGGCTAGGCATAAGGCAGGGGCACAAGTGCAGGCTAGTCTTTAGGCAGGGGCACAAGTGCAAACTAACCATAAGGCAGAAGCACAAGTGCAGGCTAGGCATAAGGCAGGGGCACAAGTGCAGGCTAGGCATAAGGCAGGGGCACAAGTGCGGGCTAGGCATAAGGCAGGGGCACAAGTGCGGGCTAGGCATAAGGCAGGGGCACAAGTGCAGGCTAGGCATAAGGCAGGGGCACAAGTGCAGGCTAGGCATAAGGCAGGGGCACAAGTGCGGGCTAGGCATAAGGCAGGGGCACAAGTGCGGGCTAGGCATAAGGCAGGGGCACAAGTGCGGGCTAGGCATAAGGCAGGGGCACAAGTGCGGGCTAGGCATAAGGCAGGGGCACGAGTGCAGGCTAGGCATAAGGCAGGGGCACGAGAGCAGGCTAGGCATAAGGCAGGGGCACAAGTGCGGGCTAGTCTTTAGGCATTGGCAGAAGTGCTGGCTAGGCATAAGGCAGGGGCACAAGTGCAGGCTAGGCATAAGACAGGGGCACAAGTGCAGGCTAGGCATAAGGCAGGAGCACAAGTGCAGGCTAGGCATAAGACAGGGGCACAAGTGCAGGCTAGGCATAAGGCAGGGGCACAAGTGCAGGCTAGGCATAAGGCAGGGGCACAAGTGCTGGCTAGGCATAAGGCAGGGGAACAAGTGCTGGCTAGGCATAAGGCAGGGGCACAACTGCTGGCTAGGCATAAGGCAGGGGCACAAGTGCGGGCTAGGCATAAGGCAGGGGCACAAGTGCGGGCTAGGCATAAGGCAGGGGCACAAGTGCGGGCTAGGCATAAGGCAGGGCACAAGTGCGGGCTAGGCATAAGGCAGGGGCACAAGTGCGGGCTAGGCATAAGGCAGGGGCACAAGTGCGGGCTAGGCATAAGGCAGGGGCACAAGTGCGGGCTAGGCATAAGGCAGGGGCACAAGTGCGGGCTGGGCACAAGTGCGGGCTAGGCATAAGGCAGGGGCACAAGTGCGGGCTAGGCATAAGGCAGGGGCACAAGTGCAGGCTAGGCATAAGGCAGGGCACAAGTGCAGGCTAGGCATAAGGCAGGGGCACAAGTGCTGGCTAGGCATAAGGCAGGGGCACAAGTGCTGGCTAGGCGTAAGGCAGGGGCACAAGTGCTTGCTAGGCGTAAGGCAGGGGCACAAGTGCTGGCTAGGCGTAAGGCAGGGGCACAAGTGCTGGCTAGGCGTAAGGCAGGGGCACAAGTGCTGGCTAGGCGTAAGGCAGGGGCACAAGTGCTGGCTAGGCGTAAGGCAGGGGCACAAGTGCTGGCTAGGCATAAGGCAGGGGCACAAGTGCTGGCTAGGCATAAGGCAGGGGCACAAGTGCAAACTAAGCATAAGGCAGAGGCACAAGTGCAGGCTAGGCATAAGGCAGGGGCACAAGTGCAGGCTAGGCATAAGGCAGGAGCACAAGTGCAGGCTAGGCATAAGGCAGGGGCACAAGTGCTGGCTAGGCGTAAGGCAGGGGCACAAGTGCTGGCTAGGCGTAAGGCAGGGGCACAAGTGCTGGCTAGGCGTAAGGCAGGGGCACAAGTGCTGGCTAGGCGTAAGGCAGGGGCACAAGTGCTGGCTAGGCGTAAGGCAGGGGCACAAGTGCTGGCTAGGCGTAAGGCAGGGGCACAAGTGCTGGCTAGGCATAAGGCAGGGGCACAAGTGCTGGCTAGGCATAAGGCAGGGGCACAAGTGCTGGCTAGGCATAAGGCAGGGGCACAAGTGCTGGCTAGGCATAAGGCAGGGGCACAAGTGCAAACTAAGCATAAGGCAGAGGCACAAGTGCAGGCTAGGCATAAGGCAGGGGCACAAGTGCAGGCTAGGCATAAGGCAGGAGCACAAGTGCAGGCTAGGCATAAGACAGGGGCACAATGCAGGCTAGGCATAAGACAGGGGCACAATGCAGGCTAGGCATAAGGCAGGGGCACAAGTGCTGGCTAGGCATAAGGCAGGGGCACAAGTGCAGGCTAGGCATAAGGCAGGGGCACAAGTGCTGGCTAGGCATAAGGCAGGGGCACAAGTGCGGGCTAGGCATAAGGCAGGGGCACAAGTGCGGGCTAGGCATAAGGCAGGGGCACAAGTGCAGGCTAGGCATAAGGCAGGGGCACAAGTGCTGGCTAGGCATAAGGCAGGGGCACAAGTGCGGGCTAGGCATAAGGCAGGGGCACAAGTGCTGGCTAGGCATAAGGCAGGGGCACAAGTGCAGGCTAGGCATAAGGCAGGGGCACAAGTGCTGGCTAGGCATAAGGCAGGGGCACAAGTGCGGGCTAGGCATAAGGCAGGGGCACAAGTGCGGGCTAGGCATAAGGCAGGGGCACAAGTGCAGGCTAGGCATAAGGCAGGGGCACAAGTGCTGGCTAGGCATAAGGCAGGGGCACAAGTGCGGGCTAGGCATAAGGCAGGGGCACAAGTGCTGGCTAGGCATAAGGCAGGGGCACAAGTGCTGGCTAGGCATAAGGCAGGGGCACAAGTGCTGGCTAGGCATAAGGCAGGGGCACAAGTGCTGGCTAGGCATAAGGCAGGGGCACAAGTGCTGGCTAGGCATAAGGCAGGGGCACAAGTGCTGGCTAGGCATAAGGCAGGGGCACAAGTGCTGGCTAGGCATAAGGCAGGGGCACAAGTGCTGGCTAGGCATAAGGCAGGGGCACAAGTGCAGGCTAGGCATAAGGCAGGGCACAAGTGCAGGCTAGGCATAAGGCAGGGGCACAAGTGCTGGCTAGGCATAAGGCAGGGGCACAAGTGCTGGCTAGGCGTAAGGCAGGGGCACAAGTGCTTGCTAGGCGTAAGGCAGGGGCACAAGTGCTGGCTAGGCGTAAGGCAGGGGCACAAGTGCTGGCTAGGCGTAAGGCAGGGGCACAAGTGCTGGCTAGGCGTAAGGCAGGGGCACAAGTGCTGGCTAGGCGTAAGGCAGGGGCACAAGTGCTGGCTAGGCATAAGGCAGGGGCACAAGTGCTGGCTAGGCATAAGGCAGGGGCACAAGTGCAAACTAAGCATAAGGCAGAGGCACAAGTGCAGGCTAGGCATAAGGCAGGGGCACAAGTGCAGGCTAGGCATAAGGCAGGAGCACAAGTGCAGGCTAGGCATAAGGCAGGGGCACAAGTGCTGGCTAGGCATAAGGCAGGGGCACAAGTGCTGGCTAGGCGTAAGGCAGGGGCACAAGTGCTGGCTAGGCGTAAGGCAGGGGCACAAGTGCTGGCTAGGCGTAAGGCAGGGGCACAAGTGCTGGCTAGGCGTAAGGCAGGGGCACAAGTGCTGGCTAGGCGTAAGGCAGGGGCACAAGTGCTGGCTAGGCATAAGGCAGGGGCACAAGTGCTGGCTAGGCATAAGGCAGGGGCACAAGTGCTGGCTAGGCATAAGGCAGGGGCACAAGTGCTGGCTAGGCATAAGGCAGGGGCACAAGTGCTGGCTAGGCATAAGGCAGGGGCACAAGTGCAAACTAAGCATAAGGCAGAGGCACAAGTGCAGGCTAGGCATAAGGCAGGGGCACAAGTGCAGGCTAGGCATAAGGCAGGAGCACAAGTGCAGGCTAGGCATAAGACAGGGGCACAATGCAGGCTAGGCATAAGACAGGGGCACAATGCAGGCTAGGCATAAGGCAGGGGCACAAGTGCTGGCTAGGCATAAGGCAGGGGCACAAGTGCAGGCTAGGCATAAGGCAGGGGCACAAGTGCTGGCTAGGCATAAGGCAGGGGCACAAGTGCGGGCTAGGCATAAGGCAGGGGCACAAGTGCGGGCTAGGCATAAGGCAGGGGCACAAGTGCAGGCTAGGCATAAGGCAGGGGCACAAGTGCTGGCTAGGCATAAGGCAGGGGCACACGTGCAGACTAGGCATAAGGCAGGGGCACACGTGCAGGCTAGGCATAAGGCAGGGGCACAAGTGCAGGCTAGGCATAAGGCAGGGGCACAAGTGCAGGCTAGGCATAAGGCAGGGGCACGAGTGCAGGCTAGGCATAAGGCAGGGGCACGAGTGCTGGCTAGGCATAAGGCAGGGGCACGAGTGCTGGCTAGGCATAAGGCAGGGGCACGAGTGCTGGCTAGGCATAAGGCAGGGGCACGAGTGCTGGCTAGGCATAAGGCAGGGGCACGAGTGCTGGCTAGGCATAAGGCAGGGGCACGAGTGCTGGCTAGGCATAAGGCAGGGGCACGAGTGCTGGCTAGGCATAAGGCAGGGGCACGAGTGCTGGCTAGGCATAAGGCAGGGGCACGAGTGCTGGCTAGGCATAAGGCAGGGGCACGAGTGCTGGTTAGGCATAAGGCAGGGGCACGAGTGCTGGCTAGGCATAAGGCAGGGGCACGAGTGCTGGCTAGGCATAAGGCAAGGGCACGAGTGCTGGCTAGGCATAAGGCAGGGGCACGAGTGCTGGCTAGGCATAAGGCAGGGGCACGAGTGCTGGCTAGGCATAAGGCAGGGGCACGAGTGCTGGCTAGGCATAAGGCAGGGGCACGAGTGCAGGCTAGGCATAAGGCAGGGGCAAAAGTGCGGGCTAGGCTTTAGGCAGGGGCACAAGTGCAAACTAAGCATAAGGCAGGGGCACGTGTGCTGGCTAGGCATAAGGCAGGGGCACGAGTGCTGGCTAGGCATAAGGCAGGGGCACGAGTGCTGGCTAGGCATAAGGCAAGGGCACGAGTGCTGGCTAGGCATAAGGCAGGGGCACGAGTGCTGGCTAGGCATAAGGCAGGGGCACAAGTGCGGGCTAGGCATAAGGCAGGGGCAAAAGTGCGGGCTAGGCTTTAGGCAGGGGCACAAGTGAAAACTAAGCATAAGGCAGAGGAACAAGTGCAGGCTAGGCATAAGGCAGAGGAACAAGTGCAGGCTAGGCATAAGGCAGGGGCACAAGTGCTGGCTAGGCATAAGGCAGGGGCACAAGTGCTGGCTAGGCATAAGGCAGGGGCAAAAGTGCGGGCTAGGCATAAGGCAGGTTCACAAGTGCAGACTAGGCATAAGGCAGGGGCACAAGTGCAGGCTAGGCATAAGGCAGGGGCACAAGTGCTGGCTAGGCATGAGTCAGGGGCACAAGTGCTGGCTAGGCATAAGGCAGGGGCACAAGTGCTGGCTAGGCATAAGGCAGGGGCACAAGTGCTGGCTAGGCATAAGGCAGGGGCACAAGTGCTGGCTAGGCATAAGGCAGGGGTACAAGTGCTGCCTAGGCATCAGGCAGGGGCAAAAGTGCTGGCTAGGCATAAGGCAGGGGCAAAAGTGCTGGCTAGTCATAAGGCAGGGGCACAAATGCAGGCTAGGCATAAGGCAGGGGCACAAGTGCAGGCTAGGCATAAGGCAGGGGCACAAGTGGTGGCTAGGCATAAGGCAGGGGCACAAGTGCTGGCTAGGCATAAGGCAGGGGCACAAGTGCTGGCTAGGCATAAGGCAGGGGCACAAGTGCGGGCTAGGCTTTAGGCAGGGGCACAAGTGCTGGCTACGCATAAGGCAGGGGCACAAGTGCGGGCTAGGCTTTAGGCAGGGGCACAAGTACAAACTAAGCATAAGGCAGAGGCACAAGTGCAAGCAAGGCATAAGTCAGGGGCACCTATGCAGGCTAGGCTTAAGGCAGGGGCACAAGTGATGGCTACACATAAGGCATACAGCTAACTCTTTGCACTCTTTGCATAAAGGGATAGGCACCCTTAGGGGTGAAGAGCTAGCTTTCACCCCTCTACTCTGTACTTTGTTGTTCAGTGCGGAGCCAGTCCATAACCCCCATGCTCCAAGCGACCAGGCACATCTTGTCTGTCCTCCGTAAATGGGTAATGCCTTCGTCCCCAATTACAGTCGTGCATGCGCATTCAGACGGGACAAGAGCGAAGAGCGTAAAGCCTGCCCTGTGTGCATAACCAACATGAAGCTAAAGACAAAAAAACAATAATGCAAGGGGCTCAAAAGTGCTGGCTAGGCATAAGGCAGGGGCACAAGTGCTGGCTAGGCATAAGGCAGGGGCACAAGTGCTGGCTAGGCATAAGGCAGGGGCACAAGTGCTGGCTAGGCATAAGGCAGGGGCACAAGTGCAGGCTAGGCATAAGGCAGGGGGCACAAGTGCAGGCTAGGCATAAGGCAGGGGCACAAGTGCAGGCTAGGCATAAGGCAGGGGCACAAGTGCAGGCTAGGCATAAGGCAGGGCACAAGTGCGGGCTAGGCATAAGGCAGGGGCACAAGTGCGGGCTAGGCTTTAGGCAGGGGCACAAGTGCAAACTAAGCATAAGGCAGAGGCACAAGGGCAGGCTACGCATAAGGCAGAAGCACAAGTGCAGGCTAGGCATAAGGCAGGGGCACAAGTGCAGGCTAGGCATAAGGCAGGGGCACAAGTGCAGGCTAGGCATAAGGCAGGGGCACAAGTGCAGGCTAGGCATAAGGCAGGGGCACAAGTGCAGGCTAGGCATAAGGCAGGGGCACAAGTGCAGGCTAGGCATAAGGCAGGGGCACAAGTGCAGGCTAGGCATAAGGCAGGGGCACAAGTGCGGGCTAGGCATAAGGCAGGGGCACAAGTGCGGGCTAGGCATAAGGCAGGGGCACAAGTGCGGGCTAGGCATAAGGCAGGGGCACAAGTGCGGGCTAGGCATAAGGCAGGGGCACAAGTGCGGGCTAGGCATAAGGCAGGGGCACGAGTGCAGGCTAGGCATAAGGCAGGGGCACGAGAGCAGGCTAGGCATAAGGCAGGGGCACAAGTGCGGGCTAGTCTTTAGGCATTGGCAGAAGTGCTGGCTAGGCATAAGGCAGGGGCACAAGTGCAGGCTAGGCATAAGACAGGGGCACAAGTGCAGGCTAGGCATAAGGCAGGAGCACAAGTGCAGGCTAGGCATAAGACAGGGGCACAAGTGCAGGCTAGGCATAAGGCAGGGGCACAAGTGCAGGCTAGGCATAAGGCAGGGGCACAAGTGCTGGCTAGGCATAAGGCAGGGGAACAAGTGCTGGCTAGGCATAAGGCAGGGGCACAACTGCTGGCTAGGCATAAGGCAGGGGCACAAGTGCGGGCTAGGCATAAGGCAGGGGCACAAGTGCGGGCTAGGCATAAGGCAGGGGCACAAGTGCGGGCTAGGCATAAGGCAGGGCACAAGTGCGGGCTAGGCATAAGGCAGGGGCACAAGTGCGGGCTAGGCATAAGGCAGGGGCACAAGTGCGGGCTAGGCATAAGGCAGGGGCACAAGTGCGGGCTAGGCATAAGGCAGGGGCACAAGTGCAGGCTAGGCATAAGGCAGGGGCACAAGTGCGGGCTAGGCATAAGGCAGGGGCACAAGTGCGGGCTAGGCATAAGGCAGGGGCACAAGTGCGGGCTAGGCATAAGGCAGGGGCACAAGTGCGGGCTAGGCATAAGGCAGGGGCACGAGTGCAGGCTAGGCATAAGGCAGGGGCACGAGAGCAGGCTAGGCATAAGGCAGGGGCACAAGTGCGGGCTAGTCTTTAGGCATTGGCAGAAGTGCTGGCTAGGCATAAGGCAGGGGCACAAGTGCAGGCTAGGCATAAGACAGGGGCACAAGTGCAGGCTAGGCATAAGGCAGGAGCACAAGTGCAGGCTAGGCATAAGACAGGGGCACAAGTGCAGGCTAGGCATAAGGCAGGGGCACAAGTGCAGGCTAGGCATAAGGCAGGGGCACAAGTGCTGGCTAGGCATAAGGCAGGGGAACAAGTGCTGGCTAGGCATAAGGCAGGGGCACAACTGCTGGCTAGGCATAAGGCAGGGGCACAAGTGCGGGCTAGGCATAAGGCAGGGGCACAAGTGCAGGCTAGGCATAAGGCAGGAGCACAAGTGCAGGCTAGGCATAAGACAGGGGCACAAGTGCAGGCTAGGCATAAGGCAGGGGCACAAGTGCAGGCTAGGCATAAGGCAGGGGCACAAGTGCTGGCTAGGCATAAGGCAGGGGAACAAGTGCTGGCTAGGCATAAGGCAGGGGCACAACTGCTGGCTAGGCATAAGGCAGGGGCACAAGTGCGGGCTAGGCATAAGGCAGGGGCACAAGTGCGGGCTAGGCATAAGGCAGGGGCACAAGTGCGGGCTAGGCATAAGGCAGGGCACAAGTGCGGGCTAGGCATAAGGCAGGGGCACAAGTGCGGGCTAGGCATAAGGCAGGGGCACAAGTGCGGGCTAGGCATAAGGCAGGGGCACAAGTGCGGGCTAGGCATAAGGCAGGGGCACAAGTGCGGGCTGGGCACAAGTGCAGGCTAGGCATAAGGCAGGGCACAAGTGCAGGCTAGGCATAAGGCAGGGGCACAAGTGCTGGCTAGGCATAAGGCAGGGGCACAAGTGCTGGCTAGGCGTAAGGCAGGGGCACAAGTGCTGGCTAGGCGTAAGGCAGGGGCACAAGTGCTGGCTAGGCGTAAGGCAGGGGCACAAGTGCTGGCTAGGCGTAAGGCAGGGGCACAAGTGCTGGCTAAACGTAAGGCAGGGGCACAAGTGCTGGCTAGGCGTAAGGCAGGGGCACAAGTGCTGGCTAGGCGTAAGGCAGGGGCACAAGTGCTGGCTAGGCATAAGGCAGGGGCACAAGTGCAAACTAAGCATAAGGCAGAGGCACAAGTGCAGGCTAGGCATAAGGCAGGGGCACAAGTGCAGGCTAGGCATAAGGCAGGAGCACAAGTGCAGGCTAGGCATAAGGCAGGGGCACAAGTGCTGGCTAGGCATAAGGCAGGGGCACAAGTGCTGGCTAGGCGTAAGGCAGGGGCACAAGTGCTGGCTAGGCGTAAGGCAGGGGCACAAGTGCTGGCTAGGCGTAAGGCAGGGGCACAAGTGCTGGCTAGGCGTAAGGCAGGGGCACAAGTGCTGGCTAGGCGTAAGGCAGGGGCACAAGTGCTGGCTAGGCATAAGGCAGGGGCACAAGTGCTGGCTAGGCATAAGGCAGGGGCACAAGTGCTGGCTAGGCATAAGGCAGGGGCACAAGTGCTGGCTAGGCATAAGGCAGGGGCACAAGTGCAAACTAAGCATAAGGCAGAGGCACAAGTGCAGGCTAGGCATAAGGCAGGGGCACAAGTGCAGGCTAGGCATAAGGCAGGAGCACAAGTGCAGGCTAGGCATAAGACAGGGGCACAATGCAGGCTAGGCATAAGACAGGGGCACAATGCAGGCTAGGCATAAGGCAGGGGCACAAGTGCTGGCTAGGCATAAGGCAGGGGCACAAGTGCAGGCTAGGCATAAGGCAGGGGCACAAGTGCTGGCTAGGCATAAGGCAGGGGCACAAGTGCGGGCTAGGCATAAGGCAGGGGCACAAGTGCGGGCTAGGCATAAGGCAGGGGCACAAGTGCAGGCTAGGCATAAGGCAGGGGCACACGTGCAGGCTAGGCATAAGGCAGGGGCACACGTGCAGACTAGGCATAAGGCAGGGGCACACGTGCAGGCTAGGCATAAGGCAGGGGCACAAGTGCAGGCTAGGCATAAGGCAGGGGCACAAGTGCAGGCTAGGCATAAGGCAGGGGCACGAGTGCAGGCTAGGCATAAGGCAGGGGCATGAGTGCTGGCTAGGCATAAGGCAGGGGCACGAGTGCTGGCTAGGCATAAGGCAGGGGCACGAGTGCTGGCTAGGCATAAGGCAGGGGCACGAGTGCTGGCTAGGCATAAGGCAGGGGCACGAGTGCTGGCTAGGCATAAGGCAGGGGCACGAGTGCTGGCTAGGCATAAGGCAGGGGCACGAGTGCTGGCTAGGCATAAGGCAGGGGCACGAGTGCTGGTTAGGCATAAGGCAGGGGCACGAGTGCTGGCTAGGCATAAGGCAGGGGCACGAGTGCTGGCTAGGCATAAGGCAAGGGCACGAGTGCTGGCTAGGCATAAGGCAGGGGGACGAGTGCTGGCTAGGCATAAGGCAGGGGCACGAGTGCTGGCTAGGCATAAGGCAGGGGCACGAGTGCAGGCTAGGCATAAATCAGGGGCAAAAGTGCGGGCTAGGCTTTAGGCAGGGGCACAAGTGCAAACTAAGCATAAGGCAGGGGCACGTGTGCTGGCTAGGCATAAGGCAGGGGCACGAGTGCTGGCTAGGCATAAGGCAGGGGCACGAGTGCTGGCTAGGCATAAGGCAAGGGCACGAGTGCTGGCTAGGCATAAGGCAGGGGCACGAGTGCTGGCTAGGCATAAGGCAGGGGCACAAGTGCGGGCTAGGCATAAGGCAGGGGCAAAAGTGCGGGCTAGGCTTTAGGCAGGGGCACAAGTGAAAACTAAGCATAAGGCAGAGGAACAAGTGCAGGCTAGGCATAAGGCAGGGGCACAAGTGCTGGCTAGGCATAAGGCAGGGGCACAAGTGCTGGCTAGGCATAAGTCAGGGGCAAAAGTGCGGGCTAGGCATAAGGCAGGTTCACAAGTGCAGGCTAGGCATAAGGCAGGGGCACAAGTGCAGGCTAGGCATAAGGCAGGGGCACAAGTGCTGGCTAGGCATGAGTCAGGGGCACAAGTGCAGGCTAGGCATAAGGCAGGGGCACAAGTGCTGGCTAGGCATAAGGCAGGGGCACAAGTGCTGGCTAGGCATAAGGCAGGGGTACAAGTGCTGCCTAGGCATCAGGCAGGGGCAAAAGTGCTGGCTAGGCATAAGGCAGGGGCAAAAGTGCTGGCTAGTCATAAGGCAGGGGCACAAATGCAGGCTAGGCATAAGGCAGGGGCACAAGTGCAGGCTAGGCATAAGGCAGGGGCACAAGTGGTGGCTAGGCATAAGGCAGGGGCACAAGTGCTGGCTAGGCATAAGGCAGGGGCACAAGTGCTGGCTAGGCATAAGGCAGGGGCACAAGTGCGGGCTAGGCATAAGGCAGGGGCACAAGTGCGGGCTAGGCTTTAGGCAGGGGCACAAGTGCTGGCTACGCATAAGGCAGGGGCACAAGTGCGGGCTAGGCTTTAGGCAGGGGCACAAGTACAAACTAAGCATAAGGCAGAGGCACAAGTGCAAGCAAGGCATAAGGCAGGGGCACCTATGCAGGCTAGGCTTAAGGCAGGGGCACAAGTGATGGCTACACATAAGGCATACAGCTAACTCTTTGCACTCTTTGCATAAAGGGATAGGCACCCTTAGGGGTGAAGAGCTAGCTTTCACCCCTCTACTCTGTACTTTGTTGTTCAGTGCGGAGCCAGTCCATAACCCCCATGCTCCAAGCGACCAGGCACATCTTGTCTGTCCTCCGTAAATGGGTAATGCCTTCGTCCCCAATTACAGTCGTGCATGTGCATTCAGACGGGACAAGAGCGAAGAGCGTAAAGCCTGCCCTGTGTGCATAACCAACATGAAGCTAAAGACAAAAAAACAATAATGCAAGGGGCTCAAAAGTGCTGGCTAGGCATAAGGCAGGGGCACAAGTGCTGGCTAGGCATAAGGCAGGGGCACGAGTGCTGGCTGGGCATAAGGCAGGGGCACGAGTGCTGGCTAGGCATAAGGCAGGGGCACGAGTGCTGGCTAGGCATAAGGCAGGGGCACGAGTGCTGGCTAGGCATAAGGCAGGGGCACAAATGCAGGCTAGGCATAAGGCAGGGGCACAAGTGCAGGCTAGGCATAAAGCAGGGGCACAAGTGCTGGCTAGGCATAAGGCAGGGGCACAAGTGCTGGCTAGGCATAAGGCAGGGGCACAAGTGCTGGCTAGGCATAAGGCAGGGGCACAAGTGCGGGCTAGGCATAAGGCAGGGGCACAAGTGCGGGCTAGGCATAAGGCAGGGGCACAAGTGCGGGCTAGGCATAAGGCAGGGGCACAAGTGCGGGCTAGGCATAAGGCAGGGGCACAAGTGCGGGCTAGGCATAAGGCAGGGGAACAAGTGCGGGCTAGGCATAAGGCAGGGGCACAAGTGCTGGCTAGGCATAAGGCAGGAGCACAAGTGCAGGCTAGGCATAAGGCAGGGGCACAAGTGCTGGCTAGGCATAAGGCAGGGGCACAAGTGCGGGCTAGGCATAAGGCATGGGCACAAGTGCGGGCTAGGCATAAGGCAGGGGCACAAGTGCGGGCTAGGCATAAGGCAGGGGCACAAGTGCGGGCTAGGCATAAGGCAGGGGCACAAGTGCGGGCTAGGCATAAGGCAGGGGCACAAGTGCGGGCTAGGCATAAGGCAGGGGCAAAAGTGCGGGCTAGGCTTTAGGCAGGGGCACAAGTGCAAACTAAGCATAAGGCAGAGAAACAAGTGCAGGCTAGGCATAAGGCAGGGGCACAAGTGCTGGCTAGGCATAAGGCAGGGGCACAAGTGCTGGATAGGCATAAGGCAGGGGCACAAGTGCTGGCTAGGCATAAGGCAGGGGCACAAGTGCTGGCTAGGCATAAGGCAGGGGCACAAGTGCTGGCTAGGCATAAGGCAGGGGCACAAGTGCTGGCTAGGCATAAGGCAGGGGCACAAGTGCTGGCTAGGCATAAGGCAGGGGCACAAGTGCTGGCTAGGCATAAGGCAGGGGCACAAGTGCTGGCTAGGCATAAGGCAGGGGCACAAGTGCTGGCTAGGCATAAGGCAGGGGCACAAGTGCTGGCTAGGCATAAGGCAGGGGCACAAGTGCTGGCTAGGCATAAGGCAGGGGCACAAGTGCTGGCTAGGCATAAGGCAGGGGCACAAGTGCTGGCTAGGCATAAGGCAGGGGCACAAGTGCTGGTTAAGCATAAGGCAGGGGCACAAGTGCTGGCTAGGCATAAGGCAGGGGCACAAGTGCTGGCTAGGCATAAGGCAGGGGCACAAGTGCAGGCTAGGCATAAGGCAGGGGCACAAGTGCAGGCTAGGCATAAGGCAGGGGGCACAAGTGCAGGCTAGGCATAAGGCAGAGGCACAAGTGCAGGCTAGGCATAAGGCAGGGGCACAAGTGCAGGCTAGGCATAAGGCAGTGGCACAAGTGATGGCTACACATAAGGCATACGGCTAACTCTTTGCACTCTTTGCATAAAGGGATAGGCACCCTTAGGGGTGAAGAGCTAGCTTTCACCCCTCTACTCTGTACTTTGTTGTACAGTGCGGAGCCACTCCATAACCCCCATGCTCCAAGCGACCAGGCATATCTTGTCTGTCCTCCGTAAATGGGTAATGCCTTCGTCCCCAATTACAGTCGTGCATGTGCATTCAGACGGGACAAGAGCGAAGAGCGTAAAGCCTGCCCTGTGTGCATAACCAACATGAAGCTAAAGACAAAAAAACAATAATGCAAGGGGCTCAAAAGTGCTGGCTAGGCATAAGGCAGGGGCACAAGTGCTGGCTAGGCATAAGGCAGGGGCACAAGTGCTGGCTAGGCATAAGGCAGGGGCACAAGTGCTGGCTAGGCATAAGGCAGGGGCACAAGTGCGGGCTAGGCATAAGGCAGGGGCACAAGTGCTGGCTAGGCATAAGGCAGGGGCACAAGTGCTGGCAAGGCATAAGGCAGGGGCACAAGTGCTGGCTAGGCATAAGGCAGGGGCACAAGTGCGGGCTAGGCATAAGGCAGGGGCAAAAGTGCGGGCTAGGCTTTAGGCAGGGGCACAAGTGCAAACTAAGCATAAGGCAGAGGAACAAGTGCAGGCTAGGCATAAGGCAGGGGCACAAGTGCTGGCTAGGCATAAGGCAGGGGCACAAGTGCTGGCTAGGCATAAGGCAGGGGCACAAGTGCTGGGTAGGCATAAGGCAGGGGCACAAGTGCTGGCTAGGCATAAGGCAGGGGCACAAGTGCTGGCTAGGCATAAGGCAGGGGCACAAGTGCTGGCTAGGCATAAGGCAGGGGCACAAGTGCTGGCTAGGCATAAGGCAGGGGCACAAGTGCTGGCTAGGCATAAGGCAGGGGCACAAGTGCTGGCTAGGCATAAGGCAGGGGCACAAGTGCTGGCTAGGAATAAGGCAGGGGCACAAGTGCTGGCTAGGCATAAGGCAGGGGCACAAGTGCTGGTTAGGCATAAGGCAGGGGCACAAGTGCTGGCTAGGCATAAGGCAGGGGCACAAGTGCTGGCTAGGCATAAGGCAGGGGCACAAGTGCAGGCTAGGCATAAGGCAGGGGCACAAGTGCAGGCTAGGCATAAGGCAGGGGGCACAAGTGCAGGCTAGGCATAAGGCAGAGGCACAAGTGCAGGCTAGGCATAAGGCAGGGGCACAAGTGCAGGCTAGGCATAAGGCAGTGGCACAAGTGATGGCTACACATAAGGCATACGGCTAACTCTTTGCACTCTTTGCATAAAGGGATAGGCACCCTTAGGGGTGAAGAGCTAGCTTTCACCCCTCTACTCTGTACTTTGTTGTACAGTGCGGAGCCACTCCATAACCCCCATGCTCCAAGCGACCAGGCATATCTTGTCTGTCCTCCGTAAATGGGTAATGCCTTCGTCCCCAATTACAGTCGTGCATGTGCATTCAGACGGGACAAGAGCGAAGAGCGTAAAGCCTGCCCTGTGTGCATAACCAACATGAAGCTAAAGACAAAAAAACAATAATGCAAGGGGCTCAAAAGTGCTGGCTAGGCATAAGGCAGGGGCACAAGTGCTGGCTAGGCATAAGGCAGGGGCACAAGTGCTGGCTAGGCATAAGGCAGGGGCACAAGTGCTGGCTAGGCATAAGGCAGGGGCACAAGTGTGGGCTAGGCATAAGGCAGGGGCACAAGTGCTGGCTAGGCATAAGGCAGGGGCACAAGTGCTGGCAAGGCATAAGGCAGGGGCACAAGTGCTGGCTAGGCATAAGGCAGGGGCACAAGTGCTGGCTAGGCATAAGGCAGGGGCACAAGTGCTGGCTAGGCATAAGGCAGGGGCACAAGTGCTGGCTAGGCATAAGGCAGGGGCACAAGTGCAGACTAGGCATAAGGCAGGGGGCACAAGTGCAGGCTAGGCATAAGGCAGGGGCACGAGTGCAGGCTAGGCATAAGGCAGGGGAACGAGTGCAGGCTAGGCATAAGGCAGGGGCACGAGTGCGGGCTAGGCATAAGGCAGGGGCACGAGTGCGGGCTAGGCATAAGGCAGGGGCACGAGTACGGGCTAGGCATAAGGCAGGGGCATGAGTGCGGGCTAGGCATAAGGCAGGGGCACGAGTGCAGGCTAGGCATAAGGCAGGGGCACGAGTGCAGGCTAGGCATAAGGCAGGGGCACGAGTGCAGGCTAGGCATAAGGCAGGGGCACGAGTGCAGGCTAGGCATAAGGCAGGGGCACGAGTGCAGGCTAGGCATAAGGCAGGGGCACGAGTGCAGGCTAGGCATAAGGCAGGGGCAGGAGTGCAGGCTAGGCATAAGGCAGGGTCACAAGTGCGGGCTAGTCTTTAGGCAGGGGCACAAGTGCAAACTAACCATAAGGCAGAGGCACAAGTGCAGGCTAGGCATAAGGCAGGGGCACAAGTGCGGGCTAGGCATAAGGCAGGGGCACAAGTGCGGGCTAGGCATAAGGCAGGGGCACAAGTGCGGGCTAGGCATAAGGCAGGGGCACAAGTGCGGGCTAGGCATAAGGCAGGGGCACAAGTGCGGGCTAGGCATAAGGCAGGGGCACAAGTGCGGGCTAGGCATAAGGCAGCGGCACAAGTGCGGGCTAGGCATAAGGCAGGGGCACAAGTGCGGGCTAGGCATAAGGCAGGGGCACAAGTGCGGGCTAGGCATAAGGCAGGGGCACAAGTGCGGGCTAGGCATAAGGCAGGGGCACAAGTGCTGGCTAGGCATAAGGCAGGGGCACAAGTGCGGGCTAGGCATAAGGCAGGGGCACAAGTGCGGGCTAGGCATAAGGCAGGGGCACAAGTGCTGGCTAGGCATAAGGCAGGGGCACAAGTGCTGGCTAGGCATAAGGCAGGGGCACAAGTGCTGGCTAGGCATAAGGCAGGGGCACAAGTGCTGGCTAGGCATAAGGCAGGGGCACAAGTGCGGGCTAGGCATAAGGCAGGGGCACAAGTGCTGGCTAGGCATAAGGCAGGGGCACAAGTGCTGGCAAGGCATAAGGCAGGGGCACAAGTGCTGGCTAGGCATAAGGCAAGGGCACAAGTGCTGGCTAGGCATAAGGAAGGGGCACAAGTGCTGGCTAGGCATAAGGCAGGGGCACAAGTGCTGGCTAGGCATAAGGCAGGGGCACAAGTGCAGACTAGGCATAAGGCAGGGGGCACAAGTGCAGGCTAGGCATAAGGCAGGGGCACAAGTGCAGGCTAGGCATAAGGCAGGGGAACGAGTGCAGGCTAGGCATAAGGCAGGGGCACGAGTGCGGGCTAGGCATAAGGCAGGGGCACGAGTGCGGGCTAGGCATAAGGCAGGGGCACGAGTGCGGGCTAGGCATAAGGCAGGGGCACGAGTACGGGCTAGGCATAAGGCAGGGGCACGAGTGCGGGCTAGGCATAAGGCAGGGGCACGAGTGCAGGCTAGGCATAAGGAAGGCACGAGTGCAGGCTAGGCATAAGGCAGGGGCACGAGTGCAGGCTAGGCATAAGGCAGGGGCACGAGTGCAGGCTAGGCATAAGGCAGGGGCACGAGTGCAGGCTAGGCATAAGGCAGGGGCAGGAGTGCAGGCTAGGCATAAGGCAGGGTCACAAGTGCGGGCTAGTCTTTAGGCAGGGGCACAAGTGCAAACTAACCATAAGGCAGAGGCACAAGTGCAGGCTAGGCATAAGGCAGGGGCACAAGTGCAGGCTAGGCATAAGGCAGGGGCACAAGTGCGGGCTAGGCATAAGGCAGGGGCACAAGTGCGGGCTAGGCATAAGGCAGGGGCACAAGTGCGGGCTAGGCATAAGGCAGGGGCACAAGTGCGGGCTAGGCATAAGGCAGGGGCACAAGTGCGGGCTAGGCATAAGGCAGCGGCACAAGTGCGGGCTAGGCATAAGGCAGGGGCACAAGTGCGGGCTAGGCATAAGGCAGGGGCACAAGTGCGGGCTAGGCATAAGGCAGGGGCACAAGTGCGGGCTAGGCATAAGGCAGGGGCACAAGTGCGGGCTAGGCATAAGGCAGGGGCACAAGTGCTGGCTAGGCATAAGGCAGGGGCACAAGTGCGGGCTAGGCATAAGGCAGGGGCACAAGTGCTGGCTAGGCATAAGGCAGGGGCACAAGTGCGGGCTAGGCATAAGGCATGGGCACAAGTGCGGGCTAGGCATAAGGCAGGGGCACAAGTGCGGGCTAGGCATAAGGCAGGGGCACAAGTGCGGGCTAGGCATAAGGCAGGGGCACAAGTGCGGGCTAGGCATATGGCAGGGGCACAAGTGCGGGCTAGGCATAAGGCAGGGGCAAAAGTGCGGGCTAGGCTTTAGGCAGGGGCACAAGTGCAAACTAAGCATAAGGCAGAGGAACAAGTGCAGGCTAGGCATAAGGCAGGGGCACAAGTGCTGGCTAGGCATAAGGCAGGGGCACAAGTGCTGGCTAGGCATAAGGCAGGGGCACAAGTGCTGGCTAGGCATAAGGCAGGGGCACAAGTGCTGGCTAGGCATAAGGCAGGGGCACAAGTGCTGGCTAGGCATAAGGCAGGGGCACAAGTGCTGGCTAGGCATAAGGCAGGGGCACAAGTGCTGGCTAGGCATAAGGCAGGGGCACAAGTGCTGGCTAGGCATAAGGCAGGGGCACAAGTGCTGGCTAGGCATAAGGCAGGGGCACAAGTGCTGGCTAGGCATAAGGCAGGGGCACAAGTGCTGGCTAGGCATAAGGCAGGGGCACAAGTGCTGGCTAGGCATAAGGCAGGGGCACAAGTGCTGGCTAGGCATAAGGCAGGGGCACAAGTGCTGGCTAGGCATAAGGCAGGGGCACAAGTGCTGGCTAGGCATAAGGCAGGGGCACAAGTGCTGGTTAGGCATAAGGCAGGGGCACAAGTGCTGGCTAGGCATAAGGCAGGGGCACAAGTGCTGGCTAGGCATAAGGCAGGGGCACAAGTGCAGGCTAGGCATAAGGCAGGGGCACAAGTGCAGGCAAGGCATAAGGCAGGGGGCACAAGTGCAGGCTAGGCATAAGGCAGAGGCACAAGTGCAGGCTAGGCATAAGGCAGGGGCACAAGTGCAGGCTAGGCATAAGGCAGTGGCACAAGTGATGGCTACACATAAGGCATACGGCTAACTCTTTGCACTCTTTGCATAAAGGGATAGGCACCCTTAGGGGTGAAGAGCTAGCTTTCACCCCTCTACTCTGTACTTTGTTGTACAGTGCGGAGCCACTCCATAACCCCCATGCTCCAAGCGACCAGGCATATCTTGTCTGTCCTCCGTAAATGGGTAATGCCTTCATCCCCAATTACAGTCGTGCATGTGCATTCAGACGGGACAAGAGCGAAGAGCGTAAAGCCTGCCCTGTGTGCATAACCAACATGAAGCTAAAGACAAAAAAACAATAATGCAAGGGGCTCAAAAGTGCTGGCTAGGCATAAGGCAGGGGCACAAGTGCTGGCTAGGCATAAGGCAGGGGCACAAGTGCTGGCTAGGCATAAGGCAGGGGCACAAGTGCTGGCTAGGCATAAGGCAGGGGCACAAGTGCGGGCTAGGCATAAGGCAGGGGCACAAGTGCTGGCTAGGCATAAGGCAGGGGCACAAGTGCTGGCAAGGCATAAGGCAGGGGCACAAGTGCTGGCTAGGCATAAGGCAGGGGCACAAGTGCTGGCTAGGCATAAGGCAGGGGCACAAGTGCTGGCTAGGCATAAGGCAGGGGCACAAGTGCTGGCTAGGCATAAGGCAGGGGCACAAGTGCAGACTAGGCATAAGGCAGGGGGCACAAGTGCAGGCTAGGCATAAGGCAGGGGCACAAGTGCAGGCTAGGCATAAGGCAGGGGAACGAGTGCAGGCTAGGCATAAGGCAGGGGCACGAGTGCGGGCTAGGCATAAGGCAGGGGCACGAGTGCGGGCTAGGCATAAGGCAGGGGCACGAGTACGGGCTAGGCATAAGGCAGGGGCACGAGTGCGGGCTAGGCATAAGGCAGGGGCACGAGTGCAGGCTAGGCATAAGGCAGGGGCACGAGTGCAGGCTAGGCATAAGGCAGGGGCACGAGTGCAGGCTAGGCATAAGGCAGGGGCACGAGTGCAGGCTAGGCATAAGGCAGGGGCACGAGTGCAGGCTAGGCATAAGGCAGGGGCACGAGTGCAGGCTAGGCATAAGGCAGGGGCAGGAGTGCAGGCTAGGCATAAGGCAGGGTCACAAGTGCGGGCTAGTCTTTAGGCAGGGGCACAAGTGCAAACTAACCATAAGGCAGAGGCACAAGTGCAGGCTAGGCATAAGGCAGGGGCACAAGTGCAGGCTAGGCATAAGGCAGGGGCACAAGTGCAGGCTAGGCATAAGGCATGGGCACAAGTGCGGGCTAGGCATAAGGCAGGGGCACAAGTGCGGGCTAGGCATAAGGCAGGGGCACAAGTGCGGGCTAGGCATAAGGCAGGGGCACAAGTGCGGGCTAGGCATAAGGCAGGGGCACAAGTGCGGGCTAGGCATAAGGCAGCGGCACAAGTGCGGGCTAGGCATAAGGCAGGGGCACAAGTGCGGGCTAGGCATAAGGCAGGGGCACAAGTGCGGGCTAGGCATAAGGCAGGGGCACAAGTGCGGGCTAGGCATAAGGCAGGGGCACAAGTGCGGGCTAGGCATAAGGCAGGGGCACAAGTGCGGGCTAGGCATAAGGCAGGGGCACAAGTGCGGGCTAGGCATAAGGCAGGGGCACAAGTGCGGGCTAGGCATAAGGCAGGGGCACAAGTGCTGGCTAGGCATAAGGCAGGGGCACAAGTGCGGGCTAGGCATAAGGCAGGGGCACAAGTGCGGGCTAGGCATAAGGCAGGGGCACAAGTGCGGGCTAGGCATAAGGCAGGGGCACAAGTGCGGGCTAGGCATAAGGCAGGGGCACAAGTGCGGGCTAGGCATAAGGCAGGGGCACAAGTGCGGGCTAGGCATAAGGCAGGGGCACAAGTGCGGGCTAGGCATAAGGCAGGGGCACAAGTGCGGGCTAGGCATAAGGCAGGGGCACAAGTGCGGGCTAGGCATAAGGCAGGGGCACAAGTGCGGGCTAGGCATAAGGCAGCGGCACAAGTGCGGGCTAGGCATAAGGCAGGGGCACAAGTGCGGGCTAGGCATAAGGCAGGGGCACAAGTGCGGGCTAGGCATAAGGCAGGGGCACAAGTGCGGGCTAGGCATAAGGCAGGGGCACAAGTGCGGGCTAGGCATAAGGCAGGGGCACAAGTGCTGGCTAGGCATAAGGCAGGGGCACAAGTGCGGGCTAGGCATAAGGCAGGGGCACAAGTGCGGGCTAGGCATAAGGCAGGGGCACAAGTGCGGGCTAGGCATAAGGCAGGGGCACAAGTGCGGGCTAGGCATAAGGCAGGGGCACAAGTGCGGGCTAGGCATAAGGCAGGGGCACAAGTGCGGGCTAGGCATAAGGCAGGGGCACAAGTGCGGGCTAGGCATAAGGCAGGGGCACAAGTGCGGGCTAGGCATAAGGCAGGGGCACAAGTGCGGGCTAGGCATAAGGCAGGGGCACAAGTGCGGGCTAGGCTTTAGGCAGGGGCACAAGTGCAAACTAAGCATAAGGCAGAGTAACAAGTGCAGGCTAGGCATAAGGCAGGGGCACAAGTGCTGGCTAGGCATAAGGCAGGGGCACAAGTGCTGGCTAGGCATAAGGCAGGGGCACAAGTGCTGGCTAGGCATAAGGCAGGGGCACAAGTGCTGGCTAGGCATAAGGCAGGGGCACAAGTGCTGGCTAGGCATAAGGCAGGGGCACAAGTGCTGGCTAGGCATAAGGCAGGGGCACAAGTGCAGGCTAGGCATAAGGCAGGGGCACAAGTGCTGGCTAGGCATAAGGCAGGGGCACAAGTGCGGGCTAGGCATAAGGCAGGGGCACAAGTGCGGGCTAGGCATAAGGCAGGGGCACAAGTGCGGGCTAGGCATAAGGCAGGGGCACAAGTGCGGGCTAGGCATAAGGCAGGGGCACAAGTGCGGGCTAGGCATAAGGCAGGGGCACAAGTGCGGGCTAGGCATAAGGCAGGGGCACAAGTGCTGGCTAGGCATAAGGCAGGGGCACAAGTGCTGGCTAGGCATAAGGCAGGGGCACAAGTGCTGGCTAGGCATAAGGCAGGGGCACAAGTGCTGGCTAGGCATAAGGCAGGGGCACAAGTGCTGGCTAGGCATAAGGCAGGGGCACAAGTGCTGGCTAGGCATAAGGCAGGGGCACAAGTGCTGGCTAGGCATAAGGCAGGGGCACAAGTGCTGGCTAGGCATAAGGCAGGGGCACAAGTGCTGGCTAGGCATAAGGCAGGGGCACAAGTGCTGGCTAGGCATAAGGCAGGGGCACAAGTGCTGGCTAGGCATAAGGCAGGGGCACAAGTGCTGGCTAGGCATAAGGCAGGGGCACAAGTGCTGGCTAGGCATAAGGCAGGGGCACAAGTGCTGGCTAGGCATAAGGCAGGGGCACAAGTGCTGGCTAGGCATAAGGCAGGGGCACAAGTGCAGGCTAGGCATAAGGCAGGGGCACGAGTGCAGGCTAGGCATAAGGCAGGGGTACGAGTGCAGGCTAGGCATAAGACAGGGGCACGAGTGCAGGCTAGGCATAAGGCAGGGGCACAAGTGCTGGCTAGTCATAAGGCAGGGGCACAAGTGCAGGCTATTCATAAGGCAGGGGCACAAGTGCGGGCTAGGCATAAGGCAGGGGCACAAGTGCTGGCTAGGCATAAGGCAGGGGCACAAGTGCAGGCTAGGCATAAGGCAGGGGCACACGTGCAGGCTAGGCATAAGGCAGGGGCACA
Source organism: Ranitomeya imitator (assembly GCF_032444005.1). NCBI lineage: Eukaryota > Metazoa > Chordata > Amphibia > Anura > Dendrobatidae > Ranitomeya > Ranitomeya imitator. The sequence continues at coordinate 660,118,858 of NC_091283.1, forward strand.
CGTGCAGGCTAGGCATAAGGCAGGGGCACAAGTGCAGGCTAGGCATAAGGCAGGGGCACAAGTGATGGCTACACATAAGGAATACGGCTAACTCTTTGCACTCTTTGCATAAAGGGATAGGCACCCTTAGGGGTGAAGAGCTAGCTTTCACCCCTCTACTCTGTACTTTGTTGTACAGTGCGGAGCCACTCCATAACCCCCATGCTCCAAGCGACCAGGCACATCTTGTCTGTCCTCCGTAAATGGGTAATGCCTTCGTCCCCAATTACAGTCGTGCATGTGCATTCAGACGGGACAAGAGCGAAGAGCGTAAAGCCTGCCCTGTGTGCATAACCAACATGAAGCTAAAGACAAAAAAAAAATAATGCAAGGGGCTCAAAAGTGCTGGCTAGGCATAAGGCAGGGGCACAAGTGCTGGCTAGGCATAAGGCAGGGGCACAAGTGCTGGCTAGGCATAAGGCAGGGGCACAAGTGCTGGCTAGGCATAAGGCAGGGGCACAAGTGCTGGTTAGGCATAAGGCAGGGGCACGAGTGCAGGCTAGGCATAAGGCAGGGGCACGAGTGCAGGCTAGGCATAAGGCAGGGGCACGAGTGCAGGCTAGGCATAAGGCAGGGGCACGAGTGCTGGCTAGGCACAAGGCAGGGGCACGAGTGCTGGCTAGGCATAAGGCAGGGGCACGAGTGCTGGCTAGGCATAAGGCAGGGGCACGAGTGCTGGCTAGGCATAAGGCAGGGGCACGAGTGCTGGCTAGGCATAAGGCAGGGACACGAGTGCTGGCTAGGCATAAGGCAGGGGCACGAGTGCTGGCTAGGCATAAGGCAGGGGCACGAGTGCTGGCTAGGCATAAGGCAGGGGCACGAGTGCTGGCTAGGCATAAGGCAGGGGCACGAGTGCTGGCTAGGCATAAGGCAGGGGCACGAGTGCTGGCTAGGCATAAGGCAGGGGCACGAGTGCAGGCTAGGCATAAGGCAGGGGCACGAGTGCAGGCTAGGCATAAGGCAGGGGCACAAGTGCGGGCTAGTCTTTAGGCAGGGGCACAAGTGCAAACTAACCATAAGGCAGAGGCACAAGTGCAGGCTAGGCATAAGGCAGGGGCACAAGTGCAGGCTAGGCATAAGGCAGGGGCACAAGTGCAGGCTAGGCATAAGGCAGGGGCACAAGTGCAGGCTAGGCATAAGGCAGGGGCACAAGTGCAGGCTAGGCATAAGGCAGGGGCACAAGTGCAGGCTAGGCATAAGGCAGGGGCACAAGTGCTGGCTAGGCATAAGGCAGGGGCACAAGTGCTGGCTAGGCATAAGGCAGGGGCACAAGTGCTGGCTAGGCATAAGGCAGGGGCACAAGTGCAGGCTAGGCATAAGGCAGGGGCACAAGTGCTGGCTAGGCATAAGGCAGGGGCACAAGTGCTGGCTAGGCATAAGGCAGGGGCACAAGTGCTGGCTAGGCATAAGGCAGGGGCACAAGTGCTGGCTAGGCATAAGGCAGGGGCACAAGTGCGGGCTAGGCATAAGGCAGGGGCACAAGTGCGGGCTAGGCATAAGGCAGGGGCACAAGTGCGGGCTAGGCATAAGGCAGGGGCACAAGTGCGGGCCAGGCATAAGGCAGGGGCACAAGTGCGGGCTAGGCATAAGGCAGGGGCACAAGTGCGGGCTAGGCATAAGGCAGGGGCACAAGTGCGGGCTAGGCATAAGGCAGGGGCACAAGTGCGGGCTAGGCATAAGGCAGGGGCACAAGTGCGGGCTAGGCATAAGGCAGGGGCACAAGTGCGGGCTAGGCATAAGGCAGGGGCACAAGTGCGGGCTAGGCATAAGGCAGGGGCACAAGTGCGGGCTAGGCATAAGGCAGGAGCACAAGTGCGGGCTAGGCATAAGGCAGGGGCACAAGTGCGGGCTAGGCATAAGGCAGGAGCACAAGTGCGGGCTAGGCATAAGGCAGGGGCACAAGTGCAGGCTAGGCATAAGGCAGGGGCACAAGTGCGGGCTAGGCATAAGGCAGGGGCACAAGTGCGGGCTAGGCATAAGGCAGGGGCACAAGTGCGGGCTAGGCATAAGGCAGGGGCACAAGTGCGGGATAGGCATAAGGCAGGGGCACAAGTGCGGGCTAGGCATAAGGCAGGGGCACAAGTGCAAACTAAGCATAAGGCAGAGGAACAAGTGCAGGCTACGCATAAGGCAGGGGCACGAGTGCAGGCTAGGCATAAGGCAGGGGCACGAGTGCGGGCTAGGCATAAGGCAGGGGCACAAGTGCGGGCTAGGCATAAGGCAGGGGCACAAGTGCGGGCTAGGCTTAAGGCCGGGGCACAAGTGCGAGCTAGGCTTAAGGCCTGGGCACAAGTGCGGGCTAGGCTTAAGGCCGGGGCACAAGTAAGGGCTAGGCTTAAGGCCGGGGCACAAGTGAGGGCTAGGCTTAAGGCCTGGGCACAAGTGTGGGCTAGGCTTAAGGCCGGGGCACAAGTGCGGGCTAGGCTTAAGGCCTGGGCACAAGTGCGGGCTAGGCTTAAGGCCTGGGCACAAGTGCGAGCTAGGCTTAAGGCCGGGGCACAAGTGCGGGCTAGGCTTAAGGCCGGGGCACAAGTGCGGGCTAGGCTTAAGGCCGGGGCACAAGTGCGGGCTAGGCTTAAGGCCGGAGCACAAGTGCGGGCTAGGCTTAAGGCTGGGGCACAAGTGCGGGCTAGGCTTAAGGCCTGGGCAAAAGTGCGGGCTAGGCTTAAGTCATGGGCACAAGTGCGGGCTAGGCTTAAGGCCTGGGCACAAGTGCGGGCTAGGCTTAAGGCCTGGGCACAAGTGCGGGCTAGGCTTAAGGCCTGGGCACAAGTGCGGGCTAGGCTTAAGGCCTGGGCACAATTGCGGGCTAGGCTTAAGGCCTGGGCACAAGTGCAGTGCGGGCTAGGCTTAAGGCCTGGGCACAAGTGCAGTGCTGACTAGGATCAAGGCAGGGGGCACAAATGCTGGCTAGGCTTAAGGCCTGGGCACAAGTGCAGGCTAGGCTTAAGGCCTGAGCAAAAGTGCAGGCTAGGCTTAAGGCCTTGGCACAAGTGCGGGCTAAGCTTAAGGCATGGGCACAAGTGCAGTGCTGGCTAGGATCAAGGCAGGGGGCACAAGTGCTGGCTAGGCTTAAGGCATGGGCACAAGTGCTGGCTAGGCTTAAGGCATACAGCTAACTCTTTGCACTCTTTGCATAAAGGGTTAGGCACCCATAGGGGTGAAGAGCAAGCTTTCACCCCTCTACTCTGTACTTGGACATTTAGGACTAGATCCTTTGTTGTACAGTGCGGAGCCTCTCCATAACCCCATGCTCCAAGCGACCAGGCACTTCTTGTCTGTCCTCCGTAAATGGGTAATGCCTTCTTCCACAATTACAGTCGTGCATGCGCATTCAGACGGGACAAGAGCAAAGAGCGTAAAGCTGGACCTATGTGCATAACCAACATGAAGCTGAAGACAAAAACAAACAAACAAGCATTCAAGGGGCTCAAAAGTGCGAGCTAGGCTAAAGGCCGGGGCACAAGTGCGGGCTAGGCTTAAGGCCGGGGCACAAGTGCGGGCTAGTCTTAAGGCCTGGGCACAAGTGCGGGCTAGGCTTAAGGCCGGGGCACAAGTGCGGGCTAGGCTTAAGGCCGGGGCACAAGTGCAGTGCGGGCTAGGCTTAAGGCCTGGGCACAAGTGCAGTGCTGACTAGGATCAAGGCAGGGGGCACAAATGCTGGCTAGGCTTAAGGCCTGGGCACAAGTGCAGGCTAGGCTTAAGGCCTGAGCAAAAGTGCAGGCTAGGCTTAAGGCCTTGGCACAAGTGCGGGCTAAGCTTAAGGCATGGGCACAAGTGCTGGCTAGGCTTAAGGCATACAGCTAACTCTTTGCACTCTTTGCATAAAGGGTTAGGCACCCATAGGGGTGAAGAGCAAGCTTTCACCCCTCTACTCTGTACTTGGACATTTAGGACTAGATCCTTTGTTGTACAGTGCGGAGCCTCTCCATAACCCCATGCTCCAAGCGACCAGGCACTTCTTGTCTGTCCTCCGTAAATGGGTAATGCCTTCTTCCCCAATTACAGTCGTGCATGCGCATTCAGACGGGACAAGAGCAAAGAGCGTAAAGCTGGCCCTATGTGCATAACCAACATGAAGCTGAAGACAAAAACAAACAAACAAGCATTCAAGGGGCTCAAAAGTGCGAGCTAGGCTTAAGGCCGGGGCACAAGTGCGGGCTAGGCTTAAGGCCTGGGCACAAGTGCGGGCTAGGCTTAAGGCCTGGGCACAAGTGCGGGCTAGGCTTAAGGCCGGGGCACAAGTGCGGGCTAGGCTTAAGGCCGGGGCACAAGTGCGGGCTAGGCTTAAAGCCTGGGCACAAGTGTGAGCTAGGCTTAAGGCCTGGGCACAAGTGCGGGCTAGGCTTAAGGCCGGGGCACAAGTGCGGGCTAGGCTTAAGGCCGGGGCACAAGTGCGGGCTAGGCTTAAGGCCGGGGCACAAGTGCGGGCTAGGCTTAAGACCTGGGCACAAGTGCGGGCTAGGCTTAAGGCCTGGGCACAAGTGCGAGCTAGGCTTAAGGCCTGGGCACAAGTGCGGGCTAGGCTTAAGGCCGGGGCACAAGTAAGGGCTAGGCTTAAGGCCGGGGCACAAGTGAGGGCTAGGCTTAAGGCCTGGGCACAAGTGTGGGCTAGGCTTAAGGCCGGGGCACAAGTACGGGCTAGGCTTAAGGCCTGGGCACAAGTGCGGGCTAGGCTTAAGGCCTGGGCACAAGTGCGAGCTAGGCTTAAGGCCGGGGCACAAGTGCGGGCTAGGCTTAAGGCCGGGGCACAAGTGCGGGCTAGGCTTAAGGCCGGGGCACAAGTGCGGGCTAGGCTTAAGGCCGGAGCACAAGTGCGGGCTAGGCTTAAGGCTGGGGCACAAGTGCGGGCTAGGCTTAAGGCCTGGGCAAAAGTGCGGGCTAGGCTTAAGTCATGGGCACAAGTGCGGGCTAGGCTTAAGGCCTGGGCACAAGTGCGGGTAGGCTTAAGGCCTGGGCACAAGTGCGGGCTAGGCTTAAGGCCTGGGCACAAGTGCGGGCTAGGCTTAAGGCCTGGGCACAATTGCGGGCTAGGCTTAAGGCCTGGGCACAAGTGCAGTGCGGGCTAGGCTTAAGGCCTGGGCACAAGTGCAGTGCTGACTAGGATCAAGGCAGGGGGCACAAATGCTGGCTAGGCTTAAGGCCTGGGCACAAGTGCAGGCTAGGCTTAAGGCCTGAGCAAAAATGCAGGCTAGGCTTAAGGCCTTGGCACAAGTGCGGGCTAAGCTTAAGGCATGGGCACAAGTGCAGTGCTGGCTAGGATCAAGGCAGGGGGCACAAGTGCTGGCTAGGCTTAAGGCATGGGCACAAGTGCTGGCTAGGCTTAAGGCATACAGCTAACTCTTTGCACTCTTTGCATAAAGGGTTAGGCACCCATAGGGGTGAAGAGCAAGCTTTCACCCCTCTACTCTGTACTTGGACATTTAGGACTAGATCCTTTGTTGTACAGTGCGGAGCCTCTCCATAACCCCATGCTCCAAGCGACCAGGCACTTCTTGTCTGTCCTCCGTAAATGGGTAATGCCTTCTTCCCCAATTACAGTCGTGCATGCGCATTCAGACGGGACAAGAGCAAAGAGCGTAAAGCTGGCCCTATGTGCATAACCAACATGAAGCTGAAGACAAAAACAAACAAACAAGCATTCAAGGGGCTCAAAAGTGCGAGCTAGGCTTAAGGCCGGGGCACAAGTGCGGGCTAGGCTTAAGGCCTGGGCACAAGTGCGGGCTAGGCTTAAGGCCTGGGCACAAGTGCGGGCTAGGCTTAAGGCCGGGGCACAAGTGCGGGCTAGGCTTAAGGCCGGGGCACAAGTGCGGGCTAGGCTTAAAGCCTGGGCACAAGTGTGAGCTAGGCTTAAGGCCTGGGCACAAGTGCGGGCTAGGCTTAAGGCCGGGGCACAAGTGCGGGCTAGGCTTAAGGCCGGGGCACAAGTGCGGGCTAGGCTTAAGGCCGGGGCACAAGTGCGGGCTAGGCTTAAGACCTGGGCACAAGTGCGGGCTAGGCTTAAGGCCTGGGCACAAGTGCGAGCTAGGCTTAAGGCCTGGGCACAAGTGCGGGCTAGGCTTAAGGCCGGGGCACAAGTAAGGGCTAGGCTTAAGGCCGGGGCACAAGTGAGGGCTAGGCTTAAGGCCTGGGCACAAGTGTGGGCTAGGCTTAAGGCCGGGGCACAAGTACGGGCTAGGCTTAAGGCCTGGGCACAAGTGCGGGCTAGGCTTAAGGCCTGGGCACAAGTGCGAGCTAGGCTTAAGGCCGGGGCACAAGTGCGGGCTAGGCTTAAGGCCGGGGCACAAGTGCGGGCTAGGCTTAAGGCCGGGGCACAAGTGCGGGCTAGGCTTAAGGCCGGAGCACAAGTGCGGGCTAGGCTTAAGGCTGGGGCACAAGTGCGGGCTAGGCTTAAGGCCTGGGCAAAAGTGCGGGCTAGGCTTAAGTCATGGGCACAAGTGCGGGCTAGGCTTAAGGCCTGGGCACAAGTGCGGGTAGGCTTAAGGCCTGGGCACAAGTGCGGGCTAGGCTTAAGGCCTGGGCACAAGTGCGGGCTAGGCTTAAGGCCTGGGCACAATTGCGGGCTAGGCTTAAGGCCTGGGCACAAGTGCAGTGCGGGCTAGGCTTAAGGCCTGGGCACAAGTGCAGTGCTGACTAGGATCAAGGCAGGGGGCACAAATGCTGGCTAGGCTTAAGGCCTGGGCACAAGTGCAGGCTAGGCTTAAGGCCTGAGCAAAAATGCAGGCTAGGCTTAAGGCCTTGGCACAAGTGCGGGCTAAGCTTAAGGCATGGGCACAAGTGCAGTGCTGGCTAGGATCAAGGCAGGGGGCACAAGTGCTGGCTAGGCTTAAGGCATGGGCACAAGTGATGGCTAGGCTTAAGGCATACAGCTAACTCTTTGCACTCTTTGCATAAAGGGTTAGGCACCCATAGGGGTGAAGAGCAAGCTTTCACCCCTCTACTCTGTACTTGGACATTTAGGACTAGATCCTTTGTTGTACAGTGCGGAGCCTCTCCATAACCCCATGCTCCAAGCGACCAGGCACTTCTTGTCTGTCCTCCGTAAATGGGTAATGCCTTCTTCCACAATTACAGTCGTGCATGCGCATTCAGACGGGACAAGAGCAAAGAGCGTAAAGCTGGACCTATGTGCATAACCAACATGAAGCTGAAGACAAAAACAAACAAACAAGCATTCAAGGGGCTCAAAAGTGCGAGCTAGGCTAAAGGCCGGGGCACAAGTGCGGGCTAGGCTTAAGGCCGGGGCACAAGTGCGGGCTAGTCTTAAGGCCTGGGCACAAGTGCGGGCTAGGCTTAAGGCCGGGGCACAAGTGCGGGCTAGGCTTAAGGCCGGGGCATAAGTGTGGGCTAGGCTTAAGGCCGGGGCACAAGTGCGGGCTAGGCTTAAGGCCGGGGCACAAGTGCGGGCTAGGCTTAAGGCCGGGGCACAAGTGCGGGCTAGGCTTAAGGCCGGGGCACAAGTGCGGGCTAGGCTTAAGGCCGGGGCACAAGTGCGGGCTAGGCTTAAGGCTGGGGCACAAGTGCGGGCTAGGCTTAAGGCCTGGGCAAAAGTGCGGGCTAGGCTTAAGTCATGGGCACAAGTGCGGGCTAGGCTTAAGGCCTGGGCACAAGTGCGGGCTAGGCTTAAGGCCTGGGCACAAGTGCGGGCTAGGCTTAAGGCCTGGGCACAAGTGCGGGCTAGGCTTAAGGCCTGGGCACAAGTGCGGGCTAGGCTTAAGGCCTGGGCACAAGTGCAGTGCGGGCTAGGCTTAAGGCCTGGGCACAAGTGCAGTGCTGACTAGGATCAAGGCAGGGGGCACAAATGCTGGCTAGGCTTAAGGCCTGGGCAAAAGTGCAGGCTAGGCTTAAGGCCTTGGCACAAGTGCGGGCTAAGCTTAAGGCATGGGCACAAGTGCAGTGCTGGCTAGGATCAAGGCAGGGGGCACAAGTGCTGGCTAGGCTTAAGGCATGGGCACAAGTGCTGGCTAGGCTTAAGGCATACAGCTAACTCTTTGCACTCTTTGCATAAAGGGTTAGGCACCCATAGGGGTGAAGAGCAAGCTTTCACCCCTCTACTCTGTACTTGGACATTTAGGACTAGATCCTTTGTTGTACAGTGCGGAGCCTCTCCATAACCCCATGCTCCAAGCGACCAGGCACTTCTTGTCTGTCCTCCGTAAATGGGTAATGCCTTCTTCCCCAATTACAGTCGTGCATGCGCATTCAGACGGGACAAGAGCAAAGAGCGTAAAGCTGGCCCTATGTGCATAACCAACATGAAGCTGAAGACAAAAACAAACAAACAAGCATTCAAGGGGCTCAAAAGTGCGAGCTAGGCTAAAGGCCGGGGCACAAGTGCGGGCTAGGCTTAAGGCCGGGGCACAAGTGCGGGCTAGTCTTAAGGCCTGGGAACAAGTGCGGGCTAGGCTTAAGGCCGGGGCACAAGTGCGAGCTAGGCTTAAGGCCGGGGCACAAGTGCGGGCTAGGCTTAAGGCCTGGGCACAAGTGCGGGCTAGGCTTAAGGCCTGGGCACAAGTGCGGGCTAGGCTTAAGGCCTGGGCACAAGTGCGGGCTAGGCTTAAGGCCTGGGCACAAGTGCGGGCTAGGCTTAAGGCCTGGGCACAAGTGCAGTGCGGGCTAGGCTTAAGGCCTGGGCACAAGTGCAGTGCTGACTAGGATCAAGGCAGGGGGCACAAATGCTGGCTAGGCTTAAGGCCTGGGCACAAGTGCAGGCTAGGCTTAAGGCCTGAGCAAAAGTGCAGGCTAGGCTTAAGGCCTTGGCACAAGTGCGGGCTAAGCTTAAGGCATGGGCACAAGTGCAGTGCTGGCTAGGATCAAGGCAGGGGCACAAGTGCTGGCTAGGCATAAGGCAGGGGCACAAGTGCTGGCTAGGCATAAGGCAGGGGCACAAGTGCTGGCTAGGCATAAGGCAGGGGCACAAGTGCGGGCTAGGCATAAGGCAGGGGCACAAGTGCGGGCTAGGCATAAGGCAGGGGCACAAGTGCTGGCTAGGCATAAGGCAGGGGCACAAGTGCTGGCTAGGCATAAGGCAGGGGCACAAGTGCTGGCTAGGCATAAGACAGGGGCACGAGTGCAGGCTAGGCATAAGGCAGGGGCAGGAGTGCAGGCTAGGCATAAGGCAGGGGCAGGAGTGCAGGCTAGGCATAAGGCAGGGGCAGGAGTGCAGACTAGGCATAAGGCAGGGTCACAAGTGCGGGCTAGTCTTTAGGCAGGGGCACAAGTGCAAACTAACCATAAGGCAGAGGCACAAGTGCAGGCTAGGCATAAGGCAGGGGCACAAGTGCAGGCAAGGCATAAGGCAGGGGCACAAGTGCAGGCTAGGCATAAGGCAGGGGCACAAGTGCGGGCTAGGCATAAGGCAGGGGCATAAGGCAGGGGCACAAGTGCGGGCTAGGCATAAGGCAGGGGCACAAGTGCGGGCTAGGCATAAGGCAGGGGCACAAGTGCGGGCTAGGCATAAGGCAGGGGCACAAGTGCGGGCTAGGCATAAGGCAGGGGCACAAGTGCGGGCTAGGCTTTAGGCAGGGGCACAAGTGCAAACTAAGCATAAGGCAGAGGAACGAGTGCAGGCTAGGCATAAGGCAGGGGCACGAGTGCTGGCTAGGCATAAGGCAGGGGCACGAGTGCTGGCTAGGCATAAGGCAGGGGCACGAGTGCTGGCTAGGCATAAGGCAGGGGCACGAGTGCTGGCTAGGCATAAGGCAGGGGCACGAGTGCTGGCTAGGCATAAGGCAAGGGCACGAGTGCTGGCTAGGCATAAGGCAGGGGCACGAGTGCAGGCTAGGCATAAGGCAGGGGCACGAGTGCAGGCTAGGCATAAGGCAGGGGCACGAGTGCAGGCTAGGCATAAGGCAGGGGCACGAGTGCAGGCTAGGCATAAGGCAGGGGCACGAGTGCAGGCTAGGCATAAGGCATGGGCACGAGTGCAGGCTAGGCATAAAGCAGGGGCACGAGTGCAAGCTAGGCATAAGGCAGGGGCACGAGTGCAGGCTAGGCATAAGGCAGGGGCACGAGTGCAGGCTAGGCATAAGGCAGGGGCACGAGTGCAGGCTAGGCATAAGGCAGGGGCACAAGTGCGGGCTAGTCTTTAGGCAGGGGCACAAGTGCAAACTAACCATAAGGCAGAGGCACAAGTGCAGGCTAGGCATACGGCAGGGGCACAAGTGCGGGCTAGGCATAAGGCAAGGGCACGAGTGCTGGCTAGGCATAAGGCAGGGGCACGAGTGCAGGCTAGGCATAAGGCAGGGGCACGAGTGCAGGCTAGGCATAAGGCAGGGGCACGAGTGCAGGCTAGGCATAAGGCAGGGGCACGAGTGCAGGCTAGGCATAAGGCAGGGGCACGAGTGCAGGCTAGGCATAAGGCAGGGGCACGAGTGCAGGCTAGGCATAAGGCATGGGCACGAGTGCAGGCTAGGCATAAAGCAGGGGCACGAGTGCAAGCTAGGCATAAGGCAGGGGCACGAGTGCAGGCTAGGCATAAGGCAGGGGCACGAGTGCAGGCTAGGCATAAGGCAGGGGCACAAGTGCGGGCTAGTCTTTAGGCAGGGGCACAAGTGCAAACTAACCATAAGGCAGAGGCACAAGTGCAGGCTAGGCATACGGCAGGGGCACAAGTGCGGGCTAGGCATAAGGCAGGGGCACAAGTGCGGGCTAGGCATAAGGCAGGGGCACAAGTGCGGACTAGGCATAAGGCAGGGGCACAAGTGCGGGCTAGGCATAAGGCAGGGGCACAAGTGCGGGCTAGGCATAAGGCAGGGGCACAAGTGCGGGCTAGGCATAAGGCAGGGGCACAAGTGCGGGCTAGGCATAAGGCAGGGGCACAAGTGCGGGCTAGGCATAAGGCAGGGGCACAAGTGCGGGCTAGGCATAAGGCAGGGGCACAAGTGCAGGCTAGGCATAAGGCAGGGGCACAAGTGCTGGCTAGGCATAAGGCAGGGGCACAAGTGCTGGCTAGGCATAAGGCAGGGGCACAAGTGCTGGCTAGGCATAAGGCAGGGGCACAAGTGCTGGCTAGGCATAAGGCAGGGGCACAAGTGCTGGCTAGGCATAAGGCAGGGGCACAAGTGCTGGCTAGGCATAAGGCAGGGGCACAAGTGCTGGCTAGGCATAAGGCAGGGGCACAAGTGCTGGCTAGGCATAAGGCAGGGGCACAAGTGCTGGCTAGGCATAAGGCAGGGGCACAAGTGCTGGCTAGGCATAAGGCAGGGGCACAAGTGCTGGCTAGGCATAAGGCAGGGGCACAAGTGCTGGCTAGGCATAAGGCAGGGGCACAAGTGCTGGCTAGGCATAAGGCAGGGGCACAAGTGCTGGCTAGGCATAAGGCAGGGGCACAAGTGCTGGCTAGGCATAAGGCAGGGGCACAAGTGCTGGCTAGGCATAAGGCAGGGGCACAAGTGCTGGCTAGGCATAAGGCAGGGGCACAAGTGCTGGCTAGGCATAAGGCAGGGGCACAAGTGCTGGCTAGGCATAAGGCAGGGGCACAAGTGCTGGCTAGGCATAAGGCAGGGGCACAAGTGCTGGCTAGGCATAAGGCAGGGGCACAAGTGCTGGCTAGGCATAAGGCAGGGGCACAAGTGCTGGCTAGGCATAAGGCAGGGGCACAAGTGCTGGCTAGGCATAAGGCAGGGGCACAAGTGCTGGCTAGGCATCAGACAGGGGCACGAGTGCAGGCTAGGCATAAGGCAGGGGCAGGAGTGCAGGCTAGGCATAAGGCAGGGGCAGGAGTGCAGACTAGGCATAAGGCAGGGTCACAAGTGCGGGCTAGTCTTTAGGCAGGGGCACAAGTGCAAACTAACCATAAGGCAGAGGCACAAGTGCAGGCTAGGCATAAGGCAGGGGCACAAGTGCAGGCAAGGCATAAGGCAGGGGCACAAGTGCAGGCTAGGCATAAGGCAGGGGCACAAGTGCGGGCTAGGCATAAGGCAGGGGCATAAGGCAGGGGCACAATTGCGGGCTAGGCATAAGGCAGGGGCACAAGTGCGGGCTAGGCATAAGGCAGGGGCACAAGTGCGGGCTAGGCATAAGGCAGGGGCACAAGTGCGGGCTAGGCATAAGGCAGGGGCACAAGTGCGGGCTAGGCATAAGGCAGGGGCACAAGTGCGGGCTAGGCATAAGGCAGGGGCACAAGTGCGGGCTAGGCATAAGGCAGGGGCACAAGTGCGGGCTAGGCTTTAGGCAGGGGCACAAGTGCAAACTAAGCATAAGGCAGAGGAACGAGTGCAGGCTAGGCATAAGGCAGGGGCACGAGTGCTGGCTAGGCATAAGGCAGGGGCACGAGTGCTGGCTAGGCATAAGGCAGGGGCACGAGTGCTGGCTAGGCATAAGGCAAGGGCACGAGTGCTGGCTAGGCATAAGGCAGGGGCACGAGTGCAGGCTAGGCATAAGGCAGGGGCACGAGTGCAGGCTAGGCATAAGGCAGGGGCACGAGTGCAGGCTAGGCATAAGGCAGGGGCACGAGTGCAGGCTAGGCATAAGGCATGGGCACGAGTGCAGGCTAGGCATAAAGCAGGGGCACGAGTGCAAGCTAGGCATAAGGCAGGGGCACGAGTGCAGGCTAGGCATAAGGCAGGGGCACGAGTGCAGGCTAGGCATAAGGCAGGGGCACGAGTGCAGGCTAGGCATAAGGCAGGGGCACAAGTGCGGGCTAGTCTTTAGGCAGGGGCACAAGTGCAAACTAACCATAAGGCAGAGGCACAAGTGCGGGCTAGGCATAAGGCAGGGGCACAAGTGCGGGCTAGGCATAAGGCAGGGGCACAAGTGCAAACTAAGCATAAGGCAGTGGAACAAGTGCAGGCTAGGCATAAGGCAGGGGCACAAGTGCAGGCTAGGCATAAGGCAGGGGCACAAGTGCTGGCTAGGCATAAGGCAGGGGCACAAGTGCTGGCTAGGCATAAGGCAGGGGCACAAGTGCTGGCTAGGCATAAGGCAGGGGCACAAGTGCTGGCTAGGCATAAGGCAGGGGCACAAGTGCTGGCTAGGCATAAGGCAGGGGCACAAGTGCTGGCTAGGCATAACGCAGGGGCACAAGTGCTGGCTAGGCATAAGGCAGGGGCACAAGTGCTGGCTAGGCATAAGGCAGGGGCACAAGTGCTGGCTAGGCATAAGGCAGGGGCACAAGTGCTGGCTAGGCATAAGGCAGGGGCACAAGTGCTGGCTAGGCATAAGGCAGGGGCACAAGTGCTGGCTAGGCATAAGGCAGGGGCACAAGTGCTGGCTAGGCATAAGGCAGGGGCACAAGTGCTGGCTAGGCATAAGGCAGGGGCACAAGTGCTGGCTAGGCATAAGGCAGGGGCACAAGTGCTGGCTAGGCATAAGGCAGGGGCACAAGTGCTGGCTAGGCATAACGCAGGGGCACAAGTGCTGGCTAGGCATAAGGCAGGGGCACAAGTGCTGGCTAGGCATAAGGCAGGGACACAAGTGCTGGCTAGGCATAAGGCAGGGGCACAAGTGCTGGCTAGGCATAAGGCAGGGGCACAAGTGCTGGCTAGGCATAAGGCAGGGGCACAAGTGCTGGCTAGGCATAAGGCAGGGGCACAAGTGCGGGCTAGGCATAAGGCAGGGGCACAAGTGCGGGCTAGGCATAAGGCAGGGGCACAAGTGCGGGCTAGGCATAAGGCAGGGGCACAAATGCGGGCTAGGCATAAGGCAGGGGCACAAGTGCGGGCTAGGCATAAGGCAGGGGCACAAGTGCGGGCTAGGCTTTAGGCAGGGGCACAAGTGCAAACTAAGCATAAGCAGAGGAACAAGTGCAGGCTAGGCATAAGGCAGGGGCACAAGTGCTGGCTAGGCATAAGGCAGGGGCACAAGTGCTGGCTAGGCATAAGGCAGGGGCACAAGTGCTGGCTAGGCATAAGGCAGGGGCACAAGTGCTGGCTAGGCATAAGGCAGGGGCACAAGTGCTGGCTAGGCATAAGGCAGGGGCACAAGTGCTGGCTAGGCATAAGGCAGGGGCACAAGTGCTGGCTAGGCATAAGGCAGGGGCACAAGTGCTGGCTAGGCATAAGGCAGGGGCACAAGTGCTGGCTAGGCATAAGGCAGGGGCACAAGTGCTGGCTAGGCATAAGGCAGGGGCACAAGTGCTGGCTAGGCATAAGGCAGGGGCACAAGTGCTGGCTAGGCATAAGGCAGGGGCACAAGTGCTGGCTAGGCATAAGGCAGGGGCACAAGTGCTGGCTAGGCATAAGGCAGGGGCACAAGTGCTGGCTAGGCATAAGGCAGGGGCACAAGTGCTGGCTAGGCATAAGGCAGGGGCACAAGTGCTGGCTAGGCATAAGGCAGGGGCACAAGTGCTGGCTAGGCATAAGGCAGGGGCACAAGTGCTGGCTAGGCATAAGGCAGGGGCACAAGTGCTGGCTAGGCATAAGGCAGGGGCACAAGTGCTGGCTAGGCATAAGGCAGGGGCACAAGTGCTGGCTAGGCATAAGGCAGGGGCACAAGTGCTGGCTAGGCATAAGGCAGGGGCACAAGTGCTGGCTAGGCATAAGGCAGGGGCACAAGTGCAGGCTAGGCATAAGGCAGGAACACAAGTGCGGGCTAGGTATAAGGCAGGGGCACAAGTGCAGGCTAGGCATAAGGCAGGGGCACAAGTGCTGGCTAGGCATAAGGCAGGGGCACACGTGCAGGCTAGGCATAAGGCAGGGGCACACGTGCAGGCTAGGCATAAGGCAGGGGCACACGTGCAGGCTAGTCATAAGGCAGGGGCACAAGTGCAGGCTAGGCATAAGGCAGGGGCACAAGTGATGGCTACACATAAGGAATACGGCTAACTCTTTGCACTCTTTGCATAAAGGGATAGGCACCCTTAGGGGTGAAGAGCTAGCTTTCACCCCTCTACTCTGTACTTTGTTGTACAGTGCGGAGCCACTCCATAACCCCCATGCTCCAAGCGACCAGGCACATCTTGTCTGTCCTCCGTAAATGGGTAATGCCTTCGTCCCCAATTACAGTCGTGCATGTGCATTCAGACGGGACAAGAGCGAAAAGCGTAAAGCCTGCCCTGTGTGCATAACCAACATGAAGCTAAAGACAAAAAAAACAATAATGCAAGGGGCTCAAAAGTGCTGGCTAGGCATAAGGCAGGGGCACAAGTGCTGGCTAGGCATAAGGCAGGGGCACGAGTGCTGGCTAGGCATAAGGCAGGGGCACGAGTGCTGGCTAGGCATAAGGCAGGGGCACAAGTGCAGGCTAGGCATGAGGCAGGGGCACAAGTGCTGGCTAGGCATAAGGCAGGGGCACAAGTGCTGGCTAGGCATAAGGCAGGGGCACAAGTGCTGGCTAGGCATAAGGCAGGGTCACAAGTGCTGGCTAGGCATAAGGCAGGGGTACAAGTGCTGCCTAGGCATCAGGCAGGGGCAAAAGTGCTGGCTAGGCATAAAGCAGGGGCAAAAGTGCTGGCTAGTCATAAGGCAGGGGCACAAATGCAGGCTAGGCATAAGGCAGGGGCACAAGTGCAGGCTAGGCATAAGGCAGGGGCACAAGTGGTGGCTAGGCATAAGGCAGGGGCACAAGTGCTGGCTAGGCATAAGGCAGGGGCACAAGTGCTGGCTAGGCATAAGGCAGGGGCACAAGTGCGGGCTAGGCTTTAGGCAGGGGCACAAGTGCTGGCTAGGCATAAGGCAGGGGCACAAGTGCGGGCTAGGCTTTAGGCAGGGGCACAAGTACAAACTAAGCATAAGGCAGAGGCACAAGTGCAAGCAAGGCATAAGGCAGGGGCACCTATGCAGGCTAGGCTTAAGGCAGGGGCACAAGTGATGGCTACACATAAGGCATACAGCTAACTCTTTGCACTCTTTGCATAAAGGGATAGGCACCCTTAGGGGTGAAGAGCTAGCTTTCACCCCTCTACTCTGTACTTTGTTGTTCAGTGCGGAGCCAGTCCATAACCCCCATGCTCCAAGCGACCAGGCACATCTTGTCTGTCCTCCGTAAATGGGTAATGCCTTCGTCCCCAATTACAGTCGTG
Source organism: Ranitomeya imitator (assembly GCF_032444005.1). NCBI lineage: Eukaryota > Metazoa > Chordata > Amphibia > Anura > Dendrobatidae > Ranitomeya > Ranitomeya imitator. The sequence continues at coordinate 660,134,858 of NC_091283.1, forward strand.
CATGTGCATTCAGACGGGACAAGAGCGAAGAGCGTAAAGCCTGCCCTGTGTGCATAACCAACATGAAGCTAAAGACAAAAAAACAATAATGCAAGGGGCTCAAAAGTGCTGGCTAGGCATAAGGCAGGGGCACAAGTGCTGGCTAGGCATAAGGCAGGGGCACAAGTGCTGGCTAGGCATAAGGCAGGGACACAAGTGCTGGCTAGGCATAAGGCAGGGGCACAAGTGCGGGCTAGGCATAAGGCAGGGGCACAAGTGCGGGCTAGGCATAAGGCAGGGGCACAAGTGCGGGCTAGACATAAGGCAGGGGCACAAGTGCGGGCTAGACATAAGGCAGGGGCACAAGTGCGGGCTAGGCATAAGGCAGGGGCACAAGTGCAGGCTAGGCATAAGGCAGGGGCACAAGTGCAGGCTAGGCATAAGGCAGGGGCACAAGTGCAGGCTAGGCATAAGGCAGGGGCACAAGTGCAGGCTAGGCATAAGGCAGGGGCACAAGTGCAGGCTAGGCATAAGGCAGGGGCACAAGTGCAGGCTAGGCATAAGGCAGGGGGCACAAGTGCAGGCTAGGCATAAGGCAGGGGCACAAGTGCAGGCTAGGCATAAGGCAGGGGCACAAGTGCAGGCTAGGCATAAGGCAGGGGCACAAGTGCAGGCTAGGCATAAGGCAGGGGCACAAGTGCAGGCTAGGCATAAGGCAGGGCACAAGTGCGGGCTAGGCATAAGGCAGGGGCACAAGTGCGGGCTAGGCTTTAGGCAGGGGCACAAGTGCAAACTAAGCATAAGGCAGAGGCACAAGGGCAGGCTACGCATAAGGCAGAAGCACAAGTGCAGGCTAGGCATAAGGCAGGGGCACAAGTGCAGGCTAGGCATAAGGCAGGGGCACAAGTGCTGGCTAGGCATAAGGCAGGGGCACAAGTGCTGGCTAGGCATAAGGCAGGGGCACAAGTGCAGGCTAGGCATAAGGCAGGGGCACAAGTGCGGACTAGGCATAAGGCAGGGGCACAAGTGCGGGCTAGGCATAAGGCAGGGGCACAAGTGCGGGCTAGGCATAAGGCAGGGGCACAAGTGCGGGCTAGGCATAAGGCAGGGGCACAAGTGCGGGCTAGGCATAAGGCAGGGGCACAAGTGTGGGCTAGGCATAAGGCAGGGGCACAAGTGCTGGCTAGGCATAAGGCAGGGGTACAAGTGCTGCCTAGGCATCAGGCAGGGGCAAAAGTGCTGGCTAGGCATAAGGCAGGGGCAAAAGTGCTGGCTAGGCATAAGGCAGGGGCAAAAGTGCTGGCTAGGCATAAGGCAGGGGCACAAATGCAGGCTAGGCATAAGGCAGGGGCACAAGTGCAGGCTAGGCATAAGGCAGGGGCACAAGTGGTGGCTAGGCATAAGGCAGGGGCACAAGTGCTGGCTAGGCATAAGGCAGGGGCACAAGTGCTGGCTAGGCATAAGGCAGGGGCACAAGTGCGGGCTAGGCTTTAGGCAGGGGCACAAGTACAAACTAGGCTTTAGGCAGGGGCACAAGTACAAACTAAGCATAAGGCAGAGGCACAAGTGCAAGCTAGGCATAAGGCAGGGGCACCTATGCAGGCTAGGCTTGAGGCAGGGGCACAAGTGATGGCTACACATAAGGCATACAGCTAACTCTTTGCACTCTTTGCATAAAGGGATAGGCACCCTTAGGGGTGAAGAGCTAGCTTTCACCCCTCTACTCTGTACTTTGTTGTTCAGTGCGGAGCCAGTCCATAACCCCCATGCTCCAAGCGACCAGGCACATCTTGTCTGTCCTCCGTAAATGGATAATGCCTTCGTCCCCAATTACAGTCGTGCATGTGCATTCAGACGGGACAAGAGCGAAGAGCGTAAAGCCTGCCCTGTGTGCATAACCAACATGAAGCTAAAGACAAAAAAACAATAATGCAAGTTGCTCAAAAGTGCTGGCTAGGCATAAGGCAGGGGCACAAGTGCTGGCTAGGCATAAGGCAGGGGCACAAGTGCTGGCTAGGCATAAGGCAGGGATGCAAGTGCTGGCTAGGCATAAGGCAGGGGCGCAAGTGCGGGCTAGGCATAAGGCAGGGGCACAAGTGCGGGCTAGGCATAAGGCAGGGGCACAAGTGCGGGCTAGGCATAAGGCAGGGGCACAAGTGCGGGCTAGGCATAAGGCAGGGGCACAAGTGCTGGCTAGGCATAAGGCAGGGGCACAAGTTCGGGCTAGGCATAAGGCAGGGGCACAAGTGCAGGCTAGGCATAAGGCAGGGGCACAAGTGCAGGCTAGGCATATGGCAGGGGCACAAGTGCAGGCTAGGCATAAGGCAGGGGCACAAGTGCAGGCTAGGCATAAGGCAGGGGCACAAGTGCAGGCTAGGCATAAGGCAGGGGCACAAGTGCAGGCTAGGCATAAGGCAGGGGCACAAGTGCAGGCTAGGCATAAGGCAGGGGGCACAAGTGCAGGCTAGGCATAAGGCAGGGGCACAAGTGCAGGCTAGGCATAAGGCAGGGGCACAAGTGCAGGCTAGGCATAAGGCAGGGGCACAAGTGCAGGCTAGGCATAAGGCAGGGGCACGAGTGCTGGCTAGGCATAAGGCAGGGGCACGAGTGCTGGCTAGGCATAAGGCAGGGGCACGAGTGCTGGCTAGGCATAAGGCAGGGGCACGAGTGCTGGCTAGGCATAAGGCAGGGGCACGAGTGCTGGCTAGGCATAAGGCAGGGGCACGAGTGCTGGCTAGGCATAAGGCAGGGGCACGAGTGCTGGCTAGGCATAAGGCAGGGGCACGAGTGCTGGCTAGGCATAAGGCAGGGGCACGAGTGCTGGCTAGGCATAAGGCAGGGGCACGAGTGCTGGCTAGGCATAAGGCAGGGGCACGAGTGCTGGCTAGGCATAAGGCAGGGGCACGAGTGCTGGCTAGGCATAAGGCAGGGGCACGAGTGCAGGCTAGGCATAAGGCAGGGGCACAAGTGCAGGCTAGGCATAAGGCAGGGCACAAGTGCTGGCTAGGCATAAGGCAGGGGCACAAGTGCGGGCTAGGCTTTCGGCAGGGGCACAAGTGCAAACTAAGCATAAGGCAGGGGCACAAGGGCAGGCTAGGCATAAGGCAGAAGCACAAGTGCAGGCTAGGCATAAGGCAGGGGCACAAGTGCAGGCTAGGCATAAGGCAGGGGCACAAGCGCAGGCTAGGCATAAGGCAGGGGCACAAGCGCAGGCTAGGCATAAGGCAGGGGCACAAGTGCAGGCTAGGCATAAGGCAGGGGCACAAGTGCAGGCTAGGCATAAGGCAGGGGCACAAGTGCGGGCTAGGCTTTCGGCAGAGGCACAAGTGCAAACTAAGCATAAGGCAGGGGCACAAGGGCAGGCTAGGCATAAGGCAGAAGCACAAGTGCAGGCTAGGCATAAGGCAGGGGCACAAGTGCAGGCTAGGCATAAGGCAGGGGCACAAGTGCAGGCTAGGCATAAGGCAGGGGCACAAGTGCAGGCTAGGCATAAGGCATGGGCACAAGTGCTGGCTAGGCATAAGGCAGGGGCACAAGTGCTGGCTAGGCATAAGGCAGGGGCACAAGTGCTGGCTAGGCATAAGGCAGGGGCACAAGTGCGGGCTAGGCATAAGGCAGGGGCACAAGTGCGGGCTAGGCATAAGGCAGGGGCACAAGTGCGGGCTAGGCATAAGGCAGGGGCAAAAGTGCGGGCTAGGCTTTAGGCAGGGGCACAAGTGCAAACTAAGCATAAGGCAGAGGAACAAGTGCAGGCTAGGCATAAGGCAGGGGCACAAGTGCGGGCTAGGCATAAGGCAGGGGCACAAGTGCTGGCTAGGCATAAGGCAGGGGCACAAGTGCGGGCTAGGCATAAGGCAGGGGCACAAGTGCTGGCTAGGCATAAGGCAGGGGCACAAGTGCTGGCTAGGCATAAGGCAGGGGCACAAGTGCTGGCTAGGCATAAGGCAGGGGCACAAGTGCTGGCTAGGCATAAGGCAGGGGCACAAGTGCTGGCTAGGCATAAGGCAGGGGCACAAGTGCTGGCTAGGCATAAGGCAGGGGCACAAGTGCTGGCTAGGCATAAGGCAGGGGCACAAGTGCTGGCTAGGCATAAGGCACGGGCACAAGTGCTGGCTAGGCATAAGGCAGGGGCACAAGTGCTGGCTAGGCATAAGGCAGGGGCACAAGTGCTGGTTAGGCATAAGGCAGGGGCACAAGTGCTGGCTAGGCATAAGGCAGGGGCACAAGTGCAGGCTAGGCATAAGGCAGGGGCACAAGTGCAGGCTAGGCATAAGGCAGGGGCACAAGTGCAGGCTAGGCATAAGGCAGGGGCACAAGTGCAGGCTAGGCATAAGGCAGGGGGCACAAGTGCAGGCTAGGCATAAGGCAGGGGGCACAAGTGCAGGCTAGGCATAAGGCAGAGGCACAAGTGCAGGCTAGGCATAAGGCAGGGGCACAAGTGCAGGCTAGGCATAAGGCAGTGGCACAAGTGATGGCTACACATAAGGCATACGGCTAACTCTTTGCACTCTTTGCATAAAGGGATAGGCACCCTTAGGGGTGAAGAGCTAGCTTTCACCCCTCTACTCTGTACTTTGTCGTACAGTGCGGAGCCACTCCATAACCCACATGCTCCAAGCGACCAGGCATATCTTGTCTGTCCTCCGTAAATGGGTAATGCCTTCGTCCCCAATTACAGTCGTGCATGTGCATTCAGACGGGACAAGAGCGAAGAGCGTAAAGCCTGCCCTGTGTGCATAACCAACATGAAGCTAAAGACAAAAAAACAATAATGCAAGGGGCTCAAAAGTGCTGGCTAGGCATAAGGCAGGGGCACAAGTGCTGGCTAGGCATAAGGCAGGGGCACAAGTGCTGGCTAGGCATAAGGCAGGGGCACAAGTGCTGGCTAGGCATAAGGCAGGGGCACACGTGCGGGCTAGGCATAAGGCAGGGGCACAAGTGCTGGCTAGGCATAAGGCAGGGGCACAAGTGCTGGCTAGGCATAAGGCAGGGGCACAAGTGCTGGCTAGGCATAAGGCAGGGGCACAAGTGCTGGCTAGGCATAAGGCAGGGGCACAAGTGCTGGCTAGGCATAAGGCAGGGGCACAAGTGCAGGCTAGGCATAAGGCAGGGGCACAAGTGCTGGCTAGGCATAAGGCAGGGGCACAAGTGCTGGCTAGGCATAAGGCAGGGGCACAAGTGCTGGCAAGGCATAAGGCAGGGGCACAAGTGCTGGCTAGGCATAAGGCAGGGGCACAAGTGCTGGCTAGGCATAAGGCAGGGGCACAAGTGCTGGCTAGGCATAAGGCAGGGGCACAAGTGCTGGCTAGGCATAAGGCAGGGGCACAAGTGCTGGCTAGGCATAAGGCAGGGGCACAAGTGCGGGCTAGGCATAAGGCAGGGGCACAAGTGCGGGCTAGGCATAAGGCAGGGGCACAAGTGCTGGCTAGGCATAAGGCAGGGGCACAAGTGCTGGCTAGGCATAAGGCAGGGGCACAAGTGCGGTCTAGGCATAAGGCAGGGGCACAAGTGCAGACTAGGCATAAGGCAGGGGCACAAGTGCAGACTAGGCATAAGGCAGGGGGCACAAGTGCAGGCTAGGCATAAGGCAGGGGCACAAGTGCAGGCTAGGCATAAGGCAGTGGAACAAGTGCAGGCTAGGCATAAGGCAGGGGCACGAGTGCGGGCTAGGCATAAGGCAGGGGCACGAGTGCGGGCTAGGCATAAGGCAGGGGCACGATTGCGGGCTAGGCATAAGGCAGGGGCACGAGTGCGGGCTAGGCATAAGGCAGGGGCACGAGTGCGGGCTAGGCATAAGGCAGGGGCACGAGTGCAGGCTAGGCATAAGGCAAGGGCACGAGTGCAGTCTAGGCATAAGGCAGGGGCACGAGTGCAGGCTAGGCATAAGGCAGGGGCACGAGTGCAGGCTAGGCATAAGGCAGGGGCAGGAGTGCAGGCTAGGCATAAAGCAGGGTCACAAGTGCGGGCTAGTCTTTAGGCAGGGGCACAAGTGCAAACTAACCATAAGGCAGAGGCACAAGTGCAGGCTAGGCATAAGGCAGGGGCACAAGTGCAGGCTAGGCATAAGGCAGGGGCACAAGTGCAGGCTAGGCATAAGGCAGGGGCACAAGTGCGGGCTAGGCATAAGGCAGGGGCACAAGTGCGGGCTAGGCATAAGGCAGGGGCACAAGTGCGGGCTAGGCATAAGGCAGGGGCACAAGTGCGGGCTAGGCATAAGGCAGGGGCACAAGTGCAGGCTAGGCATAAGGCAGGGGCACAAGTGCGGGCTAGGCATAAGGCAGGGGCACAAGTGCGGGCTAGGCATAAGGCAGGGGCACAAGTGCGGGCTAGGCATAAGGCAGGGGCACAAGTGCGGGCTAGGCATAAGGCAGGGGCACAAGTGCGGGCTAGGCATAAGGCAGGGGCACAAGTGCGGGCTAGGCATAAGGCAGGGGCACAAGTGCGGGCTAGGCATAAGGCAGGGGCACAAGTGCGGGCTAGGCATAAGGCAGGGGCACAAGTGCGGGCTAGGCTTTAGGCAGGGGCACAAGTGCAAACTAAGCATAAGGCAGAGTAACAAGTGCAGGCTAGGCATAAGGCAGGGGCACAAGTGCTGGCTAGGCATAAGGCAGGGGCACAAGTGCAGACTAGGCATAAGGCAGGGGGCACAAGTGCAGGCTAGGCATAAGGCAGGGGCACAAGTGCAGGCTAGGCATAAGGCAGTGGAACAAGTGCAGGCTAGGCATAAGGCAGGGGCACGAGTGCGGGCTAGGCATAAGGCTGGGGCACGAGTGCGGGCTAGGCATAAGGCAGGGGCACGAGTGCGGGCTAGGCATAAGGCAGGGGCACGAGTGCGGGCTAGGCATAAGGCAGGGGCACGAGTGCGGGCTAGGCATAAGGCAGGGGCACGAGTGCAGGCTAGGCATAAGGCAGGGGCACGAGTGCAGGCTAGGCATAAGGCAGGGGCACGAGTGCAGGCTAGGCATAAGGCAGGGGCACGAGTGCAGGCTAGGCATAAGGCAGGGGCACGAGTGCAGGCTAGGCATAAGGCAGGGGCAGGAGTGCAGGCTAGGCATAAAGCAGGGTCACAAGTGCGGGCTAGGCATAAAGCAGGGTCACAAGTGCGGGCTAGTCTTTAGGCAGGGGCACAAGTGCAAACTAACCATAAGGCAGAGGCACAAGTGCAGGCTTGGCATAAGGCAGGGGCACAAGTGCAGGCTAGGCATAAGGCAGGGGCACAAGTGCAGGCTAGGCATAAGGCAGGGGCACAAGTGCGGGCTAGGCATAAGGCAGGGGCACAAGTGCGGGCTAGGCATAAGGCAGGGGCACAAGTGCTGGCTAGGCATAAGGCAGGGGCACGAGTGCTGGCTAGGCATAAGGCAGGGGCACGAGTGCTGGCTAGGCATAAGGCAGGGGCACGAGTGCTGGCTAGGCATAAGGCAGGGGCACGAGTGCTGGCTAGGCATAAGGCAGGGGCACGAGTGCTGGCTAGGCATAAGGCAGGGGCACGAGTGCAGGCTAGGCATAAGGCAGGGGCACAAGTGCAGGCTAGGCATAAGGCAGGGCACAAGTGCTGGCTAGGCATAAGGCAGGGGCACAAGTGCGGGCTAGGCTTTCGGCAGGGGCACAAGTGCAAACTAAGCATAAGGCAGGGGCACAAGGGCAGGCTAGGCATAAGGCAGAAGCACAAGTGCAGGCTAGGCATAAGGCAGGGGCACAAGTGCAGGCTAGGCATAAGGCAGGGGCACAAGCGCAGGCTAGGCATAAGGCAGGGGCACAAGCGCAGGCTAGGCATAAGGCAGGGGCACAAGTGCAGGCTAGGCATAAGGCAGGGGCACAAGTGCAGGCTAGGCATAAGGCAGGGGCACAAGTGCGGGCTAGGCTTTCGGCAGAGGCACAAGTGCAAACTAAGCATAAGGCAGGGGCACAAGGGCAGGCTAGGCATAAGGCAGAAGCACAAGTGCAGGCTAGGCATAAGGCAGGGGCACAAGTGCAGGCTAGGCATAAGGCAGGGGCACAAGTGCAGGCTAGGCATAAGGCAGGGGCACAAGTGCAGGCTAGGCATAAGGCATGGGCACAAGTGCTGGCTAGGCATAAGGCAGGGGCACAAGTGCTGGCTAGGCATAAGGCAGGGGCACAAGTGCTGGCTAGGCATAAGGCAGGGGCACAAGTGCGGGCTAGGCATAAGGCAGGGGCACAAGTGCGGGCTAGGCATAAGGCAGGGGCACAAGTGCGGGCTAGGCATAAGGCAGGGGCAAAAGTGCGGGCTAGGCTTTAGGCAGGGGCACAAGTGCAAACTAAGCATAAGGCAGAGGAACAAGTGCAGGCTAGGCATAAGGCAGGGGCACAAGTGCGGGCTAGGCATAAGGCAGGGGCACAAGTGCTGGCTAGGCATAAGGCAGGGGCACAAGTGCGGGCTAGGCATAAGGCAGGGGCACAAGTGCTGGCTAGGCATAAGGCAGGGGCACAAGTGCTGGCTAGGCATAAGGCAGGGGCACAAGTGCTGGCTAGGCATAAGGCAGGGGCACAAGTGCTGGCTAGGCATAAGGCAGGGGCACAAGTGCTGGCTAGGCATAAGGCAGGGGCACAAGTGCTGGCTAGGCATAAGGCAGGGGCACAAGTGCTGGCTAGGCATAAGGCAGGGGCACAAGTGCTGGCTAGGCATAAGGCACGGGCACAAGTGCTGGCTAGGCATAAGGCAGGGGCACAAGTGCTGGCTAGGCATAAGGCAGGGGCACAAGTGCTGGTTAGGCATAAGGCAGGGGCACAAGTGCTGGCTAGGCATAAGGCAGGGGCACAAGTGCAGGCTAGGCATAAGGCAGGGGCACAAGTGCAGGCTAGGCATAAGGCAGGGGCACAAGTGCAGGCTAGGCATAAGGCAGGGGCACAAGTGCAGGCTAGGCATAAGGCAGGGGGCACAAGTGCAGGCTAGGCATAAGGCAGGGGGCACAAGTGCAGGCTAGGCATAAGGCAGAGGCACAAGTGCAGGCTAGGCATAAGGCAGGGGCACAAGTGCAGGCTAGGCATAAGGCAGTGGCACAAGTGATGGCTACACATAAGGCATACGGCTAACTCTTTGCACTCTTTGCATAAAGGGATAGGCACCCTTAGGGGTGAAGAGCTAGCTTTCACCCCTCTACTCTGTACTTTGTCGTACAGTGCGGAGCCACTCCATAACCCACATGCTCCAAGCGACCAGGCATATCTTGTCTGTCCTCCGTAAATGGGTAATGCCTTCGTCCCCAATTACAGTCGTGCATGTGCATTCAGACGGGACAAGAGCGAAGAGCGTAAAGCCTGCCCTGTGTGCATAACCAACATGAAGCTAAAGACAAAAAAACAATAATGCAAGGGGCTCAAAAGTGCTGGCTAGGCATAAGGCAGGGGCACAAGTGCTGGCTAGGCATAAGGCAGGGGCACAAGTGCTGGCTAGGCATAAGGCAGGGGCACAAGTGCTGGCTAGGCATAAGGCAGGGGCACACGTGCGGGCTAGGCATAAGGCAGGGGCACAAGTGCTGGCTAGGCATAAGGCAGGGGCACAAGTGCTGGCTAGGCATAAGGCAGGGGCACAAGTGCTGGCTAGGCATAAGGCAGGGGCACAAGTGCTGGCTAGGCATAAGGCAGGGGCACAAGTGCTGGCTAGGCATAAGGCAGGGGCACAAGTGCAGGCTAGGCATAAGGCAGGGGCACAAGTGCTGGCTAGGCATAAGGCAGGGGCACAAGTGCTGGCTAGGCATAAGGCAGGGGCACAAGTGCTGGCAAGGCATAAGGCAGGGGCACAAGTGCTGGCTAGGCATAAGGCAGGGGCACAAGTGCTGGCTAGGCATAAGGCAGGGGCACAAGTGCTGGCTAGGCATAAGGCAGGGGCACAAGTGCTGGCTAGGCATAAGGCAGGGGCACAAGTGCTGGCTAGGCATAAGGCAGGGGCACAAGTGCGGGCTAGGCATAAGGCAGGGGCACAAGTGCGGGCTAGGCATAAGGCAGGGGCACAAGTGCTGGCTAGGCATAAGGCAGGGGCACAAGTGCTGGCTAGGCATAAGGCAGGGGCACAAGTGCGGTCTAGGCATAAGGCAGGGGCACAAGTGCAGACTAGGCATAAGGCAGGGGCACAAGTGCAGACTAGGCATAAGGCAGGGGGCACAAGTGCAGGCTAGGCATAAGGCAGGGGCACAAGTGCAGGCTAGGCATAAGGCAGTGGAACAAGTGCAGGCTAGGCATAAGGCAGGGGCACGAGTGCGGGCTAGGCATAAGGCAGGGGCACGAGTGCGGGCTAGGCATAAGGCAGGGGCACGATTGCGGGCTAGGCATAAGGCAGGGGCACGAGTGCGGGCTAGGCATAAGGCAGGGGCACGAGTGCGGGCTAGGCATAAGGCAGGGGCACGAGTGCAGGCTAGGCATAAGGCAAGGGCACGAGTGCAGTCTAGGCATAAGGCAGGGGCACGAGTGCAGGCTAGGCATAAGGCAGGGGCACGAGTGCAGGCTAGGCATAAGGCAGGGGCAGGAGTGCAGGCTAGGCATAAAGCAGGGTCACAAGTGCGGGCTAGTCTTTAGGCAGGGGCACAAGTGCAAACTAACCATAAGGCAGAGGCACAAGTGCAGGCTAGGCATAAGGCAGGGGCACAAGTGCAGGCTAGGCATAAGGCAGGGGCACAAGTGCAGGCTAGGCATAAGGCAGGGGCACAAGTGCGGGCTAGGCATAAGGCAGGGGCACAAGTGCGGGCTAGGCATAAGGCAGGGGCACAAGTGCGGGCTAGGCATAAGGCAGGGGCACAAGTGCGGGCTAGGCATAAGGCAGGGGCACAAGTGCAGGCTAGGCATAAGGCAGGGGCACAAGTGCGGGCTAGGCATAAGGCAGGGGCACAAGTGCGGGCTAGGCATAAGGCAGGGGCACAAGTGCGGGCTAGGCATAAGGCAGGGGCACAAGTGCGGGCTAGGCATAAGGCAGGGGCACAAGTGCGGGCTAGGCATAAGGCAGGGGCACAAGTGCGGGCTAGGCATAAGGCAGGGGCACAAGTGCGGGCTAGGCATAAGGCAGGGGCACAAGTGCGGGCTAGGCATAAGGCAGGGGCACAAGTGCGGGCTAGGCTTTAGGCAGGGGCACAAGTGCAAACTAAGCATAAGGCAGAGTAACAAGTGCAGGCTAGGCATAAGGCAGGGGCACAAGTGCTGGCTAGGCATAAGGCAGGGGCACAAGTGCAGACTAGGCATAAGGCAGGGGGCACAAGTGCAGGCTAGGCATAAGGCAGGGGCACAAGTGCAGGCTAGGCATAAGGCAGTGGAACAAGTGCAGGCTAGGCATAAGGCAGGGGCACGAGTGCGGGCTAGGCATAAGGCTGGGGCACGAGTGCGGGCTAGGCATAAGGCAGGGGCACGAGTGCGGGCTAGGCATAAGGCAGGGGCACGAGTGCGGGCTAGGCATAAGGCAGGGGCACGAGTGCGGGCTAGGCATAAGGCAGGGGCACGAGTGCAGGCTAGGCATAAGGCAGGGGCACGAGTGCAGGCTAGGCATAAGGCAGGGGCACGAGTGCAGGCTAGGCATAAGGCAGGGGCACGAGTGCAGGCTAGGCATAAGGCAGGGGCACGAGTGCAGGCTAGGCATAAGGCAGGGGCAGGAGTGCAGGCTAGGCATAAAGCAGGGTCACAAGTGCGGGCTAGGCATAAAGCAGGGTCACAAGTGCGGGCTAGTCTTTAGGCAGGGGCACAAGTGCAAACTAACCATAAGGCAGAGGCACAAGTGCAGGCTTGGCATAAGGCAGGGGCACAAGTGCAGGCTAGGCATAAGGCAGGGGCACAAGTGCAGGCTAGGCATAAGGCAGGGGCACAAGTGCGGGCTAGGCATAAGGCAGGGGCACAAGTGCGGGCTAGGCATAAGGCAGGGGCACAAGTGCGGGCTAGGCATAAGGCAGGGGCACAAGTGCGGGCTAGGCATAAGGCAGGGGCACAAGTGCGGGCTAGGCATAAGGCAGGGGCACAAGTGCGGGCTAGGCATAAGGCAGGGGCACAAGTGCGGGCTAGGCATAAGGCAGGGGCACAAGTGCGGGCTAGGCATAAGGCAGGGGCACAAGTGCGGGCTAGGCATAAGGCAGGGGCACAAGTGCGGGCTAGGCATAAGGCAGGGGCACAAGTGCGGGCTAGGCATAAGGCCTGGGCACAAGTGCGGGCTAGGCTTAAGGCCTGTGCACAAGTGACATGGGGGCTAGGCTTAAGGCCTGGGCACAAGTGCAGTGCTGACTAGGATCAAGGCAGGGGGCACAAATGCTGGCTAGGCTTAAGGCATGGGCACAAGTGCCAGCTAGGCTTAAGGCCTGGACACAAGTGGAGGCTAGGCTTAAGGCCTGAGCAAAAGTGCAGGCTTGGCTTAAGGCCTTGGCACAAGTGCGGGCTAAGCTTAAGGCATGGGCACAAGTGCAGTGCTGGCTAGGATCAAGGCAGGGTGCACAAGTGCTGGCTAGGCTTAAGGCATACAGCTACCTCTTTGCACTCTTTGCATAAAGGGTTAGGCACCCATAGGGGTGAAGAGCTAGCTTTCACCCCTCTACTCTGTACTTGGACATTTAGGACTAGATCCTTTGTTGTACAGTGCGTAGCCTCTCCATAACCCCATGCTCCAAGCGACCAGGCACTTCTTGTCTGTCCTCCGTAAATGGGTAATGCCTTCTTCCCCAATTACAGTCGTGCATGCGCATTCAGACGGGACAAGAGCAAAGAGCGTAAAGCTGGCCCTATGTGCATAACCAACATGAAACTGAAGACAAAAACAAACAAACAAGCATTCAAGGGGCTCAAAAGTGCGGGCTAGGCTTAAGGCCTGGGCACAAGTGCGGGCTAGGCTTAAGGCCTGGGCACAAGTGCGGGCTAGGCTTAAGGCCTAGGCACAAGTGCGAGCTAGGCTTAAGGCCTGGGCACAAGTGCGGGCTAGGCTTAAGGCCTGGGCACAAGTGCGAGCTAGGCTTAAGGCCTGGGCACAAGTGCGAGCTAGGCTTAAAGCCTGGGCACAAGTGCGGGCTAGACTTAAGGGCGGGGCACAAGTGCGGGCTAGGCTTAAGGCCGGGGCACAAGTGCGGGCTAGGCTTAAGGCCTGGGCACAAGTGCAGGCTAGGCTTAAGGCTGGGGCACAAGTGCGGGCTAGGCTTAAGACCTGGGCACAAGTGCGGGCTAGGCTTAAGGCCTGGGCACAAGTGCGGGCTAGGCTTAAGTCATGGGCACAAGTGCGGGCTAGGCTTAAGGCCTGGGCACAAGTGCGGGCTAGGCTTAAGGCCTGGGCACAAATGCAGTGCGGGCTAGGCTTAAGGCCTGGGCACAAATGCAATGCTGGCTAGCATCAAGGCAGGGGGCACAAATGCTGGCTACGCTTAAGGCATGGGCACAAGTGCCAGCTAGGCTTAAGGCCTGAGCAAAAGTGCAGGCTAGGCTTAAGGCCTTGGCACAAGTGCGGGCTAGGCTTAAGGCATGGGCACAAGTGCAGTGCTGGCTAGGATCAAGGCAGGGGGCACAAGTGCTGGCTAGGCTTAAGGCCGGGGCACAAGTGCGGGCTAGGCTTAAGGCCGGGGCACAAGTGCGGGCTAGGCTTAAGGCCGGGGCACAAGTGCGAGCTAGGCTTAAGGCCTGGGCACAAGTAAGGGCTAGGCTTAAGGCCGGGGCACAAGTAAGGGCTAGGCTTAAGGCCGGGGCACAAGTGAGGGCTAGGCTTAAGGCCTGGGCACAAGTGCGGGCTAGGCTTAAGGCCGGGGCACAAGTGCGGGCTAGGCTTAAGGCCTGGGCACAAGTGCGGGCTAGGCTTAAGGCCTGGGCACAAGTGCGAGCTAGGCTTAAGGCCGGGGCACAAGTGCGGGCTAGGCTTAAGGCCGGGGCACAAGTGCGGGCTAGGCTTAAGGCCGGGGCACAAGTGCGGGCTAGGCTTAAGGCCGGGGCACAAGTGCGGGCTAGGCTTAAGGCTGGGGCACAAGTGCGGGCTAGGCTTAAGGCCTGGGCAAAAGTGCGGGCTAGGCTTAAGTCATGGGCACAAGTGCGGGCTAGGCTTAAGGCCTGGGCACAAGTGCGGGCTAGGCTTAAGGCCTGGGCACAAGTGCGGGCTAGGCTTAAGGCCTGGGCACAAGTGCGGGCTAGGCTTAAGGCCTGGGCACAAGTGCGGGCTAGGCTTAAGGCCTGGGCACAAGTGCGGGCTAGGCTTAAGGCCTGGGCACAAGTGCAGTGCGGGCTAGGCTTAAGGCCTGGGCACAAGTGCAGTGCTGACTAGGATCAAGGCAGGGGGCACAAATGCTGGCTAGGCTTAAGGCCTGGGCACAAGTGCAGGCTAGGCTTAAGGCCTGAGCAAAAGTGCAGGCTAGGCTTAAGGCCTTGGCACAAGTGCGGGCTAAGCTTAAGGCATGGGCACAAGTGCAGTGCTGGCTAGGATCAAGGCAGGGGGCACAAGTGCTGGCTAGGCTTAAGGCATGGGCACAAGTGCTGGCTAGGCTTAAGGCATACAGCTAACTCTTTGCACTCTTTGCATAAAGGGTTAGGCACCCATAGGGGTGAAGAGCAAGCTTTCACCCCTCTACTCTGTACTTGGACATTTAGGACTAGATCCTTTGTTGTACAGTGCGGAGCCTCTCCATAACCCCATGCTCCAAGCGACCAGGCACTTCTTGTCTGTCCTCCGTAAATGGGTAATGCCTTCTTCCCCAATTACAGTCGTGCATGCGCATTCAGACGGGACAAGAGCAAAGAGCGTAAAGCTGGCCCTATGTGCATAACCAACATGAAGCTGAAGACAAAAACAAACAAACAAGCATTCAAGGGGCTCAAAAGTGCGAGCTAGGCTAAAGGCCGGGGCACAAGTGCGGGCTAGGCTTAAGGCCTGGGCACAAGTGCGGGCTAGGCTTAAGGCCTGGGCACAAGTGCGGGCTAGGCTTAAGGCCGGGGCACAAGTGCGGGCTAGGCTTAAGGCCGGGGCACAAGTGCGGGCTAGGCTTAAGGCCTGGGCACAAGTGTGAGCTAGGCTTAAGGCCTGGGCACAAGTGCGGGCTAGGCTTAAGGCCGGGGCACAAGTGCGGGCTAGGCTTAAGGCCGGGGCACAAGTGCGGGCTAGGCTTAAGGCCTGGGCACAAGTGCGGGCTAGGCTTAAGGCTGGGGCACAAGTGCGGGCTAGGCTTAAGACCTGGGCACAAGTGCGGGCTAGGCTTAAGGCCTGGGCACAAGTGCGGGCTAGGCTTAAGACCTGGGCACAAGTGCGGGCTAGGCTTAAGTCATGGGCACAAGTGCGGGCTAGGCTTAAGGCCTGGGCACAAGTGCAGGCTAGGCTTAAGGCCTGGGCACAAATGCAGTGCGGGCTAGGCTTAAGGCCTGGGCACAAGTGCAGTGCTGGCTAGAATCAAGGCAGGGGGCACAAATGCTGGCTAGTCTTAAGGCATGGGCACAAGTGCCAGCTAGGCTTAAGGCCTGAGCAAAAGTGCAGGCTAGGCTTAAGGCCTTGGCACAAGTGCTGGCTAGGCTTAAGGCCTGGGCACAAGTGAGGGCTAGGCTTAAGGCCGGAGCACAATTGCGGGCTAGGCTTAAGGCCGGGGCACAAGTGCGGGCTAGGCTTAAGGCCGGGGCACAAGTGCGGGCTAGGCTTAAGGCCGGGGCACAAGTGCGGGCTAGGCTTAAGGCCGGGGCACAAGTGCGAGCTAGGCTTAAGGCCTGGGCACAAGTGAGGGCTAGGCTTAAGGCCTGGGCACAAGTGCAGTGCGGGCTAGGCTTAAGGCCTGGGCACAAGTGCAGTGCTGACTAGGATCAAGGCAGGGGGCACAAATGCTGGCTAGGCTTAAGGCCTGGGCACAAGTGCAGGCTAGGCTTAAGGCCTGAGCAAAAGTGCAGGCTAGGCTTAAGGCCTTGGCACAAGTGCGGGCTAAGCTTAAGGCATGGGCACAAGTGCAGTGCTGGCTAGGATCAAGGCAGGGGGCACAAGTGCTGGCTAGGCTTAAGGCATGGGCACAAGTGCTGGCTAGGCTTAAGGCATACAGCTAACTCTTTGCACTCTTTGCATAAAGGGTTAGGCACCCATAGTGGTGAAGATCTAGATTTCACCCCTCTACTCTGTACTTGGACATTTAGGACAAGATCTTTTGTTGTACAGTGCGGAGCCTCTCCATAACCCCATGCTCCAAGCGACCAGGCACTTCTTGTCTGTCCTCCGTAAATGGGTAATGCCTTCTTCCCCAATTACATTCGTGCATGCGCATTCAGACGGGACAAGAGCGAAGAGCGTAAAGCTGGCCCTATGTGCATAACCAACATGAAGCTGAAGACAAAAACAAACAAACAAGCATTCAATGGGCTCAAAAGTGCGGGCTAGGCTTAAGGCCTGGGCACAAGTGCGGGCTAGGCTTAAGGCCGGGGCACAAGTGTGGGCTAGGCTTAAGGCCGGGGCAAAAGTGCGGGCTAGGCTTAAGGCCTGGGCACAAGTGCGGGCTAGGCTTAAGGCCGGGGCACAAGTGCGGGCTAGGCTTAAGGCCTGGGCACAAGTGCGGGCTAGGCTTAAGGCCGGGGCACAAGTGCGGGCTAGGCTTAAGGCCGGGGCACAAGTGCGGGCTAGGCTTAAGGCCGGGGCACAAGTGCGGGCTAGGCTTAAGGCCGGGGCACAAGTGCGGGCTAGGCTTAAGGCCGGGGCACAAGTGCGAGCTAGGCTTAAGGCCTGGGCACAAGTAAGGGCTAGGCTTAAGGCCGGGGCACAAGTAAGGGCTAGGCTTAAGGCCGGGGCACAAGTGAGGGCTAGGCTTAAGGCCTGGGCACAAGTGCGGGCTAGGCTTAAGGCCGGGGCACAAGTGCGGGCTAGGCTTAAGGCCTGGGCACTAGTGCGGGCTAGGCTTAAGGCCTGGGCACAAGTGCGAGCTAGGCTTAAGGCCGGGGCACAAGTGCGGGCTAGGCTTAAGGCCGGGGCACAAGTGCGGGCTAGGCTTAAGGCCGGGGCACAAGTGCGGGCTAGGCTTAAGGCCGGGGCACAAGTGCGGGCTAGGCTTAAGGCTGGGGCACAAGTGCGGGCTAGGCTTAAGTCATGGGCACAAGTGCGGGCTAGGCTTAAGGCCTGGGCACAAGTGCGGGCTAGGCTTAAGGCCTGGGCACAAGTTCGGGCTAGGCTTAAGGCCTGGGCACAAGTGCGGGCTAGGCTTAAGGCCTGGGCACAAGTGCAGTGCGGGCTAGGCTTAAGGCCTGGGCACAAGTGCAGTGCTGACTAGGATCAAGGCAGGGGGCACAAATGCTGGCTAGGCTTAAGGCCTGGGCACAAGTGCAGGCTAGGCTTAAGGCCTGAGCAAAAGTGCAGGCTAGGCTTAAGGCCTTGGCACAAGTGCGGGCTAAGCTTAAGGCATGGGCACAAGTGCTGGCTAGGCTTAAGGCATACAGCTAACTCTTTGCACTCTTTGCATAAAGGTTTAGGCACCCATAGGGGTGAAGAGCAAGCTTTCACCCCTCTACTCTGTACTTGGACATTTAGGACTAGATCCTTTGTTGTACAGTGCGGAGCCTCTCCATAACCCCATGCTCTAAGCGACCAGGCACTTTTTGTCTGTCCTCCGTAAATGGGTAATGCCTTCTTCCCCAATTACATTCGTGCATGCGCATTCTGACGGGACAAGAGCGAAGAGCGTAAAGTTGGCCCTATGTGCATAACCAACATGAAGCTGAAGACAAAAACAAACAAACAAGCATTCAATGGGCTCAAAAGTGCGGGCTAGGCTTAAGGCCTGGGCACAAGTGCGGGCTAGGCTTAAGGCCGGGGCACAAGTGCGGGCTAGGCTTAAGGCCGGGGCAAAAGTGCGGGCTAGGCTTAAGGCCTGGGCACAAGTGCGGGCTAGGCTTAAGGCCGGGGCACAAGTGCGGGCTAGGCTTAAGGCCGGGGCACAAGTGCGGGCTAGGCTTAAGGCCTGGGCACAAGTGCGGGCTAGGCTTAAGGCCGGGGCACAAGTGCGGGCTAGGCTTAAGGCCGGGGCACAAGTGCGGGCTAGGCTTAAGGCCGGGGCACAAGTGCGGGCTAGGCTTAAGGCCGGGGCACAAGTGCGAGCTAGGCTTAAGGCCTGGGCACAAGTGCGGGCTAGGCTTAAGGCCGGGGCACAAGTGCGGGCTAGGCTTAAGGCCGGGGCACAAGTGCGGGCTAGGCTTAAGGCTGGGGCACAAGTGCGGGCTAGGCTTAAGGCCTGGGCAAAAGTGCGGGCTAGGCTTAAGTCATGGGCACAAGTGCGGGCTAGGCTTAAGGCCTGGGCACAAGTGCGGGCTAGGCTTAAGGCCTGGGCACAAGTGCGGGCTAGGCTTAAGGCCTGGGCACAAGTGCGGGCTAGGCTTAAGGCCGGGGCACAAGTGCGGGCTAGGCTTAAGGCCTGGGCACAAGTGCGGGCTAGGCTTAAGGCCTGGGCACAAGTGCAGTGCGGGCTAGGCTTAAGGCCTGGGCACAAGTGCAGTGCTGACTAGGATCAAGGCAGGGGGCACAAATGCTGGCTAGGCTTAAGGCCTGGGCACAAGTGCAGGCTAGGCTTAAGGCCTGAGCAAAAGTGCAGGCTAGGCTTAAGGCCTTGGCACAAGTGCGGGCTAAGCTTAAGGCATGGGCACAAGTGCAGTGTTGGCTAGGATCAAGGCAGGGGGCACAAGTGCTGGCTAGGCTTAAGGCATGGGCACAAGTGCTGGCTAGGCTTAAGGCATACAGCTAACTCTTTGCACTCTTTGCATAAAGGGTTAGGCACCCATAGGGGTGAAGAGCAAGCTTTCACCCCTCTACTCTGTACTTGGACATTTAGGACTAGATCCTTTGTTGTACAGTGCGGAGCCTCTCCATAACCCCATGCTCCAAGCGACCAGGCACTTCTTGCCTGTCCTCCGTAAATGGGTAATGCCTTCTTCCCCAATTACAGTCGTGCATGCGCATTCAGACGGGACAAGAGCAAAGAGCGTAAAGCTGGCCCTATGTGCATAACCAACATGAAGCTGAAGACAAAAACAAACAAACAAGCATTCAAGGGGCTCAAAAGTGCGAAGCTAGGCTTAAGGCCGGGGCACAAGTGCGGGCTAGGCTTAAGGCCTGGGCACAAGTGCGGGCTAGGCTTAAGGCCTGGGCACAAGTGCGGGCTAGGCTTAAGGCCGGGGCACAAGTGCGGGCTAGGCTTAAGGCCGGGGCACAAGTGCGGGCTAGGCTTAAGGCCTGGGCACAAGTGTGAGCTAGGCTTAAGGCCTGGGCACAAGTGCGGGCTAGGCTTAAGGCTGGGGCACAAGTGCGGGCTAGGCTTAAGACCTGGGCACAAGTGCGGGCTAGGCTTAAGGCCTGGGCACAAGTGCGGGCTAGGCTTAAGTCATGAGCACATGTGAGGGCTAGGCTTAAGGCCTAGGCACAAGTGCGGGCTAGGCTTAAGGCCTGGGCACAAATGCAGTGCGGGCTAGGCTTAAGGCCTGGGCACAAGTGCAGTGCTGGCTAGAATCAAGGCAGGGGGCACAAATGCTGGCTTGTCTTAAGGCATGGGCACAAGTGCCAGCTAGGCTTAAGGCCTGAGCAAAAGTGCAGGCTAGGCTTAAGGCCTTGGCACAAGTGCTGGCTAGGCTTAAGGCCTGGGCACAAGTGAGGGCTAGGCTTAAGGCCGGAGCACAATTGCGGGCTAGGCTTAAGGCCGGGGCACAAGTGCGGGCTAGGCTTAAGGCCGGGGCACAAGTGCGGGCTAGGCTTAAGGCCGGGGCACAAGTGCGGGCTAGGCTTAAGGCCGGGGCACAAGTGCGGGCTAGGCTTAAGGCCGGGGCACAAGTGCGAGCTAGGCTTAAGGCCTGGGCACAAGTGAGGGCTAGGCTTAAGGCCTGGGCACAAGTGCGGGCTAGGCTTAAGGCCGGGGCACAAGTGCGGGCTAGGATTAAGGCCGGGGCACAAGTGCGGGCTAGGCTTAAGGCCGGGGCACAAGTGCGGGCTAGGCTTAAGGCCGGGGCACAAGTGCGGGCTAGGCTTAAGGCCTGGGCACAAGTGAGGGCTAGGCTTAAGGTCGGGGCACAAGTGCGGGCTAGGCTTAAGGCCGGGGCACAAGTGAGGGCTAGGCTTAAGGTCGGGGCACAAGTGCGGGCTAGGCTTAAGGCCGGGGTCACAAGTGCGGGCTAGGCTTAAGGCCGGGGCACAAGTGCGGGCTAGGCTTAAGGCCGGGGCACAAGTGCGGGCTAGGCTTAAGGCCGGGGCACAAGTGCGGGCTAGGCTTAAGGCCGGGGCACAAGTGCGAGCTAGGCTTAAGGCCTGGGCACAAGTGAGGGCTAGGCTTAAGGCCGGGGCACAAGTGCGGGCTAGGCTTAAGGCCGGGGCACAAGTGCGGGCTAGTCTTAAGGCCTGGGCACAAGTGCGGGCTAGGCTTAAGGCCGGGGCACAAGTGCGAGCTAGGCTTAAGGCCGGGGCACAAGTGCGGGCTAGGCTTAAGGCCGGGGCACAAGTGCGGGCTAGGCTTAAGGCTGGGGCACAAGTGCGGGCTATGCTTAAGGCCTGGGCACAAGTGCGGGCTAGGCTTAAGGCTTGGACACAAGTGTTGGCTAGGCTTAAGGCCTGGGCACAAGTGCGGGCTAGGCTTAAGGCCTGGGCACAAGTGCGGGCTAGGCTTAAGTCATGGGCACAAGTGCGGGCTAGGCTTAAGGCCTGGGCACAAGTGCGGGCTAGGCTTAAGGCCAGGGCACAAGTGCGGGCTAGGCTTAAGGCCTGGGCACAAGTGCGGGCTAGGCTTAAGGCCTGGGCACAAGTGTGGGCTAGGCTTAAGGCCTGTGCACAAGTGCGAGCTAGGCTTAAGTCATGGGCACAAGTGCGGGCTAGGCTTAAGGCCTGGGCACAAGTGCGGGCTAGGCTTAAGGCCTGGGCACAAGTGCGGGCTAGGCTTAAGGCCTGGGCACAAGTGACATGCGGGCTAGGCTTAAGGCCTGGGCACAAGTGCAGTGCTGACTAGGATCAAGGCAGGGGGCACAAATGCTGGCTAGGCTTAAGGCATGGGCACAAGTGCCAGCTAGGCTTAAGGCCTGGACACAAGTGGAGGCTAGGCTTAAGGCCTGAGCAAAAGTGCAGGCTTGGCTTAAGGCCTTGGCACAAGTGCGGGCTAAGCTTAAGGCATGGGCACAAGTGCAGTGCTGGCTAGGATCAAGGCAGGGGGCACAAGTGCTGGCTAGGCTTAAGGCATGGGCACAAGTGCTGGCTAGGCTTAAGGCATACAGCTAACTCTTTGCACTCTTTGCATAAAGGGTTAGGCACCCATAGGGGTGAAGAGCTAGCTTTCACCCCTCTACTCTGTACTTGGACATTTAGGACTAGATCCTTTGTTGTACAGTGTGAAGCCTCTCCATAACCCCATGCTCCAAGCGACCAGGCACTTCTTGTCTGTCCTCCGTAAATGGGTAATGCCTTCTTCCCCAATTACAGTCGTGCATGCGCATTCAGACGGGACAAGAGCGAAGAGCGTAAAGCTGGCCCTATGACCATAACCAACATGAAGCTGAAGACAAAAACAAACAAGCATTCAAGGGGTTCAAAAGTGCGGGCTAGGCTTAAGGCCTGGGCACAAGTGCGGGCTAGGCTTAAGGCCTGGGCACAAGTGCGGGCTAGGCTTAAGGCCTGGGCACAAGTGCGGGCTAGGCTTAAGGCCTGGGCACAAGTGCAGGCTAGGCTTAAGGCCTGGGCCCAAATGCAGTGCGGGCTATGCTTAAGGCCTGGGCACAAGTGCAGTGCTGGCTAGGATCAAGGCAGGGGGCACAAATGCTGGCTAGGCTTAAGGCATGGGCACAAGTGCCAGCTAGGCTTAAGGCCTGAGCAAAAGTGCAGGCTAGGCTTAAGTCCTTGGCACAAGTGCGGGCTAGGCTTAAGGCATGGGAACAAGTGCAGTGCTGGCTAGGATCAAGGCAGGGGGCACAAGTGCTGGCTAGGCTTAAGGCATGGGCACAAGTGCTGGCTAGGCTTAAGGCATACAGCTAACTCTTTGCACTCTTTGCATAAAGGGTTAGGCACCCATAGCGGTAAAGAGCTAGATTTCACCCCTCTACTCTGTACTTGGACATTTAGGACAAGATCCTTTGTTGTACAGTGCGGAGCCTCTCCATAACCCCATGCTCCAAGCGACCAGGCACTTCTTGTCTGTCCTCCGTAAATGGGTAATGCCTTCTTCCCCAATTACATTCGTGCATGCGCATTCTGACGGGACAAGAGCGAAGAGCGTAAAGCTGGCCCTATGTGCATAACCAACATGAAGCTGAAGACAAAAACAAACAAGCATTAAAGGGGCTCAAAAGTGTGGGCTAGGCTTAAGGCCTGGGCACAAGTGCGGGCTAGGCTTAAGGCCGGGGCACAAGTGCGGGCTAGGCTTAAGGCCGGGGCACATGTGCGGGCTAGGCTTAAGGCCGGGGCACAAGTGCGGGCTAGGCTTAAGGCCGGGGCACAAGTGCGGGCTAGGCTTAAGGCCGGGGCACAAGTGCAGGCTAGGCTTAAGGCCTGGGCACAAGTGAGGGCTAGGCTTAAGGCCTGGGCACAAGTGCGGGCTAGGCTTAAGGCCTGGGCACAAGTGCGAGCTAGGCTTAAGGCCGGGGCACAAGTGCGGGCTAGGCTTAAGGCCGGGGCACAAGTGCGAGCTAGGCTTAAGGCCGGGGCACAAGTGCGGGCTAGGCTTAAGGCCGGGGCACAAGTGCGGGCTAGGCTTAAGGCCGGGGCACAAGTGCGGGCTAGGCTTAAGGCCGGGGCACAAGTGCGGGCTAGGCTTAAGGCCGGGGCACAAGTGCGAGCTAGGCTTAAGGCCGGGGCACAAGTGCGGGCTAGGCTTAAGGCCGGGGCACAAGTGCGGGCTAGGCTTAAGGCCTGGGCACAAGTGCAGGCTAGGCTTAAGGCCTGAGCAAAAGTGCAGGCTAGGCTTAAGGCCTTGGCACAAGTGCGGGCTAAGCTTAAGGCATGGGCACAAGTGCAGTGCTGGCTAGGATCAAGGCAGGGGGCACAAGTGCTGGCTAGGCTTAAGGCATGGGCACAAGTGCTGGCTAGGCTTAAGGCATACAGCTAACTCTTTGCACTCTTTGCATAAAGGGTTAGGCACCCATAGGGGTGAAGAGCAAGCTTTCACCCCTCTACTCTGTACTTGGACATTTAGGACTAGATCCTTTGTTGTACAGTGCGGAGCCTCTCCATAACCCCATGCTCCAAGCGACCAGGCACTTCTTGCCTGTCCTCCGTAAATGGGTAATGCCTTCTTCCCCAATTACAGTCGTGCATGCGCATTCAGACGGGACAAGAGCAAAGAGCGTAAAGCTGGCCCTATGTGCATAACCAACATGAAGCTGAAGACAAAAACAAACAAACAAGCATTCAAGGGGCTCAAAAGTGCGAGCTAGGCTTAAGGCCGGGGCACAAGTGCGGGCTAGGCTTAAGGCCTGGGCACAAGTGCGGGCTAGGCTTAAGGCCTGGGCACAAGTGCGGGCTAGGCTTAAGGCCGGGGCACAAGTGCGGGCTAGGCTTAAGGCCGGGGCACAAGTGCGGGCTAGGCTTAAGGCCTGGGCACAAGTGTGAGCTAGGCTTAAGGCCTGGGCACAAGTGCGGGCTAGGCTTAAGGCCGGGGCACAAGTGCGGGCTAGGCTTAAGGCCGGGGCACAAGTGCGGGCTAGGCTTAAGGCTGGGGCACAAGTGCGGGCTAGGCTTAAGACCTGGGCACAAGTGCGGGCTAGGCTTAAGGCCTGGGCACAAGTGCGGGCTAGGCTTAAGGCCTGGGCACAAGTGCGGGCTAGGCTTAAGTCATGGGCACAAGTGCGGGCTAGGCTTAAGGCCTGGGCACAAGTGCGGGCTAGGCTTAAGGCCTGGGCACAAATGCAGTGCGGGCTAGGCTTAAGGCCTGGGCACAAGTGCAGTGCTGGCTAGAATCAAGGCAGGGGGCACAAATGCTGGCTTGTCTTAAGGCATGGGCACAAGTGCCAGCTAGGCTTAAGGCCTGAGCAAAAGTGCAGGCTAGGCTTAAGGCCTTGGCACAAGTGCTGGCTAGGCTTAAGGCCTGGGCACAAGTGAGGGCTAGGCTTAAGGCCGGAGCACAATTGCGGGCTAGGCTTAAGGCCGGGGCACAAGTGCGGGCTAGGCTTAAGGCCGGGGCACAAGTGCGGGCTAGGCTTAAGGCCGGGGCACAAGTGCGGGCTAGGCTTAAGGCCTGGGCACAAGTGAGGGCTAGGCTTAAGGCCGGGGCACAAGTGCGGGCTAGGATTAAGGCCGGGGCACAAGTGCGGGCTAGGCTTAAGGCCGGGGCACAAGTGCGGGCTAGGCTTAAGGCCTGGGCACAAGTGCGGGCTAGGCTTAAGGCCTGGGCACAAGTGAGGGCTATGCTTAAGGTCGGGGCACAAGTGCGGGCTAGGCTTAAGGCCGGGGCACAAGTGAGGGCTAGGCTTAAGGTCGGGGCACAAGTGCGGGCTAGGCTTAAGGCCGGGGCACAAGTGCGGGCTAGGCTTAAGGCCGGGGCACAAGTGCGGGCTAGGCTTAAGGCCGGGGCACAAGTGCGGGCTAGGCTTAAGGCCGGGGCACAAGTGCGGGCTAGGCTTAAGGCCGGGGCACAAGTGCGAGCTAGGCTTAAGGCCTGGGCACAAGTGAGGGCTAGGCTTAAGGCCGGGGTACAAGTGCGGGCTAGGCTTAAGGCCGGGGCACAAGTGCGGGCTAGTCTTAAGGCCTGGGCACAAGTGCGGGCTAGGCTTAAGGCCGGGGCACAAGTGCGAGCTAGGCTTAAGGCCGGGGCACAAGTGCGGGCTAGGCTTAAGGCCGGGGCACAAGTGCGGGCTAGGCTTAAGGCCGGGGCACAAGTGCGGGCTAGGCTTAAGGCCTGGGCACAAGTGCGGGCTAGGCTTAAGGCTTGGACACAAGTGTTGGCTAGGCTTAAGGCCTGGGCACAAGTGCGGGCTAGGCTTAAGGCCTGGGCACAAGTGCGGGCTAGGCTTAAGTCATGGGCACAAGTGCGGGCTAGGCTTAAGGCCTGGGCACAAGTGCGGGCTAGGCTTAAGGCCAGGGCACAAGTGCGGGCTAGGCTTAAGGCCTGGGCACAAGTGCGGGCTAGGCTTAAGGCCTGGGCACAAGTGTGGGCTAGGCTTAAGGCCTGTGCACAAGTGCGGGCTAGGCTTAAGTCATGGGCACAAGTGCGGGCTAGGCTTAAGGCCTGGGCACAAGTGCGGGCTAGGCTTAAGGCCTGGGCACAAGTGCGGGCTAGGCTTAAGGCCTGGGCACAAGTGCGGGCTAGGCTTAAGGCCTGGGCACAAGTGCAGGCTAGGCTTAAGGCCTGGGCCCAAATGCAGTGCGGGCTATGCTTAAGGCCTGGGCACAAGTGCAGTGCTGGCTAGGATCAAGGCAGGGGGCACAAATGCTGGCTAGGCTTAAGGCATGGGCACAAGTGCCAGCTAGGCTTAAGGCCTGAGCAAAAGTGCAGGCTAGGCTTAAGTCCTTGGCACAAGTGCGGGCTAGGCTTAAGGCATGGGAACAAGTGCAGTGCTGGCTAGGATCAAGGCAGGGGGCACAAGTGCTGGCTAGGCTTAAGGCATGGGCACAAGTGCTGGCTAGGCTTAAGGCATACAGCTAACTCTTTGCACTCTTTGCATAAAGGGTTAGGCACCCATAGCGGTAAAGAGCTAGATTTCACCCCTCTACTCTGTACTTGGACATTTAGGACAAGATCCTTTGTTGTACAGTGCGGAGCCTCTCCATAACCCCATGCTCCAAGCGACCAGGCACTTCTTGTCTGTCCTCCGTAAATGGGTAATGCCTTCTTCCCCAATTACATTCGTGCATGCGCATTCTGACGGGACAAGAGCGAAGAGCGTAAAGCTGGCCCTATGTGCATAACCAACATGAAGCTGAAGACAAAAACAAACAAGCATTAAAGGGGCTCAAAAGTGTGGGCTAGGCTTAAGGCCTGGGCACAAGTGCGGGCTAGGCTTAAGGCCGGGGCACAAGTGCGGGCTAGGCTTAAGGCCGGGGCACATGTGCGGGCTAGGCTTAAGGCCGGGGCACAAGTGCGGGCTAGGCTTAAGGCCGGGGCACAAGTGCGGGCTAGGCTTAAGGCCGGGGCACAAGTGCAGGCTAGGCTTAAGGCCTGGGCACAAGTGAGGGCTAGGCTTAAGGCCTGGGCACAAGTGCGGGCTAGGCTTAAGGCCTGGGCACAAGTGCGAGCTAGGCTTAAGGCCGGGGCACAAGTGCGGGCTAGGCTTAAGGCTGGGGCACAAGTGCGAGCTAGGCTTAAGGCCGGGGCACAAGTGCGGGCTAGGCTTAAGGCCGGGGCACAAGTGCGGGCTAGGCTTAAGGCCGGGGCACAAGTGCGAGCTAGGCTTAAGGCCGGGGCACAAGTGCGGGCTAGGCTTAAGGCCGGGGCACAAGTGCGGGCTAGGCTTAAGGCCTGGGCACAAGTGCAGGCTAGGCTTAAGGCCTGAGCAAAAGTGCAGGCTAGGCTTAAGGCCTTGGCACAAGTGCGGGCTAAGCTTAAGGCATGGGCACAAGTGCAGTGCTGGCTAGGATCAAGGCAGGGGGCACAAGTGCTGGCTAGGCTTAAGGCATGGGCACAAGTGCTGGCTAGGCTTAAGGCATACAGCTAACTCTTTGCACTCTTTGCATAAAGGGTTAGGCACCCATAGGGGTGAAGAGCAAGCTTTCACCCCTCTACTCTGTACTTGGACATTTAGGACTAGATCCTTTGTTGTACAGTGCGGAGCCTCTCCATAACCCCATGCTCCAAGCGACCAGGCACTTCTTGCCTGTCCTCCGTAAATGGGTAATGCCTTCTTCCCCAATTACAGTCGTGCATGCGCATTCAGACGGGACAAGAGCAAAGAGCGTAAAGCTGGCCCTATGTGCATAACCAACATGAAACTGAAGACAAAAACAAACAAACAAGCATTCAAGGGGCTCAAAAGTGCGAGCTAGGCTTAAGGCCGGGGCACAAGTGCGGGCTAGGCTTAAGGCCTGGGCACAAGTGCGGGCTAGGCTTAAGGCCTGGGCACAAGTGCGGGCTAGGCTTAAGGCCGGGGCACAAGTGCGGGCTAGGCTTAAGGCCGGGGCACAAGTGCGGGCTAGGCTTAAGGCCTGGGCACAAGTGTGAGCTAGGCTTAAGGCCTGGGCACAAGTGCGGGCTAGGCTTAAGGCCGGGGCACAAGTGCGGGCTAGGCTTAAGGCCGGGGCACAAGTGCGGGCTAGGCTTAAGGCTGGGGCACAAGTGCGGGCTAGGCTTAAGACCTGGGCACAAGTGCGGGCTAGGCTTAAGGCCTGGGCACAAGTGCGGGCTAGGCTTAAGGCCTGGGCACAAGTGCGGGCTAGGCTTAAGTCATGGGCACAAGTGCGGGCTAGGCTTAAGGCCTGGGCACAAGTGCGGGCTAGGCTTAAGGCCTGGGCACAAATGCAGTGCGGGCTAGGCTTAAGGCCTGGGCACAAGTGCAGTGCTGGCTAGAATCAAGGCAGGGGGCACAAATGCTGGCTTGTCTTAAGGCATGGGCACAAGTGCCAGCTAGGCTTAAGGCCTGAGCAAAAGTGCAGGCTAGGCTTAAGGCCTTGGCACAAGTGCTGGCTAGGCTTAAGGCCTGGGCACAAGTGAGGGCTAGGCTTAAGGCCGGAGCACAATTGCGGGCTAGGCTTAAGGCCGGGGCACAAGTGCGGGCTAGGCTTAAGGCCGGGGCACAAGTGCGGGCTAGGCTTAAGGCCGGGGCACAAGTGCGGGCTAGGCTTAAGGCCTGGGCACAAGTGAGGGCTAGGCTTAAGGCCGGGGCACAAGTGCGGGCTAGGATTAAGGCCGGGGCACAAGTGCGGGCTAGGCTTAAGGCCGGGGCACAAGTGCGGGCTAGGCTTAAGGCCTGGGCACAAGTGCGGGCTAGGCTTAAGGCCTGGGCACAAGTGAGGGCTATGCTTAAGGTCGGGGCACAAGTGCGGGCTAGGCTTAAGGCCGGGGCACAAGTGAGGGCTAGGCTTAAGGTCGGGGCACAAGTGCGGGCTAGGCTTAAGGCCGGGGCACAAGTGCGGGCTAGGCTTAAGGCCGGGGCACAAGTGCGGGCTAGGCTTAAGGCCGGGGCACAAGTGCGGGCTAGGCTTAAGGCCGGGGCACAAGTGCGGGCTAGGCTTAAGGCCGGGGCACAAGTGCGAGCTAGGCTTAAGGCCTGGGCACAAGTGAGGGCTAGGCTTAAGGCCGGGGTACAAGTGCGGGCTAGGCTTAAGGCCGGGGCACAAGTGCGGGCTAGTCTTAAGGCCTGGGCACAAGTGCGGGCTAGGCTTAAGGCCGGGGCACAAGTGCGGGCTAGGCTTAAGGCCGGGGCACAAGTGCGGGCTAGGCTTAAGGCCGGGGCACAAGTGCGGGCTAGGCTTAAGGCCGGGGCACAAGTGCGAGCTAGGCTTAAGGCCGGGGCACAAGTGCGGGCTAGGCTTAAGGCCGGGGCACAAGTGCGGGCTAGGCTTAAGGCCTGGGCACAAGTGCAGGCTAGGCTTAAGGCCTGAGCAAAAGTGCAGGCTAGGCTTAAGGCCTTGGCACAAGTGCGGGCTAAGCTTAAGGCATGGGCACAAGTGCAGTGCTGGCTAGGATCAAGGCAGGGGGCACAAGTGCTGGCTAGGCTTAAGGCATGGGCACAAGTGCTGGCTAGGCTTAAGGCATACAGCTAACTCTTTGCACTCTTTGCATAAAGGGTTAGGCACCCATAGGGGTGAAGAGCAAGCTTTCACCCCTCTACTCTGTACTTGGACATTTAGGACTAGATCCTTTGTTGTACAGTGCGGAGCCTCTCCATAACCCCATGCTCCAAGCGACCAGGCACTTCTTGCCTGTCCTCCGTAAATGGGTAATGCCTTCTTCCCCAATTACAGTCGTGCATGCGCATTCAGACGGGACAAGAGCAAAGAGCGTAAAGCTGGCCCTATGTGCATAACCAACATGAAGCTGAAGACAAAAACAAACAAACAAGCATTCAAGGGGCTCAAAAGTGCGAGCTAGGCTTAAGGCCGGGGCACAAGTGCGGGCTAGGCTTAAGGCCTGGGCACAAGTGCGGGCTAGGCTTAAGGCCTGGGCACAAGTGCGGGCTAGGCTTAAGGCCGGGGCACAAGTGCGGGCTAGGCTTAAGGCCGGGGCACAAGTGCGGGCTAGGCTTAAGGCCTGGGCACAAGTGTGAGCTAGGCTTAAGGCCTGGGCACAAGTGCGGGCTAGGCTTAAGGCCGGGGCACAAGTGCGGGCTAGGCTTAAGGCCGGGGCACAAGTGCGGGCTAGGCTTAAGGCTGGGGCACAAGTGCGGGCTAGGCTTAAGACCTGGGCACAAGTGCGGGCTAGGCTTAAGGCCTGGGCACAAGTGCGGGCTAGGCTTAAGGCCTGGGCACAAGTGCGGGCTAGGCTTAAGTCATGGGCACAAGTGCGGGCTAGGCTTAAGGCCTGGGCACAAGTGCGGGCTAGGCTTAAGGCCTGGGCACAAATGCAGTGCGGGCTAGGCTTAAGGCCTGGGCACAAGTGCAGTGCTGGCTAGAATCAAGGCAGGGGGCACAAATGCTGGCTTGTCTTAAGGCATGGGCACAAGTGCCAGCTAGGCTTAAGGCCTGAGCAAAAGTGCAGGCTAGGCTTAAGGCCTTGGCACAAGTGCTGGCTAGGCTTAAGGCCTGGGCACAAGTGAGGGCTAGGCTTAAGGCCGGAGCACAATTGCGGGCTAGGCTTAAGGCCGGGGCACAAGTGCGGGCTAGGCTTAAGGCCGGGGCACAAGTGCGGGCTAGGCTTAAGGCCGGGGCACAAGTGCGGGCTAGGCTTAAGGCCTGGGCACAAGTGAGGGCTAGGCTTAAGGCCGGGGCACAAGTGCGGGCTAGGATTAAGGCCGGGGCACAAGTGCGGGCTAGGCTTAAGGCCGGGGCACAAGTGCGGGCTAGGCTTAAGGCCTGGGCACAAGTGCGGGCTAGGCTTAAGGCCTGGGCACAAGTGAGGGCTATGCTTAAGGTCGGGGCACAAGTGCGGGCTAGGCTTAAGGCCGGGGCACAAGTGAGGGCTAGGCTTAAGGTCGGGGCACAAGTGCGGGCTAGGCTTAAGGCCGGGGCACAAGTGCGGGCTAGGCTTAAGGCCGGGGCACAAGTGCGGGCTAGGCTTAAGGCCGGGGCACAAGTGCGGGCTAGGCTTAAGGCCGGGGCACAAGTGCGGGCTAGGCTTAAGGCCGGGGCACAAG
The DNA here is from genome assembly GCF_032444005.1 of Ranitomeya imitator. Lineage (NCBI taxonomy): Eukaryota > Metazoa > Chordata > Amphibia > Anura > Dendrobatidae > Ranitomeya > Ranitomeya imitator. Next base: position 660,164,918 of record NC_091283.1, read on the forward strand.
TGCGAGCTAGGCTTAAGGCCTGGGCACAAGTGAGGGCTAGGCTTAAGGCCGGGGTACAAGTGCGGGCTAGGCTTAAGGCCGGGGCACAAGTGCGGGCTAGTCTTAAGGCCTGGGCACAAGTGCGGGCTAGGCTTAAGGCCGGGGCACAAGTGCGAGCTAGGCTTAAGGCCGGGGCACAAGTGCGGGCTAGGCTTAAGGCCGGGGCACAAGTGCGGGCTAGGCTTAAGGCCGGGGCACAAGTGCGGGCTAGGCTTAAGGCCTGGGCACAAGTGCGGGCTAGGCTTAAGGCTTGGACACAAGTGTTGGCTAGGCTTAAGGCCTGGGCACAAGTGCGGGCTAGGCTTAAGGCCTGGGCACAAGTGCGGGCTAGGCTTAAGTCATGGGCACAAGTGCGGGCTAGGCTTAAGGCCTGGGCACAAGTGCGGGCTAGGCTTAAGGCCAGGGCACAAGTGCGGGCTAGGCTTAAGGCCTGGGCACAAGTGCGGGCTAGGCTTAAGGCCTGGGCACAAGTGTGGGCTAGGCTTAAGGCCTGTGCACAAGTGCGGGCTAGGCTTAAGTCATGGGCACAAGTGCGGGCTAGGCTTAAGGCCTGGGCACAAGTGCGGGCTAGGCTTAAGGCCTGGGCACAAGTGCGGGCTAGGCTTAAGGCCTGGGCACAAGTGCGGGCTAGGCTTAAGGCCTGGGCACAAGTGCAGGCTAGGCTTAAGGCCTGGGCCCAAATGCAGTGCGGGCTATGCTTAAGGCCTGGGCACAAGTGCAGTGCTGGCTAGGATCAAGGCAGGGGGCACAAATGCTGGCTAGGCTTAAGGCATGGGCACAAGTGCCAGCTAGGCTTAAGGCCTGAGCAAAAGTGCAGGCTAGGCTTAAGTCCTTGGCACAAGTGCGGGCTAGGCTTAAGGCATGGGAACAAGTGCAGTGCTGGCTAGGATCAAGGCAGGGGGCACAAGTGCTGGCTAGGCTTAAGGCATGGGCACAAGTGCTGGCTAGGCTTAAGGCATACAGCTAACTCTTTGCACTCTTTGCATAAAGGGTTAGGCACCCATAGCGGTAAAGAGCTAGATTTCACCCCTCTACTCTGTACTTGGACATTTAGGACAAGATCCTTTGTTGTACAGTGCGGAGCCTCTCCATAACCCCATGCTCCAAGCGACCAGGCACTTCTTGTCTGTCCTCCGTAAATGGGTAATGCCTTCTTCCCCAATTACATTCGTGCATGCGCATTCTGACGGGACAAGAGCGAAGAGCGTAAAGCTGGCCCTATGTGCATAACCAACATGAAGCTGAAGACAAAAACAAACAAGCATTAAAGGGGCTCAAAAGTGTGGGCTAGGCTTAAGGCCTGGGCACAAGTGCGGGCTAGGCTTAAGGCCGGGGCACAAGTGCGGGCTAGGCTTAAGGCCGGGGCACATGTGCGGGCTAGGCTTAAGGCCGGGGCACAAGTGCGGGCTAGGCTTAAGGCCGGGGCACAAGTGCGGGCTAGGCTTAAGGCCGGGGCACAAGTGCAGGCTAGGCTTAAGGCCTGGGCACAAGTGAGGGCTAGGCTTAAGGCCTGGGCACAAGTGCGGGCTAGGCTTAAGGCCTGGGCACAAGTGCGAGCTAGGCTTAAGGCCGGGGCACAAGTGCGGGCTAGGCTTAAGGCTGGGGCACAAGTGCGAGCTAGGCTTAAGGCCGGGGCACAAGTGCGGGCTAGGCTTAAGGCCGGGGCACAAGTGCGGGCTAGGCTTAAGGCCGGGGCACAAGTGCGAGCTAGGCTTAAGGCCGGGGCACAAGTGCGGGCTAGGCTTAAGGCCGGGGCACAAGTGCGGGCTAGGCTTAAGGCCTGGGCACAAGTGCAGGCTAGGCTTAAGGCCTGAGCAAAAGTGCAGGCTAGGCTTAAGGCCTTGGCACAAGTGCGGGCTAAGCTTAAGGCATGGGCACAAGTGCAGTGCTGGCTAGGATCAAGGCAGGGGGCACAAGTGCTGGCTAGGCTTAAGGCATGGGCACAAGTGCTGGCTAGGCTTAAGGCATACAGCTAACTCTTTGCACTCTTTGCATAAAGGGTTAGGCACCCATAGGGGTGAAGAGCAAGCTTTCACCCCTCTACTCTGTACTTGGACATTTAGGACTAGATCCTTTGTTGTACAGTGCGGAGCCTCTCCATAACCCCATGCTCCAAGCGACCAGGCACTTCTTGCCTGTCCTCCGTAAATGGGTAATGCCTTCTTCCCCAATTACAGTCGTGCATGCGCATTCAGACGGGACAAGAGCAAAGAGCGTAAAGCTGGCCCTATGTGCATAACCAACATGAAACTGAAGACAAAAACAAACAAACAAGCATTCAAGGGGCTCAAAAGTGCGAGCTAGGCTTAAGGCCGGGGCACAAGTGCGGGCTAGGCTTAAGGCCTGGGCACAAGTGCGGGCTAGGCTTAAGGCCTGGGCACAAGTGCGGGCTAGGCTTAAGGCCGGGGCACAAGTGCGGGCTAGGATTAAGGCCGGGGCACAAGTGCGGGCTAGGCTTAAGGCCGGGGCACAAGTGCGGGCTAGGCTTAAGGCCTGGGCACAAGTGCGGGCTAGGCTTAAGGCCTGGGCACAAGTGAGGGCTATGCTTAAGGTCGGGGCACAAGTGCGGGCTAGGCTTAAGGCCGGGGCACAAGTGAGGGCTAGGCTTAAGGTCGGGGCACAAGTGCGGGCTAGGCTTAAGGCCGGGGCACAAGTGCGGGCTAGGCTTAAGGCCGGGGCACAAGTGCGGGCTAGGCTTAAGGCCGGGGCACAAGTGCGGGCTAGGCTTAAGGCCGGGGCACAAGTGCGGGCTAGGCTTAAGGCCGGGGCACAAGTGCGAGCTAGGCTTAAGGCCTGGGCACAAGTGAGGGCTAGGCTTAAGGCCGGGGTACAAGTGCGGGCTAGGCTTAAGGCCGGGGCACAAGTGCGGGCTAGTCTTAAGGCCTGGGCACAAGTGCGGGCTAGGCTTAAGGCCGGGGCACAAGTGCGGGCTAGGCTTAAGGCCGGGGCACAAGTGCGGGCTAGGCTTAAGGCCGGGGCACAAGTGCGGGCTAGGCTTAAGGCCGGGGCACAAGTGCGAGCTAGGCTTAAGGCCGGGGCACAAGTGCGGGCTAGGCTTAAGGCCGGGGCACAAGTGCGGGCTAGGCTTAAGGCCTGGGCACAAGTGCAGGCTAGGCTTAAGGCCTGAGCAAAAGTGCAGGCTAGGCTTAAGGCCTTGGCACAAGTGCGGGCTAAGCTTAAGGCATGGGCACAAGTGCAGTGCTGGCTAGGATCAAGGCAGGGGGCACAAGTGCTGGCTAGGCTTAAGGCATGGGCACAAGTGCTGGCTAGGCTTAAGGCATACAGCTAACTCTTTGCACTCTTTGCATAAAGGGTTAGGCACCCATAGGGGTGAAGAGCAAGCTTTCACCCCTCTACTCTGTACTTGGACATTTAGGACTAGATCCTTTGTTGTACAGTGCGGAGCCTCTCCATAACCCCATGCTCCAAGCGACCAGGCACTTCTTGCCTGTCCTCCGTAAATGGGTAATGCCTTCTTCCCCAATTACAGTCGTGCATGCGCATTCAGACGGGACAAGAGCAAAGAGCGTAAAGCTGGCCCTATGTGCATAACCAACATGAAGCTGAAGACAAAAACAAACAAACAAGCATTCAAGGGGCTCAAAAGTGCGAGCTAGGCTTAAGGCCGGGGCACAAGTGCGGGCTAGGCTTAAGGCCTGGGCACAAGTGCGGGCTAGGCTTAAGGCCTGGGCACAAGTGCGGGCTAGGCTTAAGGCCGGGGCACAAGTGCGGGCTAGGCTTAAGGCCGGGGCACAAGTGCGGGCTAGGCTTAAGGCCTGGGCACAAGTGTGAGCTAGGCTTAAGGCCTGGGCACAAGTGCGGGCTAGGCTTAAGGCCGGGGCACAAGTGCGGGCTAGGCTTAAGGCCGGGGCACAAGTGCGGGCTAGGCTTAAGGCTGGGGCACAAGTGCGGGCTAGGCTTAAGACCTGGGCACAAGTGCGGGCTAGGCTTAAGGCCTGGGCACAAGTGCGGGCTAGGCTTAAGGCCTGGGCACAAGTGCGGGCTAGGCTTAAGTCATGGGCACAAGTGCGGGCTAGGCTTAAGGCCTGGGCACAAGTGCGGGCTAGGCTTAAGGCCTGGGCACAAATGCAGTGCGGGCTAGGCTTAAGGCCTGGGCACAAGTGCAGTGCTGGCTAGAATCAAGGCAGGGGGCACAAATGCTGGCTTGTCTTAAGGCATGGGCACAAGTGCCAGCTAGGCTTAAGGCCTGAGCAAAAGTGCAGGCTAGGCTTAAGGCCTTGGCACAAGTGCTGGCTAGGCTTAAGGCCTGGGCACAAGTGAGGGCTAGGCTTAAGGCCGGAGCACAATTGCGGGCTAGGCTTAAGGCCGGGGCACAAGTGCGGGCTAGGCTTAAGGCCGGGGCACAAGTGCGGGCTAGGCTTAAGGCCGGGGCACAAGTGCGGGCTAGGCTTAAGGCCTGGGCACAAGTGAGGGCTAGGCTTAAGGCCGGGGCACAAGTGCGGGCTAGGATTAAGGCCGGGGCACAAGTGCGGGCTAGGCTTAAGGCCGGGGCACAAGTGCGGGCTAGGCTTAAGGCCTGGGCACAAGTGCGGGCTAGGCTTAAGGCCTGGGCACAAGTGAGGGCTATGCTTAAGGTCGGGGCACAAGTGCGGGCTAGGCTTAAGGCCGGGGCACAAGTGAGGGCTAGGCTTAAGGTCGGGGCACAAGTGCGGGCTAGGCTTAAGGCCGGGGCACAAGTGCGGGCTAGGCTTAAGGCCGGGGCACAAGTGCGGGCTAGGCTTAAGGCCGGGGCACAAGTGCGGGCTAGGCTTAAGGCCGGGGCACAAGTGCGGGCTAGGCTTAAGGCCGGGGCACAAGTGCGAGCTAGGCTTAAGGCCTGGGCACAAGTGAGGGCTAGGCTTAAGGCCGGGGTACAAGTGCGGGCTAGGCTTAAGGCCGGGGCACAAGTGCGGGCTAGTCTTAAGGCCTGGGCACAAGTGCGGGCTAGGCTTAAGGCCGGGGCACAAGTGCGAGCTAGGCTTAAGGCCGGGGCACAAGTGCGGGCTAGGCTTAAGGCCGGGGCACAAGTGCGGGCTAGGCTTAAGGCCGGGGCACAAGTGCGGGCTAGGCTTAAGGCCTGGGCACAAGTGCGGGCTAGGCTTAAGGCTTGGACACAAGTGTTGGCTAGGCTTAAGGCCTGGGCACAAGTGCGGGCTAGGCTTAAGGCCTGGGCACAAGTGCGGGCTAGGCTTAAGTCATGGGCACAAGTGCGGGCTAGGCTTAAGGCCTGGGCACAAGTGCGGGCTAGGCTTAAGGCCAGGGCACAAGTGCGGGCTAGGCTTAAGGCCTGGGCACAAGTGCGGGCTAGGCTTAAGGCCTGAGCACAAGTGTGGGCTAGGCTTAAGGCCTGTGCACAAGTGCGGGCTAGGCTTAAGTCATGGGCACAAGTGCGGGCTAGGCTTAAGGCCTGGGCACAAGTGCGGGCTAGGCTTAAGGCCTGGGCACAAGTGCGGGCTAGGCTTAAGGCCTGGGCACAAGTGCGGGCTAGGCTTAAGGCCTGGGCACAAGTGCAGGCTAGGCTTAAGGCCTGGGCCCAAATGCAGTGCGGGCTATGCTTAAGGCCTGGGCACAAGTGCAGTGCTGGCTAGGATCAAGGCAGGGGGCACAAATGCTGGCTAGGCTTAAGGCATGGGCACAAGTGCCAGCTAGGCTTAAGGCCTGAGCAAAAGTGCAGGCTAGGCTTAAGTCCTTGGCACAAGTGCGGGCTAGGCTTAAGGCATGGGAACAAGTGCAGTGCTGGCTAGGATCAAGGCAGGGGGCACAAGTGCTGGCTAGGCTTAAGGCATGGGCACAAGTGCTGGCTAGGCTTAAGGCATACAGCTAACTCTTTGCACTCTTTGCATAAAGGGTTAGGCACCCATAGCGGTAAAGAGCTAGATTTCACCCCTCTACTCTGTACTTGGACATTTAGGACAAGATCCTTTGTTGTACAGTGCGGAGCCTCTCCATAACCCCATGCTCCAAGCGACCAGGCACTTCTTGTCTGTCCTCCGTAAATGGGTAATGCCTTCTTCCCCAATTACATTCGTGCATGCGCATTCTGACGGGACAAGAGCGAAGAGCGTAAAGCTGGCCCTATGTGCATAACCAACATGAAGCTGAAGACAAAAACAAACAAGCATTAAAGGGGCTCAAAAGTGTGGGCTAGGCTTAAGGCCTGGGCACAAGTGCGGGCTAGGCTTAAGGCCGGGGCACAAGTGCGGGCTAGGCTTAAGGCCGGGGCACATGTGCGGGCTAGGCTTAAGGCCGGGGCACAAGTGCGGGCTAGGCTTAAGGCCGGGGCACAAGTGCGGGCTAGGCTTAAGGCCGGGGCACAAGTGCAGGCTAGGCTTAAGGCCTGGGCACAAGTGAGGGCTAGGCTTAAGGCCTGGGCACAAGTGCGGGCTAGGCTTAAGGCCTGGGCACAAGTGCGAGCTAGGCTTAAGGCCGGGGCACAAGTGCGGGCTAGGCTTAAGGCTGGGGCACAAGTGCGAGCTAGGCTTAAGGCCGGGGCACAAGTGCGGGCTAGGCTTAAGGCCGGGGCACAAGTGCGGGCTAGGCTTAAGGCCGGGGCACAAGTGCGAGCTAGGCTTAAGGCCGGGGCACAAGTGCGGGCTAGGCTTAAGGCCGGGGCACAAGTGCGGGCTAGGCTTAAGGCCTGGGCACAAGTGCAGGCTAGGCTTAAGGCCTGAGCAAAAGTGCAGGCTAGGCTTAAGGCCTTGGCACAAGTGCGGGCTAAGCTTAAGGCATGGGCACAAGTGCAGTGCTGGCTAGGATCAAGGCAGGGGGCACAAGTGCTGGCTAGGCTTAAGGCATGGGCACAAGTGCTGGCTAGGCTTAAGGCATACAGCTAACTCTTTGCACTCTTTGCATAAAGGGTTAGGCACCCATAGGGGTGAAGAGCAAGCTTTCACCCCTCTACTCTGTACTTGGACATTTAGGACTAGATCCTTTGTTGTACAGTGCGGAGCCTCTCCATAACCCCATGCTCCAAGCGACCAGGCACTTCTTGCCTGTCCTCCGTAAATGGGTAATGCCTTCTTCCCCAATTACAGTCGTGCATGCGCATTCAGACGGGACAAGAGCAAAGAGCGTAAAGCTGGCCCTATGTGCATAACCAACATGAAACTGAAGACAAAAACAAACAAACAAGCATTCAAGGGGCTCAAAAGTGCGAGCTAGGCTTAAGGCCGGGGCACAAGTGCGGGCTAGGCTTAAGGCCTGGGCACAAGTGCGGGCTAGGCTTAAGGCCTGGGCACAAGTGCGGGCTAGGCTTAAGGCCGGGGCACAAGTGCGGGCTAGGCTTAAGGCCGGGGCACAAGTGCGGGCTAGGCTTAAGGCCTGGGCACAAGTGTGAGCTAGGCTTAAGGCCTGGGCACAAGTGCGGGCTAGGCTTAAGGCCGGGGCACAAGTGCGGGCTAGGCTTAAGGCCGGGGCACAAGTGCGGGCTAGGCTTAAGGCTGGGGCACAAGTGCGGGCTAGGCTTAAGACCTGGGCACAAGTGCGGGCTAGGCTTAAGGCCTGGGCACAAGTGCGGGCTAGGCTTAAGGCCTGGGCACAAGTGCGGGCTAGGCTTAAGTCATGGGCACAAGTGCGGGCTAGGCTTAAGGCCTGGGCACAAGTGCGGGCTAGGCTTAAGGCCTGGGCACAAATGCAGTGCGGGCTAGGCTTAAGGCCTGGGCACAAGTGCAGTGCTGGCTAGAATCAAGGCAGGGGGCACAAATGCTGGCTTGTCTTAAGGCATGGGCACAAGTGCCAGCTAGGCTTAAGGCCTGAGCAAAAGTGCAGGCTAGGCTTAAGGCCTTGGCACAAGTGCTGGCTAGGCTTAAGGCCTGGGCACAAGTGAGGGCTAGGCTTAAGGCCGGAGCACAATTGCGGGCTAGGCTTAAGGCCGGGGCACAAGTGCGGGCTAGGCTTAAGGCCGGGGCACAAGTGCGGGCTAGGCTTAAGGCCGGGGCACAAGTGCGGGCTAGGCTTAAGGCCTGGGCACAAGTGAGGGCTAGGCTTAAGGCCGGGGCACAAGTGCGGGCTAGGATTAAGGCCGGGGCACAAGTGCGGGCTAGGCTTAAGGCCGGGGCACAAGTGCGGGCTAGGCTTAAGGCCTGGGCACAAGTGCGGGCTAGGCTTAAGGCCTGGGCACAAGTGAGGGCTATGCTTAAGGTCGGGGCACAAGTGCGGGCTAGGCTTAAGGCCGGGGCACAAGTGAGGGCTAGGCTTAAGGTCGGGGCACAAGTGCGGGCTAGGCTTAAGGCCGGGGCACAAGTGCGGGCTAGGCTTAAGGCCGGGGCACAAGTGCGGGCTAGGCTTAAGGCCGGGGCACAAGTGCGGGCTAGGCTTAAGGCCGGGGCACAAGTGCGGGCTAGGCTTAAGGCCGGGGCACAAGTGCGAGCTAGGCTTAAGGCCTGGGCACAAGTGAGGGCTAGGCTTAAGGCCGGGGTACAAGTGCGGGCTAGGCTTAAGGCCGGGGCACAAGTGCGGGCTAGTCTTAAGGCCTGGGCACAAGTGCGGGCTAGGCTTAAGGCCGGGGCACAAGTGCGAGCTAGGCTTAAGGCCGGGGCACAAGTGCGGGCTAGGCTTAAGGCCGGGGCACAAGTGCGGGCTAGGCTTAAGGCCGGGGCACAAGTGCGGGCTAGGCTTAAGGCCTGGGCACAAGTGCGGGCTAGGCTTAAGGCTTGGACACAAGTGTTGGCTAGGCTTAAGGCCTGGGCACAAGTGCGGGCTAGGCTTAAGGCCTGGGCACAAGTGCGGGCTAGGCTTAAGTCATGGGCACAAGTGCAGGCTAGGCTTAAGGCCTGGGCACAAGTGCGGGCTAGGCTTAAGGCCAGGGCACAATTGCGGGCTAGGCTTAAGGCCTGGGCACAAGTGCGGGCTAGGCTTAAGGCCTGGGCACAAGTGCGGGCTAGGCTTAAGGCCGGGGCACAAGTGCGGGCTAGGCTTAAGGCCGGGGCACAAGTGCGGGCTAGGCTTAAGGCCGGGGCACAAGTGCGGGCTAGGCTTAAGGCCGGGGCACAAGTGCGGGCTAGGCTTAAGGCCGGGGCACAAGTGCGGGCTAGGCTTAAGGCCGGGGCACAAGTGCGAGCTAGGCTTAAGGCCTGGGCACAAGTGCGGGCTAGGCTTAAGGCCGGGGCACAAGTGCGGGCTAGGCTTAAGGCCGGGGCACAAGTGCGGGCTAGGCTTAAGGCTGGGGCACAAGTGCGGGCTAGGCTTAAGGCCTGGGCAAAAGTGCGGGCTAGGCTTAAGTCATGGGCACAAGTGCGGGCTAGGCTTAAGGCCTGGGCACAAGTGCGGGCTAGGCTTAAGGCCTGGGCACAAGTGCGGGCTAGGCTTAAGGCCTGGGCACAAGTGCGGGCTAGGCTTAAGGCCGGGGCACAAGTGCGGGCTAGGCTTAAGGCCTGGGCACAAGTGCGGGCTAGGCTTAAGGCCTGGGCACAAGTGCAGTGCGGGCTAGGCTTAAGGCCTGGGCACAAGTGCAGTGCTGACTAGGATCAAGGCAGGGGGCACAAATGCTGGCTAGGCTTAAGGCCTGGGCACAAGTGCAGGCTAGGCTTAAGGCCTGAGCAAAAGTGCAGGCTAGGCTTAAGGCCTTGGCACAAGTGCGGGCTAAGCTTAAGGCATGGGCACAAGTGCAGTGTTGGCTAGGATCAAGGCAGGGGGCACAAGTGCTGGCTAGGCTTAAGGCATGGGCACAAGTGCTGGCTAGGCTTAAGGCATACAGCTAACTCTTTGCACTCTTTGCATAAAGGGTTAGGCACCCATAGGGGTGAAGAGCAAGCTTTCACCCCTCTACTCTGTACTTGGACATTTAGGACTAGATCCTTTGTTGTACAGTGCGGAGCCTCTCCATAACCCCATGCTCCAAGCGACCAGGCACTTCTTGCCTGTCCTCCGTAAATGGGTAATGCCTTCTTCCCCAATTACAGTCGTGCATGCGCATTCAGACGGGACAAGAGCAAAGAGCGTAAAGCTGGCCCTATGTGCATAACCAACATGAAACTGAAGACAAAAACAAACAAACAAGCATTCAAGGGGCTCAAAAGTGCGAGCTAGGCTTAAGGCCGGGGCACAAGTGCGGGCTAGGCTTAAGGCCTGGGCACAAGTGCGGGCTAGGCTTAAGGCCTGGGCACAAGTGCGGGCTAGGCTTAAGGCCGGGGCACAAGTGCGGGCTAGGCTTAAGGCCGGGGCACAAGTGCGGGCTAGGCTTAAGGCCTGGGCACAAGTGTGAGCTAGGCTTAAGGCCTGGGCACAAGTGCGGGCTAGGCTTAAGGCCGGGGCACAAGTGCGGGCTAGGCTTAAGGCCGGGGCACAAGTGCGGGCTAGGCTTAAGGCTGGGGCACAAGTGCGGGCTAGGCTTAAGACCTGGGCACAAGTGCGGGCTAGGCTTAAGGCCTGGGCACAAGTGCGGGCTAGGCTTAAGGCCTGGGCACAAGTGCGGGCTAGGCTTAAGTCATGGGCACAAGTGCGGGCTAGGCTTAAGGCCTGGGCACAAGTGCGGGCTAGGCTTAAGGCCTGGGCACAAATGCAGTGCGGGCTAGGCTTAAGGCCTGGGCACAAGTGCAGTGCTGGCTAGAATCAAGGCAGGGGGCACAAATGCTGGCTTGTCTTAAGGCATGGGCACAAGTGCCAGCTAGGCTTAAGGCCTGAGCAAAAGTGCAGGCTAGGCTTAAGGCCTTGGCACAAGTGCTGGCTAGGCTTAAGGCCTGGGCACAAGTGAGGGCTAGGCTTAAGGCCGGAGCACAATTGCGGGCTAGGCTTAAGGCCGGGGCACAAGTGCGGGCTAGGCTTAAGGCCGGGGCACAAGTGCGGGCTAGGCTTAAGGCCGGGGCACAAGTGCGGGCTAGGCTTAAGGCCTGGGCACAAGTGAGGGCTAGGCTTAAGGCCGGGGCACAAGTGCGGGCTAGGATTAAGGCCGGGGCACAAGTGCGGGCTAGGCTTAAGGCCGGGGCACAAGTGCGGGCTAGGCTTAAGGCCTGGGCACAAGTGCGGGCTAGGCTTAAGGCCTGGGCACAAGTGAGGGCTATGCTTAAGGTCGGGGCACAAGTGCGGGCTAGGCTTAAGGCCGGGGCACAAGTGAGGGCTAGGCTTAAGGTCGGGGCACAAGTGCGGGCTAGGCTTAAGGCCGGGGCACAAGTGCGGGCTAGGCTTAAGGCCGGGGCACAAGTGCGGGCTAGGCTTAAGGCCGGGGCACAAGTGCGGGCTAGGCTTAAGGCCGGGGCACAAGTGCGGGCTAGGCTTAAGGCCGGGGCACAAGTGCGAGCTAGGCTTAAGGCCTGGGCACAAGTGAGGGCTAGGCTTAAGGCCGGGGTACAAGTGCGGGCTAGGCTTAAGGCCGGGGCACAAGTGCGGGCTAGTCTTAAGGCCTGGGCACAAGTGCGGGCTAGGCTTAAGGCCGGGGCACAAGTGCGAGCTAGGCTTAAGGCCGGGGCACAAGTGCGGGCTAGGCTTAAGGCCGGGGCACAAGTGCGGGCTAGGCTTAAGGCCGGGGCACAAGTGCGGGCTAGGCTTAAGGCCTGGGCACAAGTGCGGGCTAGGCTTAAGGCTTGGACACAAGTGTTGGCTAGGCTTAAGGCCTGGGCACAAGTGCGGGCTAGGCTTAAGGCCTGGGCACAAGTGCGGGCTAGGCTTAAGTCATGGGCACAAGTGCAGGCTAGGCTTAAGGCCTGGGCACAAGTGCGGGCTAGGCTTAAGGCCAGGGCACAATTGCGGGCTAGGCTTAAGGCCTGGGCACAAGTGCGGGCTAGGCTTAAGGCCTGGGCACAAGTGCGGGCTAGGCTTAAGGCCGGGGCACAAGTGCGGGCTAGGCTTAAGGCCGGGGCACAAGTGCGGGCTAGGCTTAAGGCCGGGGCACAAGTGCGGGCTAGGCTTAAGGCCGGGGCACAAGTGCGGGCTAGGCTTAAGGCCGGGGCACAAGTGCGGGCTAGGCTTAAGGCCGGGGCACAAGTGCGAGCTAGGCTTAAGGCCTGGGCACAAGTGCGGGCTAGGCTTAAGGCCGGGGCACAAGTGCGGGCTAGGCTTAAGGCCGGGGCACAAGTGCGGGCTAGGCTTAAGGCTGGGGCACAAGTGCGGGCTAGGCTTAAGGCCTGGGCAAAAGTGCGGGCTAGGCTTAAGTCATGGGCACAAGTGCGGGCTAGGCTTAAGGCCTGGGCACAAGTGCGGGCTAGGCTTAAGGCCTGGGCACAAGTGCGGGCTAGGCTTAAGGCCTGGGCACAAGTGCGGGCTAGGCTTAAGGCCGGGGCACAAGTGCGGGCTAGGCTTAAGGCCTGGGCACAAGTGCGGGCTAGGCTTAAGGCCTGGGCACAAGTGCAGTGCGGGCTAGGCTTAAGGCCTGGGCACAAGTGCAGTGCTGACTAGGATCAAGGCAGGGGGCACAAATGCTGGCTAGGCTTAAGGCCTGGGCACAAGTGCAGGCTAGGCTTAAGGCCTGAGCAAAAGTGCAGGCTAGGCTTAAGGCCTTGGCACAAGTGCGGGCTAAGCTTAAGGCATGGGCACAAGTGCAGTGTTGGCTAGGATCAAGGCAGGGGGCACAAGTGCTGGCTAGGCTTAAGGCATGGGCACAAGTGCTGGCTAGGCTTAAGGCATACAGCTAACTCTTTGCACTCTTTGCATAAAGGGTTAGGCACCCATAGGGGTGAAGAGCAAGCTTTCACCCCTCTACTCTGTACTTGGACATTTAGGACTAGATCCTTTGTTGTACAGTGCGGAGCCTCTCCATAACCCCATGCTCCAAGCGACCAGGCACTTCTTGCCTGTCCTCCGTAAATGGGTAATGCCTTCTTCCCCAATTACAGTCGTGCATGCGCATTCAGACGGGACAAGAGCAAAGAGCGTAAAGCTGGCCCTATGTGCATAACCAACATGAAGCTGAAGACAAAAACAAACAAACAAGCATTCAAGGGGCTCAAAAGTGCGAAGCTAGGCTTAAGGCCGGGGCACAAGTGCGGGCTAGGCTTAAGGCCTGGGCACAAGTGCGGGCTAGGCTTAAGGCCTGGGCACAAGTGCGGGCTAGGCTTAAGGCCGGGGCACAAGTGCGGGCTAGGCTTAAGGCCGGGGCACAAGTGCGGGCTAGGCTTAAGGCCTGGGCACAAGTGTGAGCTAGGCTTAAGGCCTGGGCACAAGTGCGGGCTAGGCTTAAGGCCGGGGCACAAGTGTGGGCTAGGCTTAAGGCCGGGGCACAAGTGCGGGCTAGGCTTAAGGCTGGGGCACAAGTGCGGGCTAGGCTTAAGACCTGGGCACAAGTGCGGGCTAGGCTTAAGGCCTGGGCACAAGTGCGGGCTAGGCTTAAGTCATGGGCACATGTGCGGGCTAGGCTTAAGGCCTAGGCACAAGTGCGGGCTAGGCTTAAGGCCTGGGCACAAATGCAGTGCGGGCTAGGCTTAAGGCCTGGGCACAAGTGCAGTGCTGGCTAGAATCAAGGCAGGGGGCACAAATGCTGGCTTGTCTTAAGGCATGGGCACAAGTGCCAGCTAGGCTTAAGGCCTGAGAAAAAGTGCAGGCTAGGCTTAAGGCCTTGGCACAAGTGCTGGCTAGGCTTAAGGCCTGGGCACAAGTGAGGGCTAGGCTTAAGGCCGGAGCACAATTGCGGGCTAGGCTTAAGGCCGGGGCACAAGTGCGGGCTAGGCTTAAGGCCGGGGCACAAGTGCGGGCTAGGCTTAAGGCCGGGGCACAAGTGCGGGCTAGGCTTAAGGCCGGGGCACAAGTGCGAGCTAGGCTTAAGGCCTGGGCACAAGTGAGGGCTAGGCTTAAGGCCTGGGCACAAGTGCGGGCTAGGCTTAAGGCCGGGGCACAAGTGCGGGCTAGGATTAAGGCCGGGGCACAAGTGCGGGCTAGGCTTAAGGCCGGGGCACAAGTGCGGGCTAGGCTTAAGGCCGGGGCACAAGTGCGGGCTAGGCTTAAGGCCTGGGCACAAGTGAGGGCTAGGCTTAAGGTCGGGGCACAAGTGCGGGCTAGGCTTAAGGCCGGGGCACAAGTGAGGGCTAGGCTTAAGGTCGGGGCACAAGTGCGGGCTAGGCTTAAGGCCGGGGTCACAAGTGCGGGCTAGGCTTAAGGCCGGGGCACAAGTGCGGGCTAGGCTTAAGGCCGGGGCACAAGTGCGGGCTAGGCTTAAGGCCGGGGCACAAGTGCGGGCTAGGCTTAAGGCCGGGGCACAAGTGCGAGCTAGGCTTAAGGCCTGGGCACAAGTGAGGGCTAGGCTTAAGGCCGGGGCACAAGTGCGGGCTAGGCTTAAGGCCGAGGCACAAGTGCGGGCTAGTCTTAAGGCCTGGGCACAAGTGCGGGCTAGGCTTAAGGCCGGGGCACAAGTGCGAGCTAGGCTTAAGGCCGGGGCACAAGTGCGGGCTAGGCTTAAGGCCGGGGCACAAGTGCGGGCTAGGCTTAAGGCCGGGGCACAAGTGCGGGCTATGCTTAAGGCCTGGGCACAAGTGCGGGCTAGGCTTAAGGCTTGGACACAAGTGTTGGCTAGGCTTAAGGCCTGGGCACAAGTGCGGGCTAGGCTTAAGGCCTGGGCACAAGTGCGGGCTAGGCTTAAGTCATGGGCACAAGTGCGGGCTAGGCTTAAGGCCTGGGCACAAGTGCGGGCTAGGCTTAAGGCCAGGGCACAAGTGCGGGCTAGGCTTAAGGCCTGGGCACAAGTGCGGGCTAGGCTTAAGGCCTGGGCACAAGTGTGGGCTAGGCTTAAGGCCTGTGCACAAGTGCGGGCTAGGCTTAAGTCATGGGCACAAGTGCGGGCTAGGCTTAAGGCCTGGGCACAAGTGCGGGCTAGGCTTAAGGCCTGGGCACAAGTGCGGGCTAGGCTTAAGGCCTGGGCACAAGTGACATGCGGGCTAGGCTTAAGGCCTGGGCACAAGTGCAGTGCTGACTAGGATCAAGGCAGGGGGCACAAATGCTGGCTAGGCTTAAGGCATGGGCACAAGTGCCAGCTAGGCTTAAGGCCTGGACACAAGTGGAGGCTAGGCTTAAGGCCTGAGCAAAAGTGCAGGCTTGGCTTAAGGCCTTGGCACAAGTGCGGGCTAAGCTTAAGGCATGGGCACAAGTGCAGTGCTGGCTAGGATCAAGGCAGGGGGCACAAGTGCTGGCTAGGCTTAAGGCATGGGCACAAGTGCTGGCTAGGCTTAAGGCATACAGCTAACTCTTTGCACTCTTTGCATAAAGGGTTAGGCACCCATAGGGGTGAAGAGCTAGCTTTCACCCCTCTACTCTGTACTTGGACATTTAGGACTAGATCCTTTGTTGTACAGTGCGAAGCCTCTCCATAACCCCATGCTCCAAGCGACCAGGCACTTCTTGTCTGTCCTCCGTAAATGGGTAATGCCTTCTTCCCCAATTACAGTCGTGCATGCGCATTCAGACGGGACAAGAGCGAAGAGCGTAAAGCTGGCCCTATGACCATAACCAACATGAAGCTGAAGACAAAAACAAACAAGCATTCAAGGGGTTCAAAAGTGCGGGCTAGGCTTAAGGCCTGGGCACAAGTGCGGGCTGGGCTTAAGGCCGGGGCACAAGTGCGGGCTAGGCTTAAGGCCGGGGCACAAGTGCGGGCTAGGCTTAAGGCCGGGGCACAAGTGCGGGCTAGGCTTAAGGCCGGGGCACAAGTGCGAGCTAGGCTTAAGGCCTGGGCACAAGTGAGGGCTAGGCTTAAGGCCGGGGCACAAGTGCGGGCTAGGCTTAAGGCCGGGGCACAAGTGCGGGCTAGGCTTAAGGCCTGGGCACAAGTGCGGGCTAGGCTTAAGTCCGGGGCACAAGTGCGGGCTAGGCTTAAGGCCTGGGCACAAGTGCGGGCTAGGCTTAAGGCCTGGGCACAAGTGTGAGCTAGGCTTAAGGCCTGGGCACAAGTGCGGGCTAGGCTTAAGGTCGGGGCACAAGTGCGAGCTAGGCTTAAGGCCTGGGCACAAGTGCGGGCTAGGCTTAAGGCCGGGGCACAAGTGCGGGCTAGGCTTAATGCCTGGGCACAAGTGCGGACTGGGCTTAAGGCTGGGGCACAAGTGCGGGCTAGGCTTAAGACCTGGACACAAGTGCGGGCTAGGCTTAAGGCCTGGGCACAAGTGCGGGCTAGGCTTAAGGCCTGGGCACAAGTGCGGGCTAGGCTTAAGGCCTGGGCACAAGTGCGGGCTAGGCTTAAGGCCTGGGCACAAGTGCAGGCTAGGCTTAAGGCCTGGGCCCAAATGCAGTGCGGGCTATGCTTAAGGCCTGGGCACAAGTGCAGTGCTGGCTAGGATCAAGGCAGGGGGCACAAATGCTGGCTAGGCTTAAGGCATGGGCACAAGTGCCAGCTAGGCTTAAGGCCTGAGCAAAAGTGCAGGCTAGGCTTAAGTCCTTGGCACAAGTGCGGGCTAGGCTTAAGGCATGGGAACAAGTGCAGTGCTGGCTAGGATCAAGGCAGGGGGCACAAGTGCTGGCTAGGCTTAAGGCATGGGCACAAGTGCTGGCTAGGCTTAAGGCATACAGCTAACTCTTTGCACTCTTTGCATAAAGGGTTAGGCACCCATAGCGGTAAAGAGCTAGATTTCACCCCTCTACTCTGTACTTGGACATTTAGGACAAGATCCTTTGTTGTACAGTGCGGAGCCTCTCCATAACCCCATGCTCCAAGCGACCAGGCACTTCTTGTCTGTCCTCCGTAAATGGGTAATGCCTTCTTCCCCAATTACATTCGTGCATGCGCATTCTGACGGGACAAGAGCGAAGAGCGTAAAGCTGGCCCTATGTGCATAACCAACATGAAGCTGAAGACAAAAACAAACAAGCATTAAAGGGGCTCAAAAGTGTGGGCTAGGCTTAAGGCCTGGGCACAAGTGCGGGCTAGGCTTAAGGCCGGGGCACAAGTGCGGGCTAGGCTTAAGGCCGGGGCACATGTGCGGGCTAGGCTTAAGGCCGGGGCACAAGTGCGGGCTAGGCTTAAGGCCGGGGCACAAGTGCGGGCTAGGCTTAAGGCCGGGGCACAAGTGCAGGCTAGGCTTAAGGCCTGGGCACAAGTGAGGGCTAGGCTTAAGGCCTGGGCACAAGTGCGGGCTAGGCTTAAGGCCTGGGCACAAGTGCGAGCTAGGCTTAAGGCCGGGGCACAAGTGCGGGCTAGGCTTAAGGCCGGGGCACAAGTGCGAGCTAGGCTTAAGGCCGGGGCACAAGTGCGGGCTAGGCTTAAGGCCGGGGCACAAGTGCGGGCTAGGCTTAAGGCCGGGGCACAAGTGCGGGCTAGGCTTAAGGCCGGGGCACAAGTGCGGGCTAGGCTTAAGGCCGGGGCACAAGTGCGAGCTAGGCTTAAGGCCGGGGCACAAGTGCGGGCTAGGCTTAAGGCCGGGGCACAAGTGCGGGCTAGGCTTAAGGCCTGGGCACAAGTGCAGGCTAGGCTTAAGGCCTGAGCAAAAGTGCAGGCTAGGCTTAAGGCCTTGGCACAAGTGCGGGCTAAGCTTAAGGCATGGGCACAAGTGCAGTGCTGGCTAGGATCAAGGCAGGGGGCACAAGTGCTGGCTAGGCTTAAGGCATGGGCACAAGTGCTGGCTAGGCTTAAGGCATACAGCTAACTCTTTGCACTCTTTGCATAAAGGGTTAGGCACCCATAGGGGTGAAGAGCAAGCTTTCACCCCTCTACTCTGTACTTGGACATTTAGGACTAGATCCTTTGTTGTACAGTGCGGAGCCTCTCCATAACCCCATGCTCCAAGCGACCAGGCACTTCTTGCCTGTCCTCCGTAAATGGGTAATGCCTTCTTCCCCAATTACAGTCGTGCATGCGCATTCAGACGGGACAAGAGCAAAGAGCGTAAAGCTGGCCCTATGTGCATAACCAACATGAAGCTGAAGACAAAAACAAACAAACAAGCATTCAAGGGGCTCAAAAGTGCGAGCTAGGCTTAAGGCCGGGGCACAAGTGCGGGCTAGGCTTAAGGCCTGGGCACAAGTGCGGGCTAGGCTTAAGGCCTGGGCACAAGTGCGGGCTAGGCTTAAGGCCGGGGCACAAGTGCGGGCTAGGCTTAAGGCCGGGGCACAAGTGCGGGCTAGGCTTAAGGCCTGGGCACAAGTGTGAGCTAGGCTTAAGGCCTGGGCACAAGTGCGGGCTAGGCTTAAGGCCGGGGCACAAGTGCGGGCTAGGCTTAAGGCCGGGGCACAAGTGCGGGCTAGGCTTAAGGCTGGGGCACAAGTGCGGGCTAGGCTTAAGACCTGGGCACAAGTGCGGGCTAGGCTTAAGGCCTGGGCACAAGTGCGGGCTAGGCTTAAGGCCTGGGCACAAGTGCGGGCTAGGCTTAAGTCATGGGCACAAGTGCGGGCTAGGCTTAAGGCCTGGGCACAAGTGCGGGCTAGGCTTAAGGCCTGGGCACAAATGCAGTGCGGGCTAGGCTTAAGGCCTGGGCACAAGTGCAGTGCTGGCTAGAATCAAGGCAGGGGGCACAAATGCTGGCTTGTCTTAAGGCATGGGCACAAGTGCCAGCTAGGCTTAAGGCCTGAGCAAAAGTGCAGGCTAGGCTTAAGGCCTTGGCACAAGTGCTGGCTAGGCTTAAGGCCTGGGCACAAGTGAGGGCTAGGCTTAAGGCCGGAGCACAATTGCGGGCTAGGCTTAAGGCCGGGGCACAAGTGCGGGCTAGGCTTAAGGCCGGGGCACAAGTGCGGGCTAGGCTTAAGGCCGGGGCACAAGTGCGGGCTAGGCTTAAGGCCTGGGCACAAGTGAGGGCTAGGCTTAAGGCCGGGGCACAAGTGCGGGCTAGGATTAAGGCCGGGGCACAAGTGCGGGCTAGGCTTAAGGCCGGGGCACAAGTGCGGGCTAGGCTTAAGGCCTGGGCACAAGTGCGGGCTAGGCTTAAGGCCTGGGCACAAGTGAGGGCTATGCTTAAGGTCGGGGCACAAGTGCAGGCTAGGCTTAAGGCCGGGGCACAAGTGAGGGCTAGGCTTAAGGTCGGGGCACAAGTGCGGGCTAGGCTTAAGGCCGGGGCACAAGTGCGGGCTAGGCTTAAGGCCGGGGCACAAGTGCGGGCTAGGCTTAAGGCCGGGGCACAAGTGCGGGCTAGGCTTAAGGCCGGGGCACAAGTGCGGGCTAGGCTTAAGGCCGGGGCACAAGTGCGAGCTAGGCTTAAGGCCTGGGCACAAGTGAGGGCTAGGCTTAAGGCCGGGGTACAAGTGCGGGCTAGGCTTAAGGCCGGGGCACAAGTGCGGGCTAGTCTTAAGGCCTGGGCACAAGTGCGGGCTAGGCTTAAGGCCGGGGCACAAGTACGAGCTAGGCTTAAGGCCGGGGCACAAGTGCGGGCTAGGCTTAAGGCCGGGGCACAAGTGCGGGCTAGGCTTAAGGCCGGGGCACAAGTGCGGGCTAGGCTTAAGGCCTGGGCACAAGTGCGGGCTAGGCTTAAGGCTTGGACACAAGTGTTGGCTAGGCTTAAGGCCTGGGCACAAGTGCGGGCTAGGCTTAAGGCCTGGGCACAAGTGCGGGCTAGGCTTAAGTCATGGGCACAAGTGCGGGCTAGGCTTAAGGCCTGGGCACAAGTGCGGGCTAGGCTTAAGGCCAGGGCACAAGTGCGGGCTAGGCTTAAGGCCTGGGCACAAGTGCGGGCTAGGCTTAAGGCCTGGGCACAAGTGTGGGCTAGGCTTAAGGCCTGTGCACAAGTGCGGGCTAGGCTTAAGTCATGGGCACAAGTGCGGGCTAGGCTTAAGGCCTGGGCACAAGTGCGGGCTAGGCTTAAGGCCTGGGCACAAGTGCGGGCTAGGCTTAAGGCCTGGGCACAAGTGCGGGCTAGGCTTAAGGCCTGGGCACAAGTGCAGGCTAGGCTTAAGGCCTGGGCCCAAATGCAGTGCGGGCTATGCTTAAGGCCTGGGCACAAGTGCAGTGCTGGCTAGGATCAAGGCAGGGGGCACAAATGCTGGCTAGGCTTAAGGCATGGGCACAAGTGCCAGCTAGGCTTAAGGCCTGAGCAAAAGTGCAGGCTAGGCTTAAGTCCTTGGCACAAGTGCGGGCTAGGCTTAAGGCATGGGAACAAGTGCAGTGCTGGCTAGGATCAAGGCAGGGGGCACAAGTGCTGGCTAGGCTTAAGGCATGGGCACAAGTGCTGGCTAGGCTTAAGGCATACAGCTAACTCTTTGCACTCTTTGCATAAAGGGTTAGGCACCCATAGCGGTAAAGAGCTAGATTTCACCCCTCTACTCTGTACTTGGACATTTAGGACAAGATCCTTTGTTGTACAGTGCGGAGCCTCTCCATAACCCCATGCTCCAAGCGACCAGGCACTTCTTGTCTGTCCTCCGTAAATGGGTAATGCCTTCTTCCCCAATTACATTCGTGCATGCGCATTCTGACGGGACAAGAGCGAAGAGCGTAAAGCTGGCCCTATGTGCATAACCAACATGAAGCTGAAGACAAAAACAAACAAGCATTAAAGGGGCTCAAAAGTGTGGGCTAGGCTTAAGGCCTGGGCACAAGTGCGGGCTAGGCTTAAGGCCGGGGCACAAGTGCGGGCTAGGCTTAAGGCCGGGGCACAAGTGCGGGCTAGGCTTAAGGCCGGGGCACAAGTGCGAGCTAGGCTTAAGGCCTGGGCACAAGTGAGGGCTAGGCTTAAGGCCTGGGCACAAGTGCGGGCTAGGCTTAAGGCCGGGGCACAAGTGCGGGCTAGGATTAAGGCCGGGGCACAAGTGCGGGCTAGGCTTAAGGCCGGGGCACAAGTGCGGGCTAGGCTTAAGGCCGGGGCACAAGTGCGGGCTAGGCTTAAGGCCTGGGCACAAGTGAGGGCTAGGCTTAAGGTCGGGGCACAAGTGCGGGCTAGGCTTAAGGCCGGGGCACAAGTGAGGGCTAGGCTTAAGGTCGGGGCACAAGTGCGGGCTAGGCTTAAGGCCGGGGTCACAAGTGCGGGCTAGGCTTAAGGCCGGGGCACAAGTGCGGGCTAGGCTTAAGGCCGGGGCACAAGTGCGGGCTAGGCTTAAGGCCGGGGCACAAGTGCGGGCTAGGCTTAAGGCCGGGGCACAAGTGCGAGCTAGGCTTAAGGCCTGGGCACAAGTGAGGGCTAGGCTTAAGGCCGGGGCACAAGTGCGGGCTAGGCTTAAGGCCGAGGCACAAGTGCGGGCTAGTCTTAAGGCCTGGGCACAAGTGCGGGCTAGGCTTAAGGCCGGGGCACAAGTGCGAGCTAGGCTTAAGGCCGGGGCACAAGTGCGGGCTAGGCTTAAGGCCGGGGCACAAGTGCGGGCTAGGCTTAAGGCCGGGGCACAAGTGCGGGCTATGCTTAAGGCCTGGGCACAAGTGCGGGCTAGGCTTAAGGCTTGGACACAAGTGTTGGCTAGGCTTAAGGCCTGGGCACAAGTGCGGGCTAGGCTTAAGGCCTGGGCACAAGTGCGGGCTAGGCTTAAGTCATGGGCACAAGTGCGGGCTAGGCTTAAGGCCTGGGCACAAGTGCGGGCTAGGCTTAAGGCCAGGGCACAAGTGCGGGCTAGGCTTAAGGCCTGGGCACAAGTGCGGGCTAGGCTTAAGGCCTGGGCACAAGTGTGGGCTAGGCTTAAGGCCTGTGCACAAGTGCGGGCTAGGCTTAAGTCATGGGCACAAGTGCGGGCTAGGCTTAAGGCCTGGGCACAAGTGCGGGCTAGGCTTAAGGCCTGGGCACAAGTGCGGGCTAGGCTTAAGGCCTGGGCACAAGTGACATGCGGGCTAGGCTTAAGGCCTGGGCACAAGTGCAGTGCTGACTAGGATCAAGGCAGGGGGCACAAATGCTGGCTAGGCTTAAGGCATGGGCACAAGTGCCAGCTAGGCTTAAGGCCTGGACACAAGTGGAGGCTAGGCTTAAGGCCTGAGCAAAAGTGCAGGCTTGGCTTAAGGCCTTGGCACAAGTGCGGGCTAAGCTTAAGGCATGGGCACAAGTGCAGTGCTGGCTAGGATCAAGGCAGGGGGCACAAGTGCTGGCTAGGCTTAAGGCATGGGCACAAGTGCTGGCTAGGCTTAAGGCATACAGCTAACTCTTTGCACTCTTTGCATAAAGGGTTAGGCACCCATAGGGGTGAAGAGCTAGCTTTCACCCCTCTACTCTGTACTTGGACATTTAGGACTAGATCCTTTGTTGTACAGTGCGAAGCCTCTCCATAACCCCATGCTCCAAGCGACCAGGCACTTCTTGTCTGTCCTCCGTAAATGGGTAATGCCTTCTTCCCCAATTACAGTCGTGCATGCGCATTCAGACGGGACAAGAGCGAAGAGCGTAAAGCTGGCCCTATGACCATAACCAACATGAAGCTGAAGACAAAAACAAACAAGCATTCAAGGGGTTCAAAAGTGCGGGCTAGGCTTAAGGCCTGGGCACAAGTGCGGGCTGGGCTTAAGGCCGGGGCACAAGTGCGGGCTAGGCTTAAGGCCGGGGCACAAGTGCGGGCTAGGCTTAAGGCCGGGGCACAAGTGCGGGCTAGGCTTAAGGCCGGGGCACAAGTGCGAGCTAGGCTTAAGGCCTGGGCACAAGTGAGGGCTAGGCTTAAGGCCGGGGCACAAGTGCGGGCTAGGCTTAAGGCCGGGGCACAAGTGCGGGCTAGGCTTAAGGCCTGGGCACAAGTGCGGGCTAGGCTTAAGTCCGGGGCACAAGTGCGGGCTAGGCTTAAGGCCTGGGCACAAGTGCGGGCTAGGCTTAAGGCCTGGGCACAAGTGTGAGCTAGGCTTAAGGCCTGGGCACAAGTGCGGGCTAGGCTTAAGGTCGGGGCACAAGTGCGAGCTAGGCTTAAGGCCTGGGCACAAGTGCGGGCTAGGCTTAAGGCCGGGGCACAAGTGCGGGCTAGGCTTAATGCCTGGGCACAAGTGCGGACTGGGCTTAAGGCTGGGGCACAAGTGCGGGCTAGGCTTAAGACCTGGACACAAGTGCGGGCTAGGCTTAAGGCCTGGGCACAAGTGCGGGCTAGGCTTAAGGCCTGGGCACAAGTGCGGGCTAGGCTTAAGGCCTGGGCACAAGTGCGGGCTAGGCTTAAGGCCTGGGCACAAGTGCAGGCTAGGCTTAAGGCCTGGGCCCAAATGCAGTGCGGGCTATGCTTAAGGCCTGGGCACAAGTGCAGTGCTGGCTAGGATCAAGGCAGGGGGCACAAATGCTGGCTAGGCTTAAGGCATGGGCACAAGTGCCAGCTAGGCTTAAGGCCTGAGCAAAAGTGCAGGCTAGGCTTAAGTCCTTGGCACAAGTGCGGGCTAGGCTTAAGGCATGGGAACAAGTGCAGTGCTGGCTAGGATCAAGGCAGGGGGCACAAGTGCTGGCTAGGCTTAAGGCATGGGCACAAGTGCTGGCTAGGCTTAAGGCATACAGCTAACTCTTTGCACTCTTTGCATAAAGGGTTAGGCACCCATAGCGGTAAAGAGCTAGATTTCACCCCTCTACTCTGTACTTGGACATTTAGGACAAGATCCTTTGTTGTACAGTGCGGAGCCTCTCCATAACCCCATGCTCCAAGCGACCAGGCACTTCTTGTCTGTCCTCCGTAAATGGGTAATGCCTTCTTCCCCAATTACATTCGTGCATGCGCATTCTGACGGGACAAGAGCGAAGAGCGTAAAGCTGGCCCTATGTGCATAACCAACATGAAGCTGAAGACAAAAACAAACAAGCATTAAAGGGGCTCAAAAGTGTGGGCTAGGCTTAAGGCCTGGGCACAAGTGCGGGCTAGGCTTAAGGCCGGGGCACAAGTGCGGGCTAGGCTTAAGGCCGGGGCACATGTGCGGGCTAGGCTTAAGGCCGGGGCACAAGTGCGGGCTAGGCTTAAGGCCGGGGCACAAGTGCGGGCTAGGCTTAAGGCCGGGGCACAAGTGCAGGCTAGGCTTAAGGCCTGGGCACAAGTGAGGGCTAGGCTTAAGGCCTGGGCACAAGTGCGGGCTAGGCTTAAGGCCTGGGCACAAGTGCGAGCTAGGCTTAAGGCCGGGGCACAAGTGCGGGCTAGGCTTAAGGCCGGGGCACAAGTGCGAGCTAGGCTTAAGGCCGGGGCACAAGTGCGGGCTAGGCTTAAGGCCGGGGCACAAGTGCGGGCTAGGCTTAAGGCCGGGGCACAAGTGCGGGCTAGGCTTAAGGCCGGGGCACAAGTGCGGGCTAGGCTTAAGGCCGGGGCACAAGTGCGAGCTAGGCTTAAGGCCGGGGCACAAGTGCGGGCTAGGCTTAAGGCCGGGGCACAAGTGCGGGCTAGGCTTAAGGCCTGGGCACAAGTGCAGGCTAGGCTTAAGGCCTGAGCAAAAGTGCAGGCTAGGCTTAAGGCCTTGGCACAAGTGCGGGCTAAGCTTAAGGCATGGGCACAAGTGCAGTGCTGGCTAGGATCAAGGCAGGGGGCACAAGTGCTGGCTAGGCTTAAGGCATGGGCACAAGTGCTGGCTAGGCTTAAGGCATACAGCTAACTCTTTGCACTCTTTGCATAAAGGGTTAGGCACCCATAGGGGTGAAGAGCAAGCTTTCACCCCTCTACTCTGTACTTGGACATTTAGGACTAGATCCTTTGTTGTACAGTGCGGAGCCTCTCCATAACCCCATGCTCCAAGCGACCAGGCACTTCTTGCCTGTCCTCCGTAAATGGGTAATGCCTTCTTCCCCAATTACAGTCGTGCATGCGCATTCAGACGGGACAAGAGCAAAGAGCGTAAAGCTGGCCCTATGTGCATAACCAACATGAAGCTGAAGACAAAAACAAACAAACAAGCATTCAAGGGGCTCAAAAGTGCGAGCTAGGCTTAAGGCCGGGGCACAAGTGCGGGCTAGGCTTAAGGCCTGGGCACAAGTGCGGGCTAGGCTTAAGGCCTGGGCACAAGTGCGGGCTAGGCTTAAGGCCGGGGCACAAGTGCGGGCTAGGCTTAAGGCCGGGGCACAAGTGCGGGCTAGGCTTAAGGCCTGGGCACAAGTGTGAGCTAGGCTTAAGGCCTGGGCACAAGTGCGGGCTAGGCTTAAGGCCGGGGCACAAGTGCGGGCTAGGCTTAAGGCCGGGGCACAAGTGCGGGCTAGGCTTAAGGCTGGGGCACAAGTGCGGGCTAGGCTTAAGACCTGGGCACAAGTGCGGGCTAGGCTTAAGGCCTGGGCACAAGTGCGGGCTAGGCTTAAGGCCTGGGCACAAGTGCGGGCTAGGCTTAAGTCATGGGCACAAGTGCGGGCTAGGCTTAAGGCCTGGGCACAAGTGCGGGCTAGGCTTAAGGCCTGGGCACAAATGCAGTGCGGGCTAGGCTTAAGGCCTGGGCACAAGTGCAGTGCTGGCTAGAATCAAGGCAGGGGGCACAAATGCTGGCTTGTCTTAAGGCATGGGCACAAGTGCCAGCTAGGCTTAAGGCCTGAGCAAAAGTGCAGGCTAGGCTTAAGGCCTTGGCACAAGTGCTGGCTAGGCTTAAGGCCTGGGCACAAGTGAGGGCTAGGCTTAAGGCCGGAGCACAATTGCGGGCTAGGCTTAAGGCCGGGGCACAAGTGCGGGCTAGGCTTAAGGCCGGGGCACAAGTGCGGGCTAGGCTTAAGGCCGGGGCACAAGTGCGGGCTAGGCTTAAGGCCTGGGCACAAGTGAGGGCTAGGCTTAAGGCCGGGGCACAAGTGCGGGCTAGGATTAAGGCCGGGGCACAAGTGCGGGCTAGGCTTAAGGCCGGGGCACAAGTGCGGGCTAGGCTTAAGGCCTGGGCACAAGTGCGGGCTAGGCTTAAGGCCTGGGCACAAGTGAGGGCTATGCTTAAGGTCGGGGCACAAGTGCAGGCTAGGCTTAAGGCCGGGGCACAAGTGAGGGCTAGGCTTAAGGTCGGGGCACAAGTGCGGGCTAGGCTTAAGGCCGGGGCACAAGTGCGGGCTAGGCTTAAGGCCGGGGCACAAGTGCGGGCTAGGCTTAAGGCCGGGGCACAAGTGCGGGCTAGGCTTAAGGCCGGGGCACAAGTGCGGGCTAGGCTTAAGGCCGGGGCACAAGTGCGAGCTAGGCTTAAGGCCTGGGCACAAGTGAGGGCTAGGCTTAAGGCCGGGGTACAAGTGCGGGCTAGGCTTAAGGCCGGGGCACAAGTGCGGGCTAGTCTTAAGGCCTGGGCACAAGTGCGGGCTAGGCTTAAGGCCGGGGCACAAGTACGAGCTAGGCTTAAGGCCGGGGCACAAGTGCGGGCTAGGCTTAAGGCCGGGGCACAAGTGCGGGCTAGGCTTAAGGCCGGGGCACAAGTGCGGGCTAGGCTTAAGGCCTGGGCACAAGTGCGGGCTAGGCTTAAGGCTTGGACACAAGTGTTGGCTAGGCTTAAGGCCTGGGCACAAGTGCGGGCTAGGCTTAAGGCCTGGGCACAAGTGCGGGCTAGGCTTAAGTCATGGGCACAAGTGCGGGCTAGGCTTAAGGCCTGGGCACAAGTGCGGGCTAGGCTTAAGGCCAGGGCACAAGTGCGGGCTAGGCTTAAGGCCTGGGCACAAGTGCGGGCTAGGCTTAAGGCCTGGGCACAAGTGTGGGCTAGGCTTAAGGCCTGTGCACAAGTGCGGGCTAGGCTTAAGTCATGGGCACAAGTGCGGGCTAGGCTTAAGGCCTGGGCACAAGTGCGGGCTAGGCTTAAGGCCTGGGCACAAGTGCGGGCTAGGCTTAAGGCCTGGGCACAAGTGCGGGCTAGGCTTAAGGCCTGGGCACAAGTGCAGGCTAGGCTTAAGGCCTGGGCCCAAATGCAGTGCGGGCTATGCTTAAGGCCTGGGCACAAGTGCAGTGCTGGCTAGGATCAAGGCAGGGGGCACAAATGCTGGCTAGGCTTAAGGCATGGGCACAAGTGCCAGCTAGGCTTAAGGCCTGAGCAAAAGTGCAGGCTAGGCTTAAGTCCTTGGCACAAGTGCGGGCTAGGCTTAAGGCATGGGAACAAGTGCAGTGCTGGCTAGGATCAAGGCAGGGGGCACAAGTGCTGGCTAGGCTTAAGGCATGGGCACAAGTGCTGGCTAGGCTTAAGGCATACAGCTAACTCTTTGCACTCTTTGCATAAAGGGTTAGGCACCCATAGCGGTAAAGAGCTAGATTTCACCCCTCTACTCTGTACTTGGACATTTAGGACAAGATCCTTTGTTGTACAGTGCGGAGCCTCTCCATAACCCCATGCTCCAAGCGACCAGGCACTTCTTGTCTGTCCTCCGTAAATGGGTAATGCCTTCTTCCCCAATTACATTCGTGCATGCGCATTCTGACGGGACAAGAGCGAAGAGCGTAAAGCTGGCCCTATGTGCATAACCAACATGAAGCTGAAGACAAAAACAAACAAGCATTAAAGGGGCTCAAAAGTGTGGGCTAGGCTTAAGGCCTGGGCACAAGTGCGGGCTAGGCTTAAGGCCGGGGCACAAGTGCGGGCTAGGCTTAAGGCCGGGGCACATGTGCGGGCTAGGCTTAAGGCCGGGGCACAAGTGCGGGCTAGGCTTAAGGCCGGGGCACAAGTGCGGGCTAGGCTTAAGGCCGGGGCACAAGTGCAGGCTAGGCTTAAGGCCTGGGCACAAGTGAGGGCTAGGCTTAAGGCCTGGGCACAAGTGCGGGCTAGGCTTAAGGCCTGGGCACAAGTGCGAGCTAGGCTTAAGGCCGGGGCACAAGTGCGGGCTAGGCTTAAGGCTGGGGCACAAGTGCGAGCTAGGCTTAAGGCCGGGGCACAAGTGCGGGCTAGGCTTAAGGCCGGGGCACAAGTGCGGGCTAGGCTTAAGGCCGGGGCACAAGTGCGAGCTAGGCTTAAGGCCGGGGCACAAGTGCGGGCTAGGCTTAAGGCCGGGGCACAAGTGCGGGCTAGGCTTAAGGCCTGGGCACAAGTGCAGGCTAGGCTTAAGGCCTGAGCAAAAGTGCAGGCTAGGCTTAAGGCCTTGGCACAAGTGCGGGCTAAGCTTAAGGCATGGGCACAAGTGCAGTGCTGGCTAGGATCAAGGCAGGGGGCACAAGTGCTGGCTAGGCTTAAGGCATGGGCACAAGTGCTGGCTAGGCTTAAGGCATACAGCTAACTCTTTGCACTCTTTGCATAAAGGGTTAGGCACCCATAGGGGTGAAGAGCAAGCTTTCACCCCTCTACTCTGTACTTGGACATTTAGGACTAGATCCTTTGTTGTACAGTGCGGAGCCTCTCCATAACCCCATGCTCCAAGCGACCAGGCACTTCTTGCCTGTCCTCCGTAAATGGGTAATGCCTTCTTCCCCAATTACAGTCGTGCATGCGCATTCAGACGGGACAAGAGCAAAGAGCGTAAAGCTGGCCCTATGTGCATAACCAACATGAAACTGAAGACAAAAACAAACAAACAAGCATTCAAGGGGCTCAAAAGTGCGAGCTAGGCTTAAGGCCGGGGCACAAGTGCGGGCTAGGCTTAAGGCCTGGGCACAAGTGCGGGCTAGGCTTAAGGCCTGGGCACAAGTGCGGGCTAGGCTTAAGGCCGGGGCACAAGTGCGGGCTAGGCTTAAGGCCGGGGCACAAGTGCGGGCTAGGCTTAAGGCCTGGGCACAAGTGTGAGCTAGGCTTAAGGCCTGGGCACAAGTGCGGGCTAGGCTTAAGGCCGGGGCACAAGTGCGGGCTAGGCTTAAGGCCGGGGCACAAGTGCGGGCTAGGCTTAAGGCTGGGGCACAAGTGCGGGCTAGGCTTAAGACCTGGGCACAAGTGCGGGCTAGGCTTAAGGCCTGGGCACAAGTGCGGGCTAGGCTTAAGGCCTGGGCACAAGTGCGGGCTAGGCATAAGTCATGGGCACAAGTGCGGGCTAGGCTTAAGGCCTGGGCACAAGTGCGGGCTAGGCTTAAGGCCTGGGCACAAATGCAGTGCGGGCTAGGCTTAAGGCCTGGGCACAAGTGCAGTGCTGGCTAGAATCAAGGCAGGGGGCACAAATGCTGGCTTGTCTTAAGGCATGGGCACAAGTGCCAGCTAGGCTTAAGGCCTGAGCAAAAGTGCAGGCTAGGCTTAAGGCCTTGGCACAAGTGCTGGCTAGGCTTAAGGCCGGGGCACAAGTGAGGGCTAGGCTTAAGGCCGGAGCACAATTGCGGGCTAGGCTTAAGGCCGGGGCACAAGTGCGGGCTAGGCTTAAGGCCGGGGCACAAGTGCGGGCTAGGCTTAAGGCCGGGGCACAAGTGCGGGCTAGGCTTAAGGCCGGGGCACAAGTGCGGGCTAGGATTAAGGCCGGGGCACAAGTGCGGGCTAGGCTTAAGGCCGGGGCACAAGTGCGGGCTAGGCTTAAGGCCTGGGCACAAGTGCGGGCTAGGCTTAAGGCCTGGGCACAAGTGAGGGCTATGCTTAAGGTCGGGGCACAAGTGCGGGCTAGGCTTAAGGCCGGGGCACAAGTGAGGGCTAGGCTTAAGGTCGGGGCACAAGTGCGGGCTAGGCTTAAGGCCGGGGCACAAGTGCGGGCTAGGCTTAAGGCCGGGGCACAAGTGCGGGCTAGGCTTAAGGCCGGGGCACAAGTGCGGGCTAGGCTTAAGGCCGGGGCACAAGTGCGGGCTAGGCTTAAGGCCGGGGCACAAGTGCGAGCTAGGCTTAAGGCCTGGGCACAAGTGAGGGCTAGGCTTAAGGCCGGGGTACAAGTGCGGGCTAGGCTTAAGGCCCGGGCACAAGTGCGGGCTAGTCTTAAGGCCTGGGCACAAGTGCGGGCTAGGCTTAAGGCCGGGGCACAAGTGCGAGCTAGGCTTAAGGCCGGGGCACAAGTGCGGGCTAGGCTTAAGGCCGGGGCACAAGTGCGGGCTAGGCTTAAGGCCGGGGCACAAGTGCGGGCTAGGCTTAAGGCCTGGGCACAAGTGCGGGCTAGGCTTAAGGCTTGGACACAAGTGTTGGCTAGGCTTAAGGCCTGGGCACAAGTGCGGGCTAGGCTTAAGGCCTGGGCACAAGTGCGGGCTAGGCTTAAGTCATGGGCACAAGTGCGGGCTAGGCTTAAGGCCTGGGCACAAGTGCGGGCTAGGCTTAAGGCCAGGGCACAATTGCGGGCTAGGCTTAAGGCCTGGGCACAAGTGCGGGCTAGGCTTAAGGCCTGGGCACAAGTGTGGGCTAGGCTTAAGGCCTGTGCACAAGTGCGGGCTAGGCTTAAGTCATGGGCACAAGTGCGGGCTAGGCTTAAGGCCTGGGCACAAGTGCGGGCTAGGCTTAAGGCCTGGGCACAAGTGCGGGCTAGGCTTAAGGCCTGGGCACAAGTGACATGCGGGCTAGGCTTAAGGCCTGGGCACAAGTGCAGTGCTGACTAGGATCAAGGCAGGGGGCACAAATGCTGGCTAGGCTTAAGGCATGGGCACAAGTGCCAGCTAGGCTTAAGGCCTGGACACAAGTGGAGGCTAGGCTTAAGGCCTGAGCAAAAGTGCAGGCTTGGCTTAAGGCCGGGGCACAAGTGCGGGCTAGGCTTAAGGCCGGGGCACAAGTGCGGGCTAGGCTTAAGGCCTGGGCACAAGTGCGGGCTAGGCTTAAGTCCGGGGCACAAGTGCGGGCTAGGCTTAAGGCCTGGGCACAAGTGCGGGCTAGGCTTAAGGCCTGGGCACAAGTGTGAGCTAGGCTTAAGGCCTGGGCACAAGTGCGGGCTAGGCTTAAGGTCGGGGCACAAGTGCGAGCTAGGCTTAAGGCCTGGGCACAAGTGCGGGCTAGGCTTAAGGCCGGGGCACAAGTGCGGGCTAGGCTTAATGCCTGGGCACAAGTGCGGACTAGGCTTAAGGCTGGGGCACAAGTGCGGGCTAGGCTTAAGACCTGGACACAAGTGCGGGCTAGGCTTAAGGCCTGGGCACAAGTGCGGGCTAGGCTTAAGGCCTGGGCACAAGTGCGGGCTAGGCTTAAGGCCTGGGCACAAGTGCGGGCTAGGCTTAAGGCCTGGGCACAAGTGCAGGCTAGGCTTAAGGCCTGGGCCCAAATGCAGTGCGGGCTATGCTTAAGGCCTGGGCACAAGTGCAGTGCTGGCTAGGATCAAGGCAGGGGGCACAAATGCTGGCTAGGCTTAAGGCATGGGCACAAGTGCCAGCTAGGCTTAAGGCCTGAGCAAAAGTGCAGGCTAGGCTTAAGTCCTTGGCACAAGTGCGGGCTAGGCTTAAGGCATGGGAACAAGTGCAGTGCTGGCTAGGATCAAGGCAGGGGGCACAAGTGCTGGCTAGGCTTAAGGCATGGGCACAAGTGCTGGCTAGGCTTAAGGCATACAGCTAACTCTTTGCACTCTTTGCATAAAGGGTTAGGCACCCATAGCGGTAAAGAGCTAGATTTCACCCCTCTACTCTGTACTTGGACATTTAGGACAAGATCCTTTGTTGTACAGTGCGGAGCCTCTCCATAACCCCATGCTCCAAGCGACCAGGCACTTCTTGTCTGTCCTCCGTAAATGGGTAATGCCTTCTTCCCCAATTACATTCGTGCATGCGCATTCTGACGGGACAAGAGCGAAGAGCGTAAAGCTGGCCCTATGTGCATAACCAACATGAAGCTGAAGACAAAAACAAACAAGCATTCAAGGGGCTCAAAAGTGTGGGCTAGGCTTAAGGCCTGGGCACAAGTGCGGGCTAGGCTTAAGGCCGGGGCACAAGTGCGGGCTAGGCTTAAGGCCGGGGCACATGTGCGGGCTAGGCTTAAGGCCGGGGCACAAGTGCGGGCTAGGCTTAAGGCCGGGGCACAAGTGCGGGCTAGGCTTAAGGCCGGGGCACAAGTGCAGGCTAGGCTTAAGGCCTGGGCACAAGTGAGGGCTAGGCTTAAGGCCTGGGCACAAGTGCGGGCTAGGCTTAAGGCCTGGGCACAAGTGCGAGCTAGGCTTAAGGCCGGGGCACAAGTGCGGGCTAGGCTTAAGGCCGGGGCACAAGTGCGAGCTAGGCTTAAGGCCGGGGCACAAGTGCGGGCTAGGCTTAAGGCCGGGGCACAAGTGCGGGCTAGGCTTAAGGCCGGGGCACAAGTGCGGGCTAGGCTTAAGGCCGGGGCACAAGTGCGGGCTAGGCTTAAGGCCGGGGCACAAGTGCGGGCTAGGCTTAAGGCCGGGGCACAAGTGCGAGCTAGGCTTAAGGCCGGGGCACAAGTGCGGGCTAGGCTTAAGGCCGGGGCACAAGTGCGGGCTAGGCTTAAGGCCTGGGCACAAGTGCAGGCTAGGCTTAAGGCCTGAGCAAAAGTGCAGGCTAGGCTTAAGGCCTTGGCACAAGTGCGGGCTAAGCTTAAGGCATGGGCACAAGTGCAGTGCTGGCTAGGATCAAGGCAGGGGGCACAAGTGCTGGCTAGGCTTAAGGCATGGGCACAAGTGCTGGCTAGGCTTAAGGCATACAGCTAACTCTTTGCACTCTTTGCATAAAGGGTTAGGCACCCATAGGGGTGAAGAGCAAGCTTTCACCCCTCTACTCTGCACTTGGACATTTAGGACTAGATCCTTTGTTGTACAGTGCGGAGCCTCTCCATAACCCCATGCTCCAAGCGACCAGGCACTTCTTGTCTGTCCTCCGTAAATGGGTAATGCCTTCTTCCCCAATTACAGTCGTGCATGCGCATTCAGACGGGACAAGAGCAAAGAGCGTAAAGCTGGCCCTATGTGCATAACCAACATGAAGCTGAAGACAAAAACAAACAAACAAGCATTCAAGGGGCTCAAAAGTGCGAGCTAGGCTAAAGGCCGGGGCACAAGTGCGGGCTAGGCTTAAGGCCGGGGCACAAGTGCGGGCTAGTCTTAAGGCCTGGGAACAAGTGCGGGCTAGGCTTAAGGCCGGGGCACAAGTGCGAGCTAGGCTTAAGGCCGGGGCACAAGTGCGGGCTAGGCTTAAGGCCGGGGCACAAGTGCGGGCTAGGCTTAAGGCCGGGGCACAAGTGCGGGCTAGGCTTAAGGCCTGGGCACAAGTGCGGGCTAGGCTTAAGGCTTGGACACAAGTGTTGGCTAGGCTTAAGGCCTGGGCACAAGTGCGGGCTAGGCTTAAGGCCTGGGCACAAGTGCGGGCTAGGCTTAAGTCATGGGCACAAGTGCGGGCTAGGCTTAAGGCCTGGGCACAAGTGCGGGCTAGGCTTAAGGCCAGGGCACAAGTGCGGGCTAGGCTTAAGGCCTGGGCACAAGTGCGGGCTAGGCTTAAGGCCTGGGCACAAGTGCGGGCTAGGCTTAAGGCCTGTGCACAAGTGCGGGCTAGGCTTAAGTCATGGGCACAAGTGCGGGCTAGGCTTAAGGCCTGGGCACAAGTGCGGGCTAGGCTTAAGGCCTGGGCACAAGTGCGGGCTAGGCTTAAGGCCTGGGCACAAGTGACATGGGGGCTAGGCTTAAGGCCTGGGCACAAGTGCAGTGCTGACTAGGATCAAGGCAGGGGGCACAAATGCTGGCTAGGCTTAAGGCATGGGCACAAGTGCCAGCTAGGCTTAAGGCCTGGACACAAGTGGAGGCTAGGCTTAAGGCCTGAGCAAAAGTGCAGGCTTGGCTTAAGGCCTTGGCACAAGTGCGGGCTAAGCTTAAGGCATGGGCACAAGTGCAGTGCTGGCTAGGATCAAGGCAGGGTGCACAAGTGCTGGCTAGGCTTAAGGCATGGGCACAAGTGCTGGCTAGGCTTAAGGCATACAGCTACCTCTTTGCACTCTTTGCATAAAGGGTTAGGCACCCATAGGGGTGAAGAGCTAGCTTTCACCCCTCTACTCTGTACTTGGACATTTAGGACTAGATCCTTTGTTGTACAGTGCGTAGCCTCTCCATAACCCCATGCTCCAAGCGACCAGGCACTTCTTGTCTGTCCTCCGTAAACGGGTAATGCCTTCTTCCCCAATTACAGTCGTGCATGCGCATTCAGACGGGACAAGAGCAAAGAGCGTAAAGCTGGCCCTATGTGCATAACCAACATGAAACTGAAGACAAAAACAAACAAACAAGCATTCAAGGGGCTCAAAAGTGCGGGCTAGGCTTAAGGCCGGGGCACAAGTGCGGGCTAGGCTTAAGGCCTGGGCACAAGTGCGGGCTAGGCTTAAGGCCTAGGCACAAGTGCGAGCTAGGCTTAAGGCCTGGGCACAAGTGCGGGCTAGGCTTAAGGCCTGGGCACAAGTGCGAGCTAGGCTTAAGGCCTGGGCACAAGTGCGAGCTAGGCTTAAAGCCTGGGCACAAGTGTGGGCTAGACTTAAGGGCGGGGCACAGATGCGGGCTAGGCTTAAGGCCGGGGCACAAGTGCGGGCTAGGCTTAAGGCCTGGGCACAAGTGCGGGCTAGGCTTAAGGCTGGGGCACAAGTGCGGGCTAGGCTTAAGACCTGGGCACAAGTGCGGGCTAGGCTTAAGGCCTGAGCAAAAGTGCAGGCTAGGCTTAAGGCCTTGGCACAAGTGCGGGCTAAGCTTAAGGCATGGGCACAAGTGCAGTGCTGGCTAGGATCAAGGCAGGGGGCACAAGTGCTGGCTAGGCTTAAGGCATGGGCACAAGTGCTGGCTAGGCTTAAGGCATACAGCTAACTCTTTGCACTCTTTGCATAAAGGGTTAGGCACCCATAGGGGTGAAGAGCAAGCTTTCACCCCTCTACTCTGTACTTGGACATTTAGGACTAGATCCTTTGTTGTACAGTGCGGAGCCTCTCCATAACCCCATGCTCCAAGCGACCAGGCACTTCTTGCCTGTCCTCCGTAAATGGGTAATGCCTTCTTCCCCAATTACAGTCGTGCATGCGCATTCAGACGGGACAAGAGCAAAGAGCTGGCCCTATGTGCATAACCAACATGAAGCTGAAGACAAAAACAAACAAACAAGCATTCAAGGGGCTCAAAAGTGCGAGCTAGGCTAAAGGCCGGGGCACAAGTGCGGGCTAGGCTTAAGGCCGGGGCACAAGTGCGGGCTAGTCTTAAGGCCTGGGCACAAGTGCGGGCTAGGCTTAAGGCCGGGGCACAAGTGCGAGCTAGGCTTAAGGCCGGGGCACAAGTGCGGGCTAGGCTTAAGGCCGGGGCACAAGTGCGGGCTAGGCTTAAGGCCGGGGCACAAGTGCGGGCTAGGCTTAAGGCCGGGGCACAAGTGCGGGCTAGGCTTAAGGCCGGGGCACAAGTGCGGGCTAGGCTTAAGGCCGGGGCACAAGTGCGGGCTAGGCTTAAGGCTGGGGCACAAGTGCGGGCTAGGCTTAAGGCCTGGGCAAAAGTGCGGGCTAGGCTTAAGTCATGGGCACAAGTGCGGGCTAGGCTTAAGGCCTGGGCACAAGTGCGGGCTAGGCTTAAGGCCTGGGCACAAGTGCGGGCTAGGCTTAAGGCCTGGGCACAAGTGCGGGCTAGGCTTAAGGCCTGGGCACAAGTGCGGGCTAGGCTTAAGGCCTGGGCACAAGTGCAGTGCGGGCTAGGCTTAAGGCCTGGGCACAAGTGCAGTGCTGACTAGGATCAAGGCAGGGGGCACAAATGCTGGCTAGGCTTAAGGCCTGGGCACAAGTGCAGGCTAGGCTTAAGGCCTGAGCAAAAGTGCAGGCTAGGCTTAAGGCCTTGGCACAAGTGCTGGCTAGGCTTAAGGCCTGGGCACAAGTGCGGGCTAGGCTTAAGGCCGGGGCACAAGTGCGAGCTAGGCTTAAGGCCTGGGCACAAGTGAGGGCTAGGCTTAACGCCTGGGCACAAGTGCAGTGCGGGCTAGGCTTAAGGCCTGGGCACAAGTGCAGTGCTGACTAGGATCAAGGCAGGGGGCACAAATGCTGGCTAGGCTTAAGGCCTGGGCACAAGTGCAGGCTAGGCTTAAGGCCTGAGCAAAAGTGCAGGCTAGGCTTAAGGCCTTGGCACAAGTGCGGGCTAAGCTTAAGGCATGGGCACAAGTGCAGTGCTGGCTAGGATCAAGGCAGGGGGCACAAGTGCTGGCTAGGCTTAAGGCATGGGCACAAGTGCTGGCTAGGCTTAAGGCATACAGCTAACTCTTTGCACTCTTTGCATAAAGGGTTAGGCACCCATAGGGGTGAAGAGCTAGATTTCACCCCTCTACTCTGTACTTGGACATTTAGGACAAGATCTTTTGTACAGTGCGGAGCCTCTCCATAACCCCATGCTCCAAGCGACCAGGCACTTCTTGTCTGTCCTCCGTAAATGGGTAATGCCTTCTTCCCCAATTACATTCGTGCATGCGCATTCAGACGGGACAAGAGCGAAGAGCGTAAAGCTGGCCCTATGTGCATAACCAACATGAAGCTGAAGACAAAAACAAACAAACAAGCATTCAATGGGCTCAAAAGTGCGGGCTAGGCTTAAGGCCTGGGCACAAGTGCGGGCTAGGCTTAAGGCCGGGGCACAAGTGCGGGCTAGGCTTAAGGCCGGGGCAAAAGTGCGGGCTAGGCTTAAGGCCTGGGCACAAGTGCGGGCTAGGCTTAAGGCCTGGGCACAAATGCAGTGCGGGCTAGGCTTAAGGCCTGGGCACAAATGCAGTGCGGGCTAGGCTTAAGGCCTGGGCACAAGTGCAGTGCTGGCTAGAATCAAGGCAGGGGGCACAAATGCTGGCTAGTCTTAAGGCATGGGCACAAGTGCCAGCTAGGCTTAAGGCCTGAGCAAAAGTGCAGGCTAGGCTTAAGGCCTTGGCACAAGTGCTGGCTAGGCTTAAGGCCTGGGCACAAGTGCGGGCTAGGCTTAAGGCCGGGGCACAAGTGCGAGCTAGGCTTAAGGCCTGGGCACAAGTGAGGGCTAGGCTTAAGGCCTGGGCACAAGTGCAGTGCGGGCTAGGCTTAAGGCCTGGGCACAAGTGCAGTGCTGACTACGATCAAGGCAGGGGCACAAATGCTGGCTAGGCTTAAGGCCTGGGCACAAGTGCAGGCTAGGCTTAAGGCCTGAGCAAAAGTGCAGGCTAGGCTTAAGGCCTTGGCACAAGTGCGGGCTAAGCTTAAGGCATGGGCACAAGTGCAGTGCTGGCTAGGATCAAGGCAGGGGGCACAAGTGCTGGCTAGGCTTAAGGCATGGGCACACGTGCTGGCTAGGCTTAAGGCATACAGCTAACTCTTTGCACTCTTTGCATAAAGGGTTAGGCACCCATAGGGGTGAAGAGCTAGATTTCACCCCTCTACTCTGTACTTGGACATTTAGGACAAGATCTTTTGTTGTACAGTGTGGAGCCTCTCCATAACCCCATGCTCCAAGCGACCAGGCACTTCTTGTCTGTCCTCCGTAAATGGGTAATGCCTTCTTCCCCAATTACATTCGTGCATGCGCATTCAGACAGGACAAGAGCGAAGAGCGTAAAGCTGGCCCTATATGCATAACCAACATGAAGCTGAAGACAAAAACAAACAAACAAGCATTCAATGGGCTCAAAAGTGCGGGCTAGGCTTAAGGCCTGGGCACAAGTGCGGGCTAGGCTTAAGGCCGGGGCACAAGTGCGGGCTAGGCTTAAGGCCGGGGCACAAGTGCGGGATAGGCTTAAGGCCTGGGCACAAGTGCGGGCTAGGCTTAAGGCCGGGGCACAAGTGCGGGCTAGGCTTAAGGCCGGGGCACAAGTGCGGGCTAGGCTTAAGGCCTGGGCACAAGTGCGGGCTAGGCTTAAGGCCGGGGCACAAGTGCGGGCTAGGCTTAAGGCCGGGGCACAAGTGCGGGCTAGGCTTAAGGCCGGGGCACAAGTGCGGGCTAGGCTTAAGGCCGGGGCACAAGTGCGGGCTAGGCTTAAGGCCGGGGCACAAGTGCGAGCTAGGCTTAAGGCCTGGGCACAAGTGCGGGCTAGGCTTAAGGCCGGGGCACAAGTAAGGGCTAGGCTTAAGGCCGGGGCACAAGTGAGGGCTAGGCTTAAGGCCTGGGCACAAGTGTGGGCTAGGCTTAAGGCCGGGGCACAAGTGCGGGCTAGGCTTAAGGCCTGGGCACAAGTGCGGGCTAGGCTTAAGGCCTGGGCACAAGTGCGAGCTAGGCTTAAGGCCGGGGCACAAGTGCGGGCTAGGCTTAAGGCCGGGGCACAAGTGCGGGCTAGGCTTAAGGCCGGGGCACAAGTGCGGGCTAGGCTTAAGGCCGGAGCACAAGTGCGGGCTAGGCTTAAGGCTGGGGCACAAGTGCGGGCTAGGCTTAAGGCCTGGGCAAAAGTGCGGGCTAGGCTTAAGTCATGGGCACAAGTGCGGGCTAGGCTTAAGGCCTGGGCACAAGTGCGGGCTAGGCTTAAGGCCTGGGCACAAGTGCGGGCTAGGCTTAAGGCCTGGGCACAAGTGCGGGCTAGGCTTAAGGCCTGGGCACAATTGCGGGCTAGGCTTAAGGCCTGGGCACAAGTGCAGTGCGGGCTAGGCTTAAGGCCTGGGCACAAGTGCAGTGCTGACTAGGATCAAGGCAGGGGGCACAAATGCTGGCTAGGCTTAAGGCCTGGGCACAAGTGCAGGCTAGGCTTAAGGCCTGAGCAAAAGTGCAGGCTAGGCTTAAGGCCTTGGCACAAGTGCGGGCTAAGCTTAAGGCATGGGCACAAGTGCAGTGCTGGCTAGGATCAAGGCAGGGGGCACAAGTGCTGGCTAGGCTTAAGGCATGGGCACAAGTGCTGGCTAGGCTTAAGGCATACAGCTAACTCTTTGCACTCTTTGCATAAAGGGTTAGGCACCCATAGGGGTGAAGAGCAAGCTTTCACCCCTCTACTCTGTACTTGGACATTTAGGACTAGATCCTTTGTTGTACAGTGCGGAGCCTCTCCATAACCCCATGCTCCAAGCGACCAGGCACTTCTTGTCTGTCCTCCGTAAATGGGTAATGCCTTCTTCCACAATTACAGTCGTGCATGCGCATTCAGACGGGACAAGAGCAAAGAGCGTAAAGCTGGACCTATGTGCATAACCAACATGAAGCTGAAGACAAAAACAAACAAACAAGCATTCAAGGGGCTCAAAAGTGCGAGCTAGGCTAAAGGCCGGGGCACAAGTGCGGGCTAGGCTTAAGGCCGGGGCACAAGTGCGGGCTAGTCTTAAGGCCTGGGCACAAGTGCGGGCTAGGCTTAAGGCCGGGGCACAAGTGCGGGCTAGGCTTAAGGCCGGGGCACAAGTGCAGTGCGGGCTAGGCTTAAGGCCTGGGCACAAGTGCAGTGCTGACTAGGATCAAGGCAGGGGGCACAAATGCTGGCTAGGCTTAAGGCCTGGGCACAAGTGCAGGCTAGGCTTAAGGCCTGAGCAAAAGTGCAGGCTAGGCTTAAGGCCTTGGCACAAGTGCGGGCTAAGCTTAAGGCATGGGCACAAGTGCTGGCTAGGCTTAAGGCATACAGCTAACTCTTTGCACTCTTTGCATAAAGGGTTAGGCACCCATAGGGGTGAAGAGCAAGCTTTCACCCCTCTACTCTGTACTTGGACATTTAGGACTAGATCCTTTGTTGTACAGTGCGGAGCCTCTCCATAACCCCATGCTCCAAGCGACCAGGCACTTCTTGTCTGTCCTCCGTAAATGGGTAATGCCTTCTTCCCCAATTACAGTCGTGCATGCGCATTCAGACGGGACAAGAGCAAAGAGCGTAAAGCTGGCCCTATGTGCATAACCAACATGAAGCTGAAGACAAAAACAAACAAACAAGCATTCAAGGGGCTCAAAAGTGCGAGCTAGGCTTAAGGCCGGGGCACAAGTGCGGGCTAGGCTTAAGGCCTGGGCACAAGTGCGGGCTAGGCTTAAGGCCTGGGCACAAGTGCGGGCTAGGCTTAAGGCCGGGGCACAAGTGCGGGCTAGGCTTAAGGCCGGGGCACAAGTGCGGGCTAGGCTTAAAGCCTGGGCACAAGTGTGAGCTAGGCTTAAGGCCTGGGCACAAGTGCGGGCTAGGCTTAAGGCCGGGGCACAAGTGCGGGCTAGGCTTAAGGCCGGGGCACAAGTGCGGGCTAGGCTTAAGGCCGGGGCACAAGTGCGGGCTAGGCTTAAGACCTGGGCACAAGTGCGGGCTAGGCTTAAGGCCTGGGCACAAGTGCGAGCTAGGCTTAAGGCCTGGGCACAAGTGCGGGCTAGGCTTAAGGCCGGGGCACAAGTAAGGGCTAGGCTTAAGGCCGGGGCACAAGTGAGGGCTAGGCTTAAGGCCTGGGCACAAGTGTGGGCTAGGCTTAAGGCCGGGGCACAAGTACGGGCTAGGCTTAAGGCCTGGGCACAAGTGCGGGCTAGGCTTAAGGCCTGGGCACAAGTGCGAGCTAGGCTTAAGGCCGGGGCACAAGTGCGGGCTAGGCTTAAGGCCGGGGCACAAGTGTGGGCTAGGCTTAAGGCCGGGGCACAAGTGCGGGCTAGGCTTAAGGCCGGAGCACAAGTGCGGGCTAGGCTTAAGGCTGGGGCACAAGTGCGGGCTAGGCTTAAGGCCTGGGCAAAAGTGCGGGCTAGGCTTAAGTCATGGGCACAAGTGCGGGCTAGGCTTAAGGCCTGGGCACAAGTGCGGGTAGGCTTAAGGCCTGGGCACAAGTGCGGGCTAGGCTTAAGGCCTGGGCACAAGTGCGGGCTAGGCTTAAGGCCTGGGCACAATTGCGGGCTAGGCTTAAGGCCTGGGCACAAGTGCGGGCTAGGCTTAAGGCCGGGGCACAAGTGCGGGCTAGGCTTAAGGCCGGGGCACAAGTGCGAGCTAGGCTTAAGGCCTGGGCACAAGTGCGGGCTAGGCTTAAGGCCGGGGCACAAGTAAGGGCTAGGCTTAAGGCCGGGGCACAAGTGAGGGCTAGGCTTAAGGCCTGGGCACAAGTGTGGGCTAGGCTTAAGGCCGGGGCACAAGTGCGGGCTAGGCTTAAGGCCTGGGCACAAGTGCGGGCTAGGCTTAAGGCCTGGGCACAAGTGCGAGCTAGGCTTAAGGCCGGGGCACAAGTGCGGGCTAGGCTTAAGGCCGGGGCACAAGTGCGGGCTAGGCTTAAGGCCGGGGCACAAGTGCGGGCTAGGCTTAAGGCCGGAGCACAAGTGCGGGCTAGGCTTAAGGCTGGGGCACAAGTGCGGGCTAGGCTTAAGGCCTGGGCAAAAGTGCGGGCTAGGCTTAAGTCATGGGCACAAGTGCGGGCTAGGCTTAAGGCCTGGGCACAAGTGCGGGCTAGGCTTAAGGCCTGGGCACAAGTGCGGGCTAGGCTTAAGGCCTGGGCACAAGTGCGGGCTAGGCTTAAGGCCTGGGCACAATTGCGGGCTAGGCTTAAGGCCTGGGCACAAGTGCAGTGCGGGCTAGGCTTAAGGCCTGGGCACAAGTGCAGTGCTGACTAGGATCAAGGCAGGGGGCACAAATGCTGGCTAGGCTTAAGGCCTGGGCACAAGTGCAGGCTAGGCTTAAGGCCTGAGCAAAAGTGCAGGCTAGGCTTAAGGCCTTGGCACAAGTGCGGGCTAAGCTTAAGGCATGGGCACAAGTGCAGTGCTGGCTAGGATCAAGGCAGGGGGCACAAGTGCTGGCTAGGCTTAAGGCATGGGCACAAGTGCTGGCTAGGCTTAAGGCATACAGCTAACTCTTTGCACTCTTTGCATAAAGGGTTAGGCACCCATAGGGGTGAAGAGCAAGCTTTCACCCCTCTACTCTGTACTTGGACATTTAGGACTAGATCCTTTGTTGTACAGTGCGGAGCCTCTCCATAACCCCATGCTCCAAGCGACCAGGCACTTCTTGTCTGTCCTCCGTAAATGGGTAATGCCTTCTTCCACAATTACAGTCGTGCATGCGCATTCAGACGGGACAAGAGCAAAGAGCGTAAAGCTGGACCTATGTGCATAACCAACATGAAGCTGAAGACAAAAACAAACAAACAAGCATTCAAGGGGCTCAAAAGTGCGAGCTAGGCTAAAGGCCGGGGCACAAGTGCGGGCTAGGCTTAAGGCCGGGGCACAAGTGCGGGCTAGTCTTAAGGCCTGGGCACAAGTGCGGGCTAGGCTTAAGGCCGGGGCACAAGTGCGGGCTAGGCTTAAGGCCGGGGCACAAGTGCAGTGCGGGCTAGGCTTAAGGCCTGGGCACAAGTGCAGTGCTGACTAGGATCAAGGCAGGGGGCACAAATGCTGGCTAGGCTTAAGGCCTGGGCACAAGTGCAGGCTAGGCTTAAGGCCTGAGCAAAAGTGCAGGCTAGGCTTAAGGCCTTGGCACAAGTGCGGGCTAAGCTTAAGGCATGGGCACAAGTGCTGGCTAGGCTTAAGGCATACAGCTAACTCTTTGCACTCTTTGCATAAAGGGTTAGGCACCCATAGGGGTGAAGAGCAAGCTTTCACCCCTCTACTCTGTACTTGGACATTTAGGACTAGATCCTTTGTTGTACAGTGCGGAGCCTCTCCATAACCCCATGCTCCAAGCGACCAGGCACTTCTTGTCTGTCCTCCGTAAATGGGTAATGCCTTCTTCCCCAATTACAGTCGTGCATGCGCATTCAGACGGGACAAGAGCAAAGAGCGTAAAGCTGGCCCTATGTGCATAACCAACATGAAGCTGAAGACAAAAACAAACAAACAAGCATTCAAGGGGCTCAAAAGTGCGAGCTAGGCTTAAGGCCGGGGCACAAGTGCGGGCTAGGCTTAAGGCCTGGGCACAAGTGCGGGCTAGGCTTAAGGCCTGGGCACAAGTGCGGGCTAGGCTTAAGGCCGGGGCACAAGTGCGGGCTAGGCTTAAGGCCGGGGCACAAGTGCGGGCTAGGCTTAAAGCCTGGGCACAAGTGTGAGCTAGGCTTAAGGCCTGGGCACAAGTGCGGGCTAGGCTTAAGGCCGGGGCACAAGTGCGGGCTAGGCTTAAGGCCGGGGCACAAGTGCGGGCTAGGCTTAAGGCCGGGGCACAAGTGCGGGCTAGGCTTAAGACCTGGGCACAAGTGCGGGCTAGGCTTAAGGCCTGGGCACAAGTGCGAGCTAGGCTTAAGGCCTGGGCACAAGTGCGGGCTAGGCTTAAGGCCGGGGCACAAGTAAGGGCTAGGCTTAAGGCCGGGGCACAAGTGAGGGCTAGGCTTAAGGCCTGGGCACAAGTGTGGGCTAGGCTTAAGGCCGGGGCACAAATACAGGCTAGGCTTAAGGCCTGGGCACAAGTGCGGGCTAGGCTTAAGGCCTGGGCACAAGTGCGAGCTAGGCTTAAGGCCGGGGCACAAGTGCGGGCTAGGCTTAAGGCCGGGGCACAAGTGCGGGCTAGGCTTAAGGCCGGGGCACAAGTGCGGGCTAGGCTTAAGGCCGGAGCACAAGTGCGGGCTAGGCTTAAGGCTGGGGCACAAGTGCGGGCTAGGCTTAAGGCCTGGGCAAAAGTGCGGGCTAGGCTTAAGTCATGGGCACAAGTGCGGGCTAGGCTTAAGGCCTGGGCACAAGTGCGGGTAGGCTTAAGGCCTGGGCACAAGTGCGGGCTAGGCTTAAGGCCTGGGCACAAGTGCGGGCTAGGCTTAAGGCCTGGGCACAATTGCGGGCTAGGCTTAAGGCCTGGGCACAAGTGCAGTGCGGGCTAGGCTTAAGGCCTGGGCACAAGTGCAGTGCTGACTAGGATCAAGGCAGGGGGCACAAATGCTGGCTAGGCTTAAGGCCTGGGCACAAGTGCAGGCTAGGCTTAAGGCCTGAGCAAAAATGCAGGCTAGGCTTAAGGCCTTGGCACAAGTGCGGGCTAAGCTTAAGGCATGGGCACAAGTGCAGTGCTGGCTAGGATCAAGGCAGGGGGCACAAGTGCTGGCTAGGCTTAAGGCATGGGCACAAGTGATGGCTAGGCTTAAGGCATACAGCTAACTCTTTGCACTCTTTGCATAAAGGGTTAGGCACCCATAGGGGTGAAGAGCAAGCTTTCACCCCTCTACTCTGTACTTGGACATTTAGGACTAGATCCTTTGTTGTACAGTGCGGAGCCTCTCCATAACCCCATGCTCCAAGCGAC
This sequence comes from Ranitomeya imitator, assembly GCF_032444005.1. Taxonomy (NCBI): domain Eukaryota; kingdom Metazoa; phylum Chordata; class Amphibia; order Anura; family Dendrobatidae; genus Ranitomeya; species Ranitomeya imitator. The sequence continues at coordinate 660,208,382 of NC_091283.1, forward strand.
CAGGCACTTCTTGTCTGTCCTCCGTAAATGGGTAATGCCTTCTTCCCCAATTACAGTCGTGCATGCGCATTCAGACGGGACAAGAGCAAAGAGCGTAAAGCTGGCCCTATGTGCATAACCAACATGAAGCTGAAGACAAAAACAAACAAACAAGCATTCAAGGGGCTCAAAAGTGCGAGCTAGGCTTAAGGCCGGGGCACAAGTGCGGGCTAGGCTTAAGGCCTGGGCACAAGTGCGGGCTAGGCTTAAGGCCTGGGCACAAGTGCGGGCTAGGCTTAAGGCCGGGGCACAAGTGCGGGCTAGGCTTAAGGCCGGGGCACAAGTGCGGGCTAGGCTTAAAGCCTGGGCACAAGTGTGAGCTAGGCTTAAGGCCTGGGCACAAGTGCGGGCTAGGCTTAAGGCCGGGGCACAAGTGCGGGCTAGGCTTAAGGCCGGGGCACAAGTGCGGGCTAGGCTTAAGGCCGGGGCACAAGTGCGGGCTAGGCTTAAGACCTGGGCACAAGTGCGGGCTAGGCTTAAGGCCTGGGCACAAGTGCGAGCTAGGCTTAAGGCCTGGGCACAAGTGCGGGCTAGGCTTAAGGCCGGGGCACAAGTAAGGGCTAGGCTTAAGGCCGGGGCACAAGTGAGGGCTAGGCTTAAGGCCTGGGCACAAGTGCGGGCTAGGCTTAAGGCCGGGGCACAAGTGCGGGCTAGGCTTAAGGCCTGGGCACAAGTGCGGGCTAGGCTTAAGGCCTGGGCACAAGTGCGAGCTAGGCTTAAGGCCGGGGCACAAGTGCGGGCTAGGCTTAAGGCCGGGGCACAAGTGCGGGCTAGGCTTAAGGCCGGGGCACAAGTGCGGGCTAGGCTTAAGGCCGGAGCACAAGTGCGGGCTAGGCTTAAGGCTGGGGCACAAGTGCGGGCTAGGCTTAAGGCCTGGGCAAAAGTGCGGGCTAGGCTTAAGTCATGGGCACAAGTGCGGGCTAGGCTTAAGGCCTGGGCACAAGTGCGGGCTAGGCTTAAGGCCTGGGCACAAGTGCGGGCTAGGCTTAAGGCCTGGGCACAAGTGCGGGCTAGGCTTAAGGCCTGGGCACAATTGCGGGCTAGGCTTAAGGCCTGGGCACAAGTGCAGTGCGGGCTAGGCTTAAGGCCTGGGCACAAGTGCAGTGCTGACTAGGATCAAGGCAGGGGGCACAAATGCTGGCTAGGCTTAAGGCCTGGGCACAAGTGCAGGCTAGGCTTAAGGCCTGAGCAAAAGTGCAGGCTAGGCTTAAGGCCTTGGCACAAGTGCGGGCTAAGCTTAAGGCATGGGCACAAGTGCAGTGCTGGCTAGGATCAAGGCAGGGGGCACAAGTGCTGGCTAGGCTTAAGGCATGGGCACAAGTGCTGGCTAGGCTTAAGGCATACAGCTAACTCTTTGCACTCTTTGCATAAAGGGTTAGGCACCCATAGGGGTGAAGAGCAAGCTTTCACCCCTCTACTCTGTACTTGGACATTTAGGACTAGATCCTTTGTTGTACAGTGCGGAGCCTCTCCATAACCCCATGCTCCAAGCGACCAGGCACTTCTTGTCTGTCCTCCGTAAATGGGTAATGCCTTCTTCCACAATTACAGTCGTGCATGCGCATTCAGACGGGACAAGAGCAAAGAGCGTAAAGCTGGACCTATGTGCATAACCAACATGAAGCTGAAGACAAAAACAAACAAACAAGCATTCAAGGGGCTCAAAAGTGCGAGCTAGGCTAAAGGCCGGGGCACAAGTGCGGGCTAGGCTTAAGGCCGGGGCACAAGTGCGGGCTAGTCTTAAGGCCTGGGCACAAGTGCGGGCTAGGCTTAAGGCCGGGGCACAAGTGCGGCTAGGCTTAAGGCCGGGGCACAAGTGCAGTGCGGGCTAGGCTTAAGGCCTGGGCACAAGTGCAGTGCTGACTAGGATCAAGGCAGGGGGCACAAATGCTGGCTAGGCTTAAGGCCTGGGCACAAGTGCAGGCTAGGCTTAAGGCCTGAGCAAAAGTGCAGGCTAGGCTTAAGGCCTTGGCACAAGTGCGGGCTAAGCTTAAGGCATGGGCACAAGTGCTGGCTAGGCTTAAGGCATACAGCTAACTCTTTGCACTCTTTGCATAAAGGGTTAGGCACCCATAGGGGTGAAGAGCAAGCTTTCACCCCTCTACTCTGTACTTGGACATTTAGGACTAGATCCTTTGTTGTACAGTGCGGAGCCTCTCCATAACCCCATGCTCCAAGCGACCAGGCACTTCTTGTCTGTCCTCCGTAAATGGGTAATGCCTTCTTCCCCAATTACAGTCGTGCATGCGCATTCAGACGGGACAAGAGCAAAGAGCGTAAAGCTGGCCCTATGTGCATAACCAACATGAAGCTGAAGACAAAAACAAACAAACAAGCATTCAAGGGGCTCAAAAGTGCGAGCTAGGCTTAAGGCCGGGGCACAAGTGCGGGCTAGGCTTAAGGCCTGGGCACAAGTGCGGGCTAGGCTTAAGGCCTGGGCACAAGTGCGGGCTAGGCTTAAGGCCGGGGCACAAGTGCGGGCTAGGCTTAAGGCCGGGGCACAAGTGCGGGCTAGGCTTAAAGCCTGGGCACAAGTGTGAGCTAGGCTTAAGGCCTGGGCACAAGTGCGGGCTAGGCTTAAGGCCGGGGCACAAGTGCGGGCTAGGCTTAAGGCCGGGGCACAAGTGCGGGCTAGGCTTAAGGCCGGGGCACAAGTGCGGGCTAGGCTTAAGACCTGGGCACAAGTGCGGGCTAGGCTTAAGGCCTGGGCACAAGTGCGAGCTAGGCTTAAGGCCTGGGCACAAGTGCGGGCTAGGCTTAAGGCCGGGGCACAAGTAAGGGCTAGGCTTAAGGCCGGGGCACAAGTGAGGGCTAGGCTTAAGGCCTGGGCACAAGTGTGGGCTAGGCTTAAGGCCGGGGCACAAGTACGGGCTAGGCTTAAGGCCTGGGCACAAGTGCGGGCTAGGCTTAAGGCCTGGGCACAAGTGCGAGCTAGGCTTAAGGCCGGGGCACAAGTGCGGGCTAGGCTTAAGGCCGGGGCACAAGTGCGGGCTAGGCTTAAGGCCGGGGCACAAGTGCGGGCTAGGCTTAAGGCCGGAGCACAAGTGCGGGCTAGGCTTAAGGCTGGGGCACAAGTGCGGGCTAGGCTTAAGGCCTGGGCAAAAGTGCGGGCTAGGCTTAAGTCATGGGCACAAGTGCGGGCTAGGCTTAAGGCCTGGGCACAAGTGCGGGTAGGCTTAAGGCCTGGGCACAAGTGCGGGCTAGGCTTAAGGCCTGGGCACAAGTGCGGGCTAGGCTTAAGGCCTGGGCACAATTGCGGGCTAGGCTTAAGGCCTGGGCACAAGTGCAGTGCGGGCTAGGCTTAAGGCCTGGGCACAAGTGCAGTGCTGACTAGGATCAAGGCAGGGGGCACAAATGCTGGCTAGGCTTAAGGCCTGGGCACAAGTGCAGGCTAGGCTTAAGGCCTGAGCAAAAATGCAGGCTAGGCTTAAGGCCTTGGCACAAGTGCGGGCTAAGCTTAAGGCATGGGCACAAGTGCAGTGCTGGCTAGGATCAAGGCAGGGGGCACAAGTGCTGGCTAGGCTTAAGGCATGGGCACAAGTGATGGCTAGGCTTAAGGCATACAGCTAACTCTTTGCACTCTTTGCATAAAGGGTTAGGCACCCATAGGGGTGAAGAGCAAGCTTTCACCCCTCTACTCTGTACTTGGACATTTAGGACTAGATCCTTTGTTGTACAGTGCGGAGCCTCTCCATAACCCCATGCTCCAAGCGACCAGGCACTTCTTGTCTGTCCTCCGTAAATGGGTAATGCCTTCTTCCACAATTACAGTCGTGCATGCGCATTCAGACGGGACAAGAGCAAAGAGCGTAAAGCTGGACCTATGTGCATAACCAACATGAAGCTGAAGACAAAAACAAACAAACAAGCATTCAAGGGGCTCAAAAGTGCGAGCTAGGCTAAAGGCCGGGGCACAAGTGCGGGCTAGGCTTAAGGCCGGGGCACAAGTGCGGGCTAGTCTTAAGGCCTGGGCACAAGTGCGGGCTAGGCTTAAGGCCGGGGCACAAGTGCGGGCTAGGCTTAAGGCCGGGGCACAAGTGCGGGCTAGGCTTAAGGCCGGGGCACAAGTGCGGGCTAGGTTTAAGGCCGGGGCACAAGTGCGGGCTAGGCTTAAGGCCGGGGCACAAGTGCGGGCTAGGCTTAAGGCTGGGGCACAAGTGCGGGCTAGGCTTAAGGCCTGGGCAAAAGTGCGGGCTAGGCTTAAGTCATGGGCACAAGTGCGGGCTAGGCTTAAGGCCTGGGCACAAGTGCGGGCTAGGCTTAAGGCCTGGGCACAAGTGCGGGCTAGGCTTAAGGCCTGGGCACAAGTGCGGGCTAGGCTTAAGGCCTGGGCACAAGTGCGGGCTAGGCTTAAGGCCTGGGCACAAGTGCAGTGCGGGCTAGGCTTAAGGCCTGGGCACAAGTGCAGTGCTGACTAGGATCAAGGCAGGGGGCACATATGCTGGCTAGGCTTAAGGCCTGGGCACAAGTGCAGGCTAGGCTTAAGGCCTGAGCAAAAGTGCAGGCTAGGCTTAAGGCCTTGGCACAAGTGCGGGCTAAGCTTAAGGCATGGGCACAAGTGCAGTGCTGGCTAGGATCAAGGCAGGGGGCACAAGTGCTGCCTAGGCTTAAGGCATGGGCACAAGTGCTGGCTAGGCTTAAGGCATACAGCTAACTCTTTGCACTCTTTGCATAAAGGGTTAGGCACCCATAGGGGTGAAGAGCAAGCTTTCACCCCTCTACTCTGTACTTGGACATTTAGGACTAGATCCTTTGTTGTACAGTGCGGAGCCTCTCCATAACCCCATGCTCCAAGCGACCAGGCACTTCTTGTCTGTCCTCCGTAAATGGGTAATGCCTTCTTCCCCAATTACAGTCGTGCATGCGCATTCAGACGGGACAAGAGCAAAGAGCGTAAAGCTGGCCCTATGTGCATAACCAACATGAAGCTGAAGACAAAAACAAACAAACAAGCATTCAAGGGGCTCAAAAGTGCGAGCTAGGCTAAAGGCCGGGGCACAAGTGCGGGCTAGGCTTAAGGCCGGGGCACAAGTGCGGGCTAGTCTTAAGGCCTGGGAACAAGTGCGGGCTAGGCTTAAGGCCGGGGCACAAGTGCGAGCTAGGCTTAAGGCCGGGGCACAAGTGCGGGCTAGGCTTAAGGCCTGGGCACAAGTGCGGGCTAGGCTTAAGGCCTGGGCACAAGTGCGGGCTAGGCTTAAGGCCTGGGCACAAGTGCGGGCTAGGCTTAAGGCCTGGGCACAAGTGCGGGCTAGGCTTAAGGCCTGGGCACAAGTGCAGTGCGGGCTAGGCTTAAGGCCTGGGCACAAGTGCAGTGCTGACTAGGATCAAGGCAGGGGGCACAAATGCTGGCTAGGCTTAAGGCCTGGGCACAAGTGCAGGCTAGGCTTAAGGCCTGAGCAAAAGTGCAGGCTAGGCTTAAGGCCTTGGCACAAGTGCGGGCTAAGCTTAAGGCATGGGCACAAGTGCAGTGCTGGCTAGGATCAAGGCAGGGGCACAAGTGCTGGCTAGGCATAAGGCAGGGGCACAAGTGCTGGCTAGGCATAAGGCAGGGGCACAAGTGCTGGCTAGGCATAAGGCAGGGGCACAAGTGCGGGCTAGGCATAAGGCAGGGGCACAAGTGCGGGCTAGGCATAAGGCAGGGGCACAAGTGCTGGCTAGGCATAAGGCAGGGGCACAAGTGCTGGCTAGGCATAAGGCAGGGGCACAAGTGCTGGCTAGGCATAAGACAGGGGCACGAGTGCAGGCTAGGCATAAGGCAGGGGCAGGAGTGCAGGCTAGGCATAAGGCAGGGGCAGGAGTGCAGACTAGGCATAAGGCAGGGTCACAAGTGCGGGCTAGTCTTTAGGCAGGGGCACAAGTGCAAACTAACCATAAGGCAGAGGCACAAGTGCAGGCTAGGCATAAGGCAGGGGCACAAGTGCAGGCAAGGCATAAGGCAGGGGCACAAGTGCAGGCTAGGCATAAGGCAGGGGCACAAGTGCGGGCTAGGCATAAGGCAGGGGCATAAGGCAGGGGCACAAGTGCGGGCTAGGCATAAGGCAGGGGCACAAGTGCGGGCTAGGTATAAGGCAGGGGCACAAGTGCGGGCTAGGCATAAGGCAGGGGCACAAGTGCGGGCTAGGCATAAGGCAGGGGCACAAGTGCGGGCTAGGCTTTAGGCAGGGGCACAAGTGCAAACTAAGCATAAGGCAGAGGAACGAGTGCAGGCTAGGCATAAGGCAGGGGCACGAGTGCTGGCTAGGCATAAGGCAGGGGCACGAGTGCTGGCTAGGCATAAGGCAGGGGCACGAGTGCTGGCTAGGCATAAGGCAGGGGCACGAGTGCTGGCTAGGCATAAGGCAGGGGCACGAGTGCTGGCTAGGCATAACGCAAGGGCACGAGTGCTGGCTAGGCATAAGGCAGGGGCACGAGTGCAGGCTAGGCATAAGGCAGGGGCACGAGTGCAGGCTAGGCATAAGGCAGGGGCACGAGTGCAGGCTAGGCATAAGGCAGGGGCACGAGTGCAGGCTAGGCATAAGGCAGGGGCACGAGTGCAGGCTAGGCATAAGGCATGGGCACGAGTGCAGGCTAGGCATAAAGCAGGGGCACGAGTGCAAGCTAGGCATAAGGCAGGGGCACGAGTGCAGGCTAGGCATAAGGCAGGGGCACGAGTGCAGGCTAGGCATAAGGCAGGGGCACAAGTGCGGGCTAGTCTTTAGGCAGGGGCACAAGTGCAAACTAACCATAAGGCAGAGGCACAAGTGCAGGCTAGGCATACGGCAGGGGCACAAGTGCGGGCTAGGCATAAGGCAAGGGCACGAGTGCTGGCTAGGCATAAGGCAGGGGCACGAGTGCAGGCTAGGCATAAGGCAGGGGCACGAGTGCAGGCTAGGCATAAGGCAGGGGCACGAGTGCAGGCTAGGCATAAGGCAGGGGCACGAGTGCAGGCTAGGCATAAGGCAGGGGCACGAGTGCAGGCTAGGCATAAGGCATGGGCACGAGTGCAGGCTAGGCATAAAGCAGGGGCACGAGTGCAAGCTAGGCATAAGGCAGGGGCACGAGTGCAGGCTAGGCATAAGGCAGGGGCACGAGTGCAGGCTAGGCATAAGGCAGGGGCACAAGTGCGGGCTAGTCTTTAGGCAGGGGCACAAGTGCAAACTAACCATAAGGCAGAGGCACAAGTGCAGGCTAGGCATACGGCAGGGGCACAAGTGCGGGCTAGGCATAAGGCAGGGGCACAAGTGCGGGCTAGGCATAAGGCAGGGGCACAAGTGCGGACTAGGCATAAGGCAGGGGCACAAGTGCGGGCTAGGCATAAGGCAGGGGCACAAGTGCGGGCTAGGCATAAGGCAGGGGCACAAGTGCGGGCTAGGCATAAGGCAGGGGCACAAGTGCGGGCTAGGCATAAGGCAGGGGCACAAGTGCGGGCTAGGCATAAGGCAGGGGCACAAGTGCGGGCTAGGCATAAGGCAGGGGCACAAGTGCAGGCTAGGCATAAGGCAGGGGCACAAGTGCTGGCTAGGCATAAGGCAGGGGCACAAGTGTTGGCTAGGCATAAGGCAGGGGCACAAGTGCTGGCTAGGCATAAGGCAGGGGCACAAGTGCTGGCTAGGCATAAGGCAGGGGCACAAGTGCTGGCTAGGCATAAGGCAGGGGCACAAGTGCTGGCTAGGCATAAGGCAGGGGCACAAGTGCTGGCTAGGCATAAGGCAGGGGCACAAGTGCTGGCTAGGCATAAGGCAGGGGCACAAGTGCTGGCTAGGCATAAGGCAGGGGCACAAGTGCTGGCTAGGCATAAGGCAGGGGCACAAGTGCTGGCTAGGCATAAGGCAGGGGCACAAGTGCTGGCTAGGCATAAGGCAGGGGCACAAGTGCTGGCTAGGCATAAGGCAGGGGCACAAGTGCTGGCTAGGCATAAGGCAGGGGCACAAGTGCTGGCTAGGCATAAGGCAGGGGCACAAGTGCTGGCTAGGCATAAGGCAGGGGCACAAGTGCTGGCTAGGCATAAGGCAGGGGCACAAGTGCTGGCTAGGCATAAGGCAGGGGCACAAGTGCTGGCTAGGCATAAGGCAGGGGCACAAGTGCTGGCTAGGCATAAGGCAGGGGCACAAGTGCTGGCTAGGCATAAGGCAGGGGCACAAGTGCTGGCTAGGCATAAGGCAGGGGCACAAGTGCTGGCTAGGCATAAGGCAGGGGCACAAGTGCTGGCTAGGCATAAGGCAGGGGCACAAGTGCTGGCTAGGCATAAGACAGGGGCACGAGTGCAGGCTAGGCATAAGGCAGGGGCAGGAGTGCAGGCTAGGCATAAGGCAGGGGCAGGAGTGCAGACTAGGCATAAGGCAGGGTCACAAGTGCGGGCTAGTCTTTAGGCAGGGGCACAAGTGCAAACTAACCATAAGGCAGAGGCACAAGTGCAGGCTAGGCATAAGGCAGGGGCACAAGTGCAGGCAAGGCATAAGGCAGGGGCACAAGTGCAGGCTAGGCATAAGGCAGGGGCACAAGTGCGGGCTAGGCATAAGGCAGGGGCATAAGGCAGGGGCACAATTGCGGGCTAGGCATAAGGCAGGGGCACAAGTGCGGGCTAGGCATAAGGCAGGGGCACAAGTGCGGGCTAGGCATAAGGCAGGGGCACAAGTGCGGGCTAGGCATAAGGCAGGGGCACAAGTGCGGGCTAGGCATAAGGCAGGGGCACAAGTGCGGGCTAGGCATAAGGCAGGGGCACAAGTGCGGGCTAGGCATAAGGCAGGGGCACAAGTGCGGGCTAGGCTTTAGGCAGGGGCACAAGTGCAAACTAAGCATAAGGCAGAGGAACGAGTGCAGGCTAGGCATAAGGCAGGGGCACGAGTGCTGGCTAGGCATAAGGCAGGGGCACGAGTGCTGGCTAGGCATAAGGCAGGGGCACGAGTGCTGGCTAGGCATAAGGCAAGGGCACGAGTGCTGGCTAGGCATAAGGCAGGGGCACGAGTGCAGGCTAGGCATAAGGCAGGGGCACGAGTGCAGGCTAGGCATAAGGCAGGGGCACGAGTGCAGGCTAGGCATAAGGCAGGGGCACGAGTGCAGGCTAGGCATAAGGCATGGGCACGAGTGCAGGCTAGGCATAAAGCAGGGGCACGAGTGCAAGCTAGGCATAAGGCAGGGGCACGAGTGCAGGCTAGGCATAAGGCAGGGGCACGAGTGCAGGCTAGGCATAAGGCAGGGGCACGAGTGCAGGCTAGGCATAAGGCAGGGGCACAAGTGCGGGCTAGTCTTTAGGCAGGGGCACAAGTGCAAACTAACCATAAGGCAGAGGCACAAGTGCGGGCTAGGCATAAGGCAGGGGCACAAGTGCGGGCTAGGCATAAGGCAGGGGCACAAGTGCAAACTAAGCATAAGGCAGTGGAACAAGTGCAGGCTAGGCATAAGGCAGGGGCACAAGTGCAGGCTAGGCATAAGGCAGGGGCACAAGTGCTGGCTAGGCATAAGGCAGGGGCACAAGTGCTGGCTAGGCATAAGGCAGGGGCACAAGTGCTGGCTAGGCATAAGGCAGGGGCACAAGTGCTGGCTAGGCATAAGGCAGGGGCACAAGTGCTGGCTAGGCATAAGGCAGGGGCACAAGTGCTGGCTAGGCATAAGGCAGGGGCACAAGTGCTGGCTAGGCATAACGCAGGGGCACAAGTGCTGGCTAGGCATAAGGCAGGGGCACAAGTGCTGGCTAGGCATAAGGCAGGGGCACAAGTGCTGGCTAGGCATAAGGCAGGGGCACAAGTGCTGGCTAGGCATAAGGCAGGGGCACAAGTGCTGGCTAGGCATAAGGCAGGGGCACAAGTGCTGGCTAGGCATAAGGCAGGGGCACAAGTGCTGGCTAGGCATAAGGCAGGGGCACAAGTGCTGGCTAGGCATAAGGCAGGGGCACAAGTGCTGGCTAGGCATAACGCAGGGGCACAAGTGCTGGCTAGGCATAAGGCAGGGGCACAAGTGCTGGCTAGGCATAAGGCAGGGACACAAGTGCTGGCTAGGCATAAGGCAGGGGCACAAGTGCTGGCTAGGCATAAGGCAGGGGCACAAGTGCTGGCTAGGCATAAGGCAGGGGCACAAGTGCTGGCTAGGCATAAGGCAGGGGCACAAGTGCGGGCTAGGCATAAGGCAGGGGCACAAGTGCGGGCTAGGCATAAGGCAGGGGCACAAGTGCGGGCTAGGCATAAGGCAGGGGCACAAATGCGGGCTAGGCATAAGGCAGGGGCACAAGTGCGGGCTAGGCATAAGGCAGGGGCACAAGTGCGGGCTAGGCTTTAGGCAGGGGCACAAGTGCAAACTAAGCATAAGCAGAGGAACAAGTGCAGGCTAGGCATAAGGCAGGGGCACAAGTGCTGGCTAGGCATAAGGCAGGGGCACAAGTGCTGGCTAGGCATAAGGCAGGGGCACAAGTGCTGGCTAGGCATAAGGCAGGGGCACAAGTGCTGGCTAGGCATAAGGCAGGGGCACAAGTGCTGGCTAGGCATAAGGCAGGGGCACAAGTGCTGGCTAGGCATAAGGCAGGGGCACAAGTGCTGGCTAGGCATAAGGCAGGGGCACAAGTGCTGGCTAGGCATAAGGCAGGGGCACAAGTGCTGGCTAGGCATAAGGCAGGGGCACAAGTGCTGGCTAGGCATAAGGCAGGGGCACAAGTGCTGGCTAGGCATAAGGCAGGGGCACAAGTGCTGGCTAGGCATAAGGCAGGGGCACAAGTGCTGGCTAGGCATAAGGCAGGGGCACAAGTGCTGGCTAGGCATAAGGCAGGGGCACAAGTGCTGGCTAGGCATAAGGCAGGGGCACAAGTGCTGGCTAGGCATAAGGCAGGGGCACAAGTGCTGGCTAGGCATAAGGCAGGGGCACAAGTGCTGGCTAGGCATAAGGCAGGGGCACAAGTGCTGGCTAGGCATAAGGCAGGGGCACAAGTGCTGGCTAGGCATAAGGCAGGGGCACAAGTGCTGGCTAGGCATAAGGCAGGGGCACAAGTGCTGGCTAGGCATAAGGCAGGGGCACAAGTGCTGGCTAGGCATAAGGCAGGGGCACAAGTGCTGGCTAGGCATAAGGCAGGGGCACAAGTGCTGGCTAGGCATAAGGCAGGGGCACAAGTGCTGGCTAGGCATAAGGCAGGGGCACAAGTGCAGGCTAGGCATAAGGCAGGAACACAAGTGCGGGCTAGGTATAAGGCAGGGGCACAAGTGCAGGCTAGGCATAAGGCAGGGGCACAAGTGCTGGCTAGGCATAAGGCAGGGGCACACGTGCAGGCTAGGCATAAGGCAGGGGCACACGTGCAGGCTAGGCATAAGGCAGGGGCACACGTGCAGGCTAGGCATAAGGCAGGGGCACAAGTGCAGGCTAGGCATAAGGCAGGGGCACAAGTGATGGCTACACATAAGGAATACGGCTAACTCTTTGCACTCTTTGCATAAAGGGATAGGCACCCTTAGGGGTGAAGAGCTAGCTTTCACCCCTCTACTCTGTACTTTGTTGTACAGTGCGGAGCCACTCCATAACCCCCATGCTCCAAGCGACCAGGCACATCTTGTCTGTCCTCCGTAAATGGGTAATGCCTTCGTCCCCAATTACAGTCGTGCATGTGCATTCAGACGGGACAAGAGCGAAAAGCGTAAAGCCTGCCCTGTGTGCATAACCAACATGAAGCTAAAGACAAAAAAAACAATAATGCAAGGGGCTCAAAAGTGCTGGCTAGGCATAAGGCAGGGGCACAAGTGCTGGCTAGGCATAAGGCAGGGGCACGAGTGCTGGCTAGGCATAAGGCAGGGGCACGAGTGCTGGCTAGGCATAAGGCAGGGGCACAAGTGCAGGCTAGGCATGAGGCAGGGGCACAAGTGCTGGCTAGGCATAAGGCAGGGGCACAAGTGCTGGCTAGGCATAAGGCAGGGGCACAAGTGCTGGCTAGGCATAAGGCAGGGTCACAAGTGCTGGCTAGGCATAAGGCAGGGGTACAAGTGCTGCCTAGGCATCAGGCAGGGGCAAAAGTGCTGGCTAGGCATAAAGCAGGGGCAAAAGTGCTGGCTAGTCATAAGGCAGGGGCACAAATGCAGGCTAGGCATAAGGCAGGGGCACAAGTGCAGGCTAGGCATAAGGCAGGGGCACAAGTGGTGGCTAGGCATAAGGCAGGGGCACAAGTGCTGGCTAGGCATAAGGCAGGGGCACAAGTGCTGGCTAGGCATAAGGCAGGGGCACAAGTGCGGGCTAGGCTTTAGGCAGGGGCACAAGTGCTGGCTAGGCATAAGGCAGGGGCACAAGTGCGGGCTAGGCTTTAGGCAGGGGCACAAGTACAAACTAAGCATAAGGCAGAGGCACAAGTGCAAGCAAGGCATAAGGCAGGGGCACCTATGCAGGCTAGGCTTAAGGCAGGGGCACAAGTGATGGCTACACATAAGGCATACAGCTAACTCTTTGCACTCTTTGCATAAAGGGATAGGCACCCTTAGGGGTGAAGAGCTAGCTTTCACCCCTCTACTCTGTACTTTGTTGTTCAGTGCGGAGCCAGTCCATAACCCCCATGCTCCAAGCGACCAGGCACATCTTGTCTGTCCTCCGTAAATGGGTAATGCCTTCGTCCCCAATTACAGTCGTGCATGTGCATTCAGACGGGACAAGAGCGAAGAGCGTAAAGCCTGCCCTGTGTGCATAACCAACATGAAGCTAAAGACAAAAAAACAATAATGCAAGGGGCTCAAAAGTGCTGGCTAGGCATAAGGCAGGGGCACAAGTGCTGGCTAGGCATAAGGCAGGGGCACAAGTGCTGGCTAGGCATAAGGCAGGGACACAAGTGCTGGCTAGGCATAAGGCAGGGGCACAAGTGCGGGCTAGGCATAAGGCAGGGGCACAAGTGCGGGCTAGGCATAAGGCAGGGGCACAAGTGCGGGCTAGACATAAGGCAGGGGCACAAGTGCGGGCTAGACATAAGGCAGGGGCACAAGTGCGGGCTAGGCATAAGGCAGGGGCACAAGTGCGGGCTAGGCATAAGGCAGGGGCACAAGTGCAGGCTAGGCATAAGGCAGGGGCACAAGTGCAGGCTAGGCATAAGGCAGGGGCACAAGTGCAGGCTAGGCATAAGGCAGGGGCACAAGTGCAGGCTAGGCATAAGGCAGGGGCACAAGTGCAGGCTAGGCATAAGGCAGGGGGCACAAGTGCAGGCTAGGCATAAGGCAGGGGCACAAGTGCAGGCTAGGCATAAGGCAGGGGCACAAGTGCAGGCTAGGCATAAGGCAGGGGCACAAGTGCAGGCTAGGCATAAGGCAGGGGCACAAGTGCAGGCTAGGCATAAGGCAGGGCACAAGTGCGGGCTAGGCATAAGGCAGGGGCACAAGTGCGGGCTAGGTTTTAGGCAGGGGCACAAGTGCAAACTAAGCATAAGGCAGAGGCACAAGGGCAGGCTACGCATAAGGCAGAAGCACAAGTGCAGGCTAGGCATAAGGCAGGGGCACAAGTGCAGGCTAGGCATAAGGCAGGGGCACAAGTGCTGGCTAGGCATAAGGCAGGGGCACAAGTGCTGGCTAGGCATAAGGCAGGGGCACAAGTGCAGGCTAGGCATAAGGCAGGGGCACAAGTGCGGACTAGGCATAAGGCAGGGGCACAAGTGCGGGCTAGGCATAAGGCAGGGGCACAAGTGCGGGCTAGGCATAAGGCAGGGGCACAAGTGCGGGCTAGGCATAAGGCAGGGGCACAAGTGCGGGCTAGGCATAAGGCAGGGGCACAAGTGCGGGCTAGGCATAAGGCAGGGGCACAAGTGCTGGCTAGGCATAAGGCAGGGGTACAAGTGCTGCCTAGGCATCAGGCAGGGGCAAAAGTGCTGGCTAGGCATAAGGCAGGGGCAAAAGTGCTGGCTAGGCATAAGGCAGGGGCACAAGTGCTGGCTAGGCATAAGGCAGGGGCACAAATGCAGGCTAGGCATAAGGCAGGGGCACAAGTGCAGGCTAGGCATAAGGCAGGGGCACAAGTGGTGGCTAGGCATAAGGCAGGGGCACAAGTGCTGGCTAGGCATAAGGCAGGGGCACAAGTGCTGGCTAGGCATAAGGCAGGGGCACAAGTGCGGGCTAGGCTTTAGGCAGGGGCACAAGTACAAACTAGGCTTTAGGCAGGGGCACAAGTACAAACTAAGCATAAGGCAGAGGCACAAGTGCAAGCTAGGCA